>NW_012103643.1:1672368-1677979 GCF_000951045.1 Mandrillus leucophaeus | reverse complement strand
ACAAGATCGAAACTCCGTCTCAAAAAAAAAAAAAAAAATTAAACAGAATTACCATATGATCCAGCAAATCCACTTCAGAGCAAACATCCCAAAGAAAGCAAGAAATTGAACAGATATTTGTACACCCCTGTTAACAACAGCCAAAAGATGGAGGCAGCCCAAGTGTGCTTTGACGCATGAATGGATAAGCAAAATGTGGTATATCCATACAATGGAATACTATTCAGCCTTAAAAGGGAAGGAAATTTTGGCACAGGCTGCAACACAGAACCCTAAAAACATGATGCTAAGAGAAATAAGCCAAAAAAAGACAAACACTGCTAAGATTCCACTTATATGAGGTCCCTAGAGCAGTCAAATACACAGAGGCAGAAAGCAGAATGGTGGACGCCAGGGCCTGGAGGGAGGGTGGAAGGGGGAGCTATTGTTGAATGGGTACGGAGTTTTCATTTGGGAAGATGAAAAGTTCTAGAGATGGCTGGTGGCCAGGCAATGTTACATTGTAAATGTACTTAATGCCACTGAACTTGACACTTTAAAATGGTTAAAATGGGCCGGGCGCAGTGGCTCACGCCTTGAATCCCAGCACTCTGGGAGGCTGAGGCAGGTGGATCACCTGAGGTCGGGAGTTCGAGACCAGCCTGACCAACGTGGAGAGACCCCATCTCTACTAACAACACAAAAATTAGCTGGGCATGGTGGCGCATGCCTATAATCCCAGCTACTCGGGAGGCTGAGGCAGCAGAATCGCTTGAACCCGGGAGGCGGAGGTTTCGGTGAGCTGAGATCACACCATTGCACACTCCAGCCTGGGTGACAAGATCGAAACTCCGTCTCAAAAAAAAAAAAAAAATTGGTTGAAATGACAAACGATGTTATACATGTTTTAGTGCAATAAAAAAAAAAGTACTAGCAGTAACTGTTGAAGAATAACAGATTTGTGAGTGCGGTTTTACTGTTTCCTTTGAGTCCTAAATTTTCATTCATGAAATTTCTCTTAAAAAAAGAAATGGCATTTGTGGTATAAACAGCAAAAGCAAAGAAATGTACTGTCCTGAGGCAGGCCAGCTCATTTAGGACCCACAGCTTCAGGGATTAATGGAATTCCTGTGGCAATGACCTTCTCCACTTTTGTAATATGAATGATCGCAAAGTGAAAATCCAACTCCCTCTCTGTGTTTATGAAAGCCATTCCTTCAGGACAGCTGAAGCAACAAGGCCAGTGAAAAGCACTTCCCAGCCCTGCGATTGGAGATTTATGTTGCACGTCAACATAAAGAAACACTATGTAACTTAAGCTGTGGGCCAGGAGGCGTGGGTCAGAAGCTGAATTCAAGACGTGCTTCGCCCTCCAATTCCCACCACTGGACCAATTAAAAACTCCCCAGGCTTCTGCTGCCTTTTCTGTAAGGTGAAAGAACACTGCTTCATAAGGTAACCGTGAATCCTGCAAATACCCCATGCCTGGAAAATGTCAGGGGTTTAGACACAGCATGTGTGAAAGAACACAGCCTGCCACAGAGCAGGTGCTTAATAAATGCCCAAGGCTTGCTTCCTTTCACTCCATCCAGGCAGGCACTCACGCATCAGGTGGCTTTATGCTTGCTCGTTCCTTCGCTTCTGAAGAAGGAATAGATTGCCAGATTTACTCTTAATTGCCTCAACTCTGCCACCTTCTCTAAAAGGAAACCCTCATCCTAAAACTCTTAATGAGGTCGGCTTTCTATTTTATGGCCAGATAACTGGAAATGACCAGAGAGCTGGCAAAATATCAAGCTGGAAGGTTTCATTTAAATTAGAAAAAGGTTTCTAGAGTTTCTCTTCAAGATCATGTTCTAGAGATCCAGAAAACGTAAGGTTCCAGCAGTCACTAGCTGCATGACCCTGGGCAAAGTACTTATCCTCAGAGCCTTGATGTTCACATCACAAATGATGTAAAGCAGATAAACACAACTGAGTCTCTTAAAAAGGTAAAAGAGTACGTATCTGTAATCCCAGTGACTTGGTAGGTGGAGATGGGAGGATCACATGAGGCTAGGAGTTCAAGACCAGCCTGGGTAATACAGCAACACCCATCTCTGCAAAAAAATTTAAAAACTTAGCCAGTAGTGGTGGTGTGCACCTGTAGTCCCAGCTATTCAGGAAGCTGAGGTGGAAGGATCGCTTGAGCCCAGGAGTTCAAGGCTGTAGTGAGCCATGACTCGTACCATTGCATGCCAGCCTGGGCAACAGAGTAAGACCCTGCTTCACACACACACACACACACAAAAGTAAAGGAGAGTAAGAACTCAAATAATGTTTTTTGTTTGTTAGACAGAGTATCACTCTGTAGCTCAGGCTAGAATGCAGTGGCACGATCTTGGCTCTTAATAATTCTTAATTATTAAGAAATTATTGTTGGGCACAGTGGCTTACGCCTGTAATTCCAACATTTTGGGAGGCCGAGATGGGCTGATCACCTGAGGTCAGGAGTTCGAGACCAGCCTGACCAACACGGAGAAACCCCGTCTCTACTAAAAATACAAAAAAAAATTAACCAGGCATGGCGGTGCATACCTGTAATCCCAGCTACTCGGTAGGCTGAGGCAGGAGAATCGCTTGAACCCGGGAGGCAGAGGTTGCAGTGAGCCGAGATCGCGCCATTGCACTCCAGCCTGGGCAACAAGAGTGAAACCCCATCCCCTCCCCAAAAAAAAAACAAAATAATAATAATAATAATAATTAATCATGTCCCCACCATGAAACTATTAAACATAATTGTTTATGATCAGGAAGCCCTTTCTTCCTGGGCTGGGCCTTAGGCTTCCCCATCAGTAGTAAATGGGCCAGACCACCAGTTCTCTCAAAGGAGGCTTCTAGCATGAATGTTCCACAACACCTGTAAGGACCATCTGTCCAACTGAATCAGTTCTTTGTAAAGTTCTATCCAAATGGGATCACTGGCTATAACATATCAAGAATTGAAAACAGTGATGACTGGGAAGTTTCTTTTCATTTGACCAATTAAAACAACAAATTAAAAGGTTGTTTTCCCATTCTCATAACTAATCCTACCCCATATTTCAATGTAATAAGTTTTTAATTTACAACCACGAATTCTGTCATTTAAATTTAAGAGCAATCACAAAAATTCACCGTCCAGCTGTAAAATAAATTTCTAGCACATTCTCAATCATTCTCAATAAACTGTCATCATTCACAGATTTCAACAACACCCAATGCCATGTTTTTAAGCAGCAGTAACCCCTCTGCAAAACAGTATTTCTCTTTGCAACTTTTCACACCTTACAAAAGGTACCTGCAAAGAGAGGTAAATCAAACAGAACATGTAAGTTATATGTATTTTCCCGTTACAAACGATATCAAAGCACAGAGCTACAGCATCGAGATATAAAAAAGATGCCCTGAAATTTTACTGGGTGCAATTTTCACTAAATATAGCTTAATGAACTGAATAGTTCAATGCTTTTGCAGAAAAAGTCCCAAGTAGTGCAATTAAGAAAAACTAAAACACAATGATTTTATATAAGCAGCAGAAATCTTCTTCCCAATTGAGAACAAGTCATGTGAACCACCCATTTAAGACTCTTTTAAGAAAGATATCTGGATTTCAAAAGTGAGGAAGGAAGACTAATAGTTCAGGGCAGCAGCATGAAACAGCCAAAGCTCCCAGCCATCAGGGATACAGCCGGAAGTGCCTCTAGGCTCCACCCAGCTGCTGACTAATTGTGTGACTGTGGGCAAATCTCTTCATCTCTGAATCTCAGTTTGCTCATCAATAAAGTGGAGATAACAGTACTCAGGGGGCAAAGTGGCTCACGCCTGTAATCCCAGCACTTTGGGAGGCCAAGGCGGGCAGATCACCTGAGGTCAGGAGTTCGAGAACAGCCTGGCCAACATGGCGAAACCCCTCTACTAAAAATACAAAAATTAGCCAGGCATGGTGGCCTGTAATCTCAGCTACCCGGGAGGCTGAGGCACGAGAATCACTTGAACCTGGGAGGCGGAGGTTGCAGTGAGCTGAGATCGCACCATTGCATTCCAGTCTGGGTGACAGAGCCAGACTCTGTCTCAAAAAAAATAAAAATAAAAATGAGTATGAACTCTGTCTGCTCTGCAGGCATGATTCCCAATGCTCACTCCAGCCCGGGTGACGAAGCCAGACCCCGACTCAAAAAAAAAAAAAAATAGTATGTACTCTGCCTGCTCAGCAGGCATAATAATTACCAATACTCAGGTGAAAAAAAGCTAAGACTCAGGATACACTTCCACAACTAGCAACTAGTGTGTCAGGCCATTTTTGCATTGCTATAAGGAAATACCTAAGGCTGGGTGATTTACATATTAAAGAGGTTTAACTGGCTCATGGTTCTGCAGGTTGTACAAGAAGCACAGCTTCTGGGAAAGCCTCAGGGAGCTTTTACTCATGGGGCCAGGTGAAGTGGGGGTAGGAGTCTCACATGGCAGAGAAGGAGCAAGAAAGATTAGAGGGAGGTGCCACACTTTACAACAACCAGATCTTGGCCGGGCGCGGTGGCTCATGCCTGTAATCCCAGCACTTTGGGAGGCCGAGGTGGGTGGATCACGAGGTCAGGAGTTCAAGACCAGCCTGGCCAAGATGGTGAAACCCCATCTCTACTAAAAATACAAAAAAATTAGCTGGGCGTGCTGGCATGCACCTGTAATCCCAGCTACCCCGGAGGTTGAGGCAGAGAATTGCTTAAACCTGGAGGGGCTGAGGTTGCAGTGAGCCGAGATTGCGCCACTGCACTCCAGCCTAGGCGACAGAGGGAGACTCCGTCTCAAAACAAACAAACAAACAAACAAAAAAACAAAAAAACAAAAAAACAGCCAGATCTTGCAAGAACTGGCTCGCTATGGCAAGAACTGCACCAAGCCAGGAGGGACCCGCCCCCAAAACCCAAACACCTCCCACCAGGCCCCTCCTCCAACACCGGGGGTTACATCTCAACAAGAGATTTGGAGGGGACATCCAACTATATTAGGTAGTGAATCCCAGAACCTGGACTCAAAAGGGTATTCTCTTGCTAGATGGCAAAAAGCATTTGCTGGTGAAGGTTTGATCCTGAGAGCTTTGAAACAGAAAAATGGAAAACCTAATGGGAAATCAGGAGGAATAATCAGAGTATACTCTCTGCCAAGGTTATAAGCAAAAGAGCTAAAGTGTATTGAATACTATGCCCAAGAGTTTTGTATCCATTTTATCATGCAACGCTCCTTCAGCTAGATAATTACAGCAAAAACTTACATGGCATTTAGTGTGTGCCTTGTACCATTCCAAACTTCTATCATGTGATTCATCAGCTCTTCCCAACATCTCAGGGAGGCAGATACATCCTTGTCTTAGTCCATTTGTGTTGCTATAAAGGAGTGCCTGAGACTGTGTAATTATAAAGAAAAGGGCTCTATTTGGCTCATGGTTCTGCAGACTGTACAAGAAAAATGGCAGCAGCATCTGATTCTGGGGAAGCCTCAGGAAGCTTCCACTCATGGTGGAAGGAAAACGGGGAGCAGGCATGTCACGTGGTAAGGGAGGAGGAAAACAGAGAGGGGCCAGATTCTTTTTAATAATCGTATCTGAGGCCGGGCA
>NW_012103643.1:1655667-1672123 GCF_000951045.1 Mandrillus leucophaeus | reverse complement strand
TCAAAAAAAAAAAAAAAAAATCAGATCTGATGGGAACTCATAGAGCAAGAACTCGCTCCTTGTGAGAATCACACCAAGGCATTCATGAGGGATCCAACCCCAAGACCCAGACACCTCCCACTAGGCCCCACCTCCAACACTAGGAATCAAATTTCAGCGTGAGGTTTGGAGGGGAAAAAGACCCAACTATGATGACTCATCATTTTACAGACAAGGCAAGTGCGGCACAGAGCCAAGTGACCTGCCCAAAGTCACACGGCTAGCAGGGCCAGAACTCAAACCCAGGCAGTGTGGCGCCAGAGTCCATGCTATTAACCCCCATACCAGGGACTCTTATATGAAGAAATACAACAAGAGGGCGAGACATTAATTATCTCATCTGACGCCGGGCGCGGGGGCCCACGTCTGTAACCCCAGCACTTTGGAAGGCTGAGATGGGTGGATCATTTGAGGTCCGGAGTTCGAGACCAGCCTGGCCAACACGGTGAAATCCCGCCTTTACTAAAAATACAAAAATTAGCCAGGCTTGGTGGAGGGCGCCTGTAGTCCCAGCTACTCGAGAGGCTGAGGCAGGAGAATCGCTTGAACCCGGGAGGCAGAGGTTGCAGTGAGTTGAGATAGATCACACCACTGCACTCCAGCCTGGGTGGCAGAGTGAGACCCCATCTCAAAAAAAAAAAAAAAAAAAAAAATTTATCTCATCCAAGTGAGCACAACTTGCTTTGAACCTGGTCTTCAGTTCTCCCTATCTGGGCACTCACCACCATGCTGTGTGTTCAGGCCTGGCAGGCGGGGTGCCACCCCCATAGCAGCACTGAGCCCTGGGGCAGATGAGTAAGCAAACAGGATCAGATCTGGGTCTTCATAGCAGGAGACTAAAGAGGGAAGGACAAGAAACAAGTGACCAGGGAAGACGGAAGGCAGCGGGAAGGAGGTGGCAAAACCAAACGAGGCCAAAGGCTCCATGGACTGTTTCTGCTGACTTTGGTGAGTGCACGCACGGCGGAAACTTCTGGAAACTTCTGGTCTCCATGACTATTTTTTCTATGCTCAGGGGCTCCATGAGCTGAGTTCATTTAGCAAATTAATGACCTTCTAAATTTTAAGTCATTCTGAACGGAAAAAGAATTGCTCAGCAAATCACTTGGAGAGGAAGTCTCACGAGGAAACACCCTTTTTTTCTAAGACCACACAATAATGCTTTCCCACGACAGTGCAGACCCCGCACGGCCAGAGGTGGGAATCATGACTGTGAACCTGGGGTCACATATCTCATCATGTACTCTACCTTCATCGTACATCTATGGGAATCTCAAAAGCTGTATTCTCTTTTTTTGTTGTTTGTTTGTGACAGAGTCTCCCTCTGTCACCCAGGCTGGAGTACAGTGGCGTGAACACGCCTCCCGGGTTCATGCGATTCTCCTGCCTCAACCTCCCGAGTAGCTGGGACTACAGGCGCACGTCACCATGCCAAACTAATTTTGGTATTTTTAGTACAGACTGCGTTTTGCCATGTTGACCAGGCTGGTCTCGAACTCCTGACCTCAGGTGATCCACCCGCCTAAGCCTCCCAAAGTGCTGGGATTATAGGCGTGAGCCACCACGCCTGACCAAAAGCTGTATACTCTCTCCTGATCGTCCATCAAGCTTCCAAGGACTTCCAAAGATGTCCGGGCCACACACTCCAGAACAGACACCGGACAAACTGGGCTGCAACACAGAGACTAGATTTAACACACTCCTGCTAGGCAACAGCTGGAGCCTAGAAGCTCTGCACACGAATGCAGAGCCTGCAAAACTCTCCACGCCTCCTGCCTCTGTTAACCTAGCCTCTGTTAACTCAGCTTCCTCCCCCTGTCTTAAACTGAAACTCCTCCGTGGGACTTACTCATGCTGACACACAAGCATTTTCTAAATAGAAAATTTTGGTAGAGAATCAGTAGGGTAAACTCAGGTTATCAGAATCTTAGGGGAGGCCCAGAGACACAAAAAGACCACATTTAGGTGCCTTTCAACTTTGCAGGAAAGTTCTACAAATAGAGGACCTGATGTCAAGCAGAAGTGACTTTAAACTACAATATATTATTTAAATAGCAAACACGCTGAGTAGACAAAGACGAGTGAGACATTCGAAGAGCATGGGGACCTAGCAGGCATTTTTGCCAGCTCTCCATCTGCCCTGAGGGATTACTAAATTCACAGCTGACTCTCCTGTTTTAACCATTTTCTTCTGACTGGGTGTTAGGACATTCCCAGAGGGAAGGGACGGGGCCAAAATCACCTATCTATCAGCCACCTGCCCCACCCCATCCCACCCTGTCACTTATCACAAAATCCTAAAATATAGATATGATCTTAAAGATCACCAGTCCCAACCCAATGCTTAGAATCTCCTCAGTGTGTCCCAGTCTCTATTCATCTGGGTCACTTGTGATCAACAGTCTCTCAATGTTGATCACCTTGAGTCTCCTGCCCAAGCCCATCACTACCCTTCAGAAATAGATTTGCTCCCAAGGAAATGTGTCCTTCTCCCTACACAAACAGGAACACAGTGGGAGCCCCATGTGGTTGATTCCAACAGGGTGATAGACTGTTGTTGACACAAGTGTCACAGTGTTATAGCTGAGATGGGAAGCCCTAAACTAGTGATTCTAGGCTTCCCAGCATACGAGAAGATTGATGAGACTTCAGTGTTTAAACAACAACATTCATTGACAGAGAGAAAGAGATAACTAGGGAGGTTAAGGGAGCAGGGACGGGGGATGCCGATCAATGAAAATATTTCTTCCAGAGAATAGACAGCACTATCAATGCACTAAGTATGTGACCTCTATTTAAAACACTTCTCAAAGCCAAGCACGGTGGCTCCTCCCCATACTCCCAGCACTGTGGGAGGCCAAGGCAGGAGGATTGCTTGAGGCCAGGAGTCCAAGACCAGCCTGAGCAACATAGCAAGACTCTGTCTCTACAAAAAAATTTGAAAATTAGCTGGGCATAGTGATGCACCTAGCTACTCAGTCCTAGCTACTCAGAAGGCTGAGGCAGGAAGCTCTCTGAGCCCAAGAGATGGAGGTTGCAGTGAGCTAGGATCGTGCCTCCATACTCCAGCCTGGGCAACAGAAACAAAAACTAAAATAAATAGGCAGGGCATGGTGGCTCACACCTGTAATCCCAGCACTTTGGGAGGCCGAGGCGGGCGAATCACATGGTCAGGAGTTTGAGACCAGCCTGGCCAACATGGTGAAACCTATCTCTACTAAAAAAATACAAAAAGTAGCCGGACATGGTGTCATGTGCCTGTAATCCCGGCAACTCGGGAGGCTGAGGCAGGAGAATTGCTTGAATCCAGGAGGCGGAGGTTGCAGTGAGTGGTGATCGCACCACTGCACTCCAGCCTGGGCAACAGAGGAAGACTCTGTCTCTAAATAAATAAATAAACAAACAAATTAAAAAAAAAAAAAAAAACTCTCAAGATTAAAATTCAGTTCTATTTATCATGTCCTTTCAGGAAACGGGAAGAGAATAGGTGTTATGGAAATGAAATGACTTTTTATTCTTTCAGATACTTGCGTCCAATGGGGAAAGGTGGGGGAAAAAAGTCACAAAACCTGTCCTCAAAAAGCCCTCCATCCCGTTAGGTTCGGGAGAGAAAACTAATGCAGATAAAACAATTATGGGTTGTTACTACCGTAACAATTACTAGTGTAATTTTCAGTTCCAAGGATAAGATTTCAGACACGAGCAGTATGTTCCCTTCAGTAGCTCTTGAATACCTTGACTAAACCTAGAGAAGGAAGCAGGAAACCAAACATTCTCTTCTTTATCTCTTCAATGTATCTTCTTTATCAGCAAATGGATTTCCTTTCAGGGAGTTTAAGACCTTGTGGGTCAGGGCTGCCTGCCCAGTTCAGGCCAGAAGGAAACAAAGGAAATAAATTAGGTCGCCAATCCGGCATCACTCCTTCCCAAATACCTCCTCAAATGCAGAGAGCAACTGTCACTGCAAGACAGCTGTGCAGACATGTGTGTATAAACCTAAAGTCCATGACCTCCCACCTGGTATCATCTCTCCTCTTTTAACTCCAGGGAAAATCCGCAGACACAATGTGAGATGTTCTCACCAGGGACGATTCCACCTTGCTTGGCCTCCTGTCAGTTTCTGTCAACTCCAGGGAAGTGTCATGGACGTTACAGCATTCTCTTGTTGCCATCTTTGCTGGAGCCAGGACCTGGCACTGCTTTTGCGACCCACTCCCCTGCAAATGTTTATTTCTACTAACATGTTGGAAGGCAAGAAGACGACGTGGCATTCAAATAACCGTATCAGGAAACTCAAGGAGGAACTTAACTCCTTTCTTAGAGCATGATGTCACCACTATTCTCCCAGTTCCAGGCTACCGTCAATGCCATCTCCCAGGGCAACCTCATCTGGGAGGGTCTCCTCTGAATTCATACTGAAAAGGTTTTGAAGATGACCTCCAATATTTCAAGAATAGCTATCATTGATCTACCTGAAGTTTGCTGCCAAGCAAAGTTATCGCTACACGACATTTCTTTAACCCTCTCACCACCACTTTTAGACAAGAGAGTTGAGGCTGAGACATTCAGCAACTTGGCCAAGAGGCCTGTACACTGTCCAGAGGCCTGAACAGTGATGGAATTCCAAAAATCCCAAAAATCCCCAAATCCCTGCTCTTCACCGTCAATGCTATTCTGTCTCCCATCACAACAGTGTGGCTTTTCAGGCTGGCAAATGGAAACCAGCTCAACGTCCTAAAGCATGTTTGTGTGGCTATGAAACTCCTAGAGGAAGCAGAGCCACGGAGATTAATGGAGATCTACAAATAAAATCGCGGAGCACCCCAGAGCCCGACTGCATGAGCCCCCCAGTGGGCACACACCTGGACGCCTCCTGGTGGAAGCAAGGCGTCTTCTGATCCACACTGAGCCATCAGCTGTCCCCACCAGCTGGTCAGCCGCACTTCGCATCCCCAGAACCAACCTCCAAGACCCTGGACCCCTGGCCTGGAAATGTAAGTGGGCAGGCAAATGTTTCTGGAAGACACTCTCCTATCTGTTCTCTCATATACCCAAGCCTTATAAACCCCAGAATACAGTAGGACTGGCTTTATTCTTGAGTAATAAATTTAGAGGTTAAAAAAAAAAAATGATTCCTAGTGAGTATCAAGAACAAGAAACAGGCCTGAACAGTTTTGGCTCCAAGTCAATCGCAGCGCCACTGACTTACGCCCCACAGAGCAGCAACCATGGCTCATTTCTCTCCAGATGGCGGCTTGTACTTTTCCAGGCAGGATCTCATCTCCCCAAGCCTTGCCTCACCTTTCTACAGCTCTTTGTGTTTTCCCAACGTCCTCTCTGTGCACAGAGGGCTTTGCAACACCTCCAAATTTACTGCCACCCACAGATTTAATTAGCAGACTGTTTACCCCCCCTTCTCTGATTGGAATATCTTAAGTAAAACCAGGCCTCCACTGAGCCCGTGGGTACTCCACCCTGGGCCTCTGTCCAATCAGCTCCCCAGTGAAAAACAGTGTTTGCCCAGCTCCAACCGTAGGGCTGGCCCCAGTCCAAGGCAGGTCTATGCTGTGAGCCAGCCACCGGTGCCACACAAGGGCTGCAATCCCTGGGGGCTGCCTAGTGAGAGGAGACGGCATGGAAGGAAGGGCAGAGGTGACCAAATAAAAACAACGAAACGACACCCTGGTAAGCAGGCGTTATTAGCAAAAGTCAGGGTACAGAGACAAACTGGCGAAACACATATTTCACTTGACTTCTCCATGTGATCCCTATCGTGAAAGAAAAAGAAGAGGAAGAAACAGTAGAATAAATTATAGGAGGGAGCGAAATGGTGAAAGAAATGGACAAAGGGGGATCAAAGAGGACCCAGAGGAGAACGGAGGGCAGGAGAGAAGGGAAGGGAACACTCTGCTTTTTTTTACTCACCACTAACTATACTAATTAAAAACCACTAAACTGAATACATCCATTTTACGTTCAACAATACAGGAGTTTAAAAAAAAAAAAAAAAAAGGTGCCTCCTTGGGAGAAACAAAATCAACAGCAAAAGAAACAAATATGAAACCAACAGAAGGCCAGGCACGGTGGCTCATGCTTATAATCCCAGCACTTTGGGAGGCCGAGGCAGGCAGATTGCTTGAGTCCAGGAGTTTGAGACCAGCCTGGGCAACACAGGGGAACCCCATCTCTATGAAAAATGCAAAAATTAACCAGGCATGGTGGCGTGTGCTTGCAGTCCCGGCTACTTAGGGAGCTGAGGTGGGAGGATTGCTTGAGCCTGGGAGTTCCAGGCTGCAATGAGCCATGATTGTGCCACTGCATACCAGCCTGGGTGACAGAGCAAGACCCTGTCTCAAAAAGAAAAAAGGAAACCAACAGCAAGCAATGCAAACAGGCCTAGAGTTCACTCTTCTACAGATGCATTTAATGATGCAAGGACTGACATGCTGTCTCTGGCTGTGGGGTAAGAGTGGAGGAGATTAAACAGAAGCACCTCCCTGGTCCAACTAAAAGTAGGCACAGCCTTGGCTGCTCACACCACAACAGCCCAATGCTGATGATAATTACGCACACAACCAACCAACATACAAAATCTCTTCTTGATAGGCTGAGCCTCCCCCTCCAATGCCATGCTGCTTGCTTTTATGTCCTTCATTAATTTTTCCTAAACTATTTTAGAGTTTTATGACTACTCTTACTTCTTTATTCTTAGACTTTTAAAGGGGAGTCAAGCAATTAAATACACAGAGCTATTGTTACTCACAATAGGCACTGATATAATGTCTACCTAATCTTCTAAATGTGCCTACATTAATTTCGCTACAGAGAAAATTCCTATCTTTCCAATAGGCTAGTGATGAAAACTCATTTTTGGAAACCACTTAGCCCTGTACTTTTTAATCTCCCCGCACTCTAGCTTAAAACATGCTTTGTGGGGTGAAGGGGCCCATCAAAATTTAAAAATTCCTGAAATAAGAGAAATTTCCCCATCCTATCCAGCCTGGGCAACATGGCCAAATCCCTTCTCTACAAAAAATTAGCCAGCGTGGTGGCACATGCCTGCAGTCCCAGCTGCTCAGGACGGGGAGGTAAAAGGATCCTTGTGTCCTGGAGGTCAAGGCCACAGTGAGTTGTGGTCACACCACCACACTCCAGCCTGGGCAACAGAGAGAAAATGAATAAATAAATATACCCACCCTAGCAGGTTATCCCAGCAAGAGAGGTAGACAGCCTTTCTCTAGGCCAGGGAAAACATAATTTTAAATTTTCTAGGCCAGCCAGGCGTAGTAATCATGCCTGTAATCCCAGCATTTGGGGAGGCCGAGGTGGGCAGGTCACTTGAGGCCAAGAGTTCAAGACCAGCCTGGCCAACATGGTGAAACCCTGTCTCTACTAAAAATACAAAAATTTGCCAGGCATGGTGGCACATGCCTGTAATCCCAGCTACGCGGGAGGCTGAGGCAGGAGAATCACTTGAACATGGGAGGCGGAGGGTGCAGTGAGCTGAGATAGTACTACTGCACTCCAGCCTAGGCAACAGAGTGAGACTCTGTCTCAAAAATAATAATAATAAAATAAATTTTCTAGTAGCCACATGTTTTAAAAAGTTAAAAGGTTAAACAGAATTTAATAACCTATTTTTTTCAATCAGGTATATCACGGATACTGTCATTTCAACATATAATCAACACAAAAAATTATTCACATGGCTGGGTGTAGTGACTCACACCTGCCATCCCAGCGCTTGGGAAGGTCAACCCAGGAGGATCACTTGAGGTCAGGAGTTCAAGACAAGCCCACTTACAAAATTTTTTTTTAATTAGCCAGGGGTGGTGGTGCACACCTATAGTCTCAGCTACCAGCGAGGCTGAGGTGGCAGGATCACTTGAGCCCAGAAGTTCAAGGCTGCACTGAGCTGTGTTCATGCCACTGCTCTCCAGCCTGGGTGACAGAGCAAGAATCTGTATCTAAAAAAATAAAATAAAAAATTATTACTGAGATACCAAACATTCTTCTCCTTCCTATGTCTTTGAAATCTGGTTTGTAGTTTATGCTGACAGCACTTCCTAATTCAGACTAGCCACATGTCAACATAGTGGGCAGTACAGCTACAGACCCTCTGATTGAAATGTGTGGACAGGAGGGAGCAGGGTTAGATAAAGAAGTTCCTAAGTATGAGGGGTTCGGGATCTCTTTTTTTTTTATGTGTGAGAAGGAAAGGGAATATATACACACACACACACACACACTTTAAGCTCTAGGGTACATGTGCACAACGTGCAGGTTTGTTACATATGTATACATGTGCCATGTTGGTGTGCTGTACCCATTAACTCGTCATTTACATTAAGTGTATCTCCTAATGCTATCCCTCCCCTCTTCCCACACCCCATAACAGGTCCTGGTGTGTGATGTTCCCCTTCCTGTGTCCAAGTGTTCTCATTGTTCAATTCCCACCTATGAGTGAGAACATGTGGTATTTGGTTTTCTGTTCTTGCGATAGTTTGCTGAGAATGATGGTTTCCAGCTTCATCCATGTCCCTACAAAGGACATGAACTCATCCTTTTTTATGGCTGCATAGTATTCCATGGTGTCTATGCGCCACATTTTCTTAATCCAGTCTGTCATTGATGGACATTTGGGTTGGTTCCAAGTCTTTGCTAATGTGAATAGTGCCGCAATAAACATACGTGTGCATGTGTCTTTATAGCAGCATGATTTATAATCCTTCGGGTATATACCCAGTAATGGGATGGCTGGGTCAAATGGTATTTCTAGTTCTAGAACCTTGAGGAATCGCCACACTATCTTCCACAATGGTTGTACCGGTTTACGGTCCCACCAACTGCCCAATTACAGGATGTGTTTAGCTTTCCTTTCACACAGCCCCTCTAAGGGTCATACATACCCTGTGGTCTTTCGGAAGCACCTGCCTGGCATCAAGAGAATCTCTCCAGGGCTCTGAGTTTCAGATCCAAAACCTTACCCACTCCATATAATGGAAACTACAATGAAGAGGAAGCGAGTACCTCCTAGGTACAAAAACCGTGCTAGGTGCTGACACTAAGCATATTCAAACCCACCATTAACATCTAAGCCCAACATGCTGGCCAAGGGACATTGTCTTCTATGGATCTCCATGCCTTATTAAAAAGTCTAACTCCAGTGCCTACATCAAGAGCAACCACACTTAACAACAGGAAACTGAGCTCCCTGGCCTAATGGCCTGTCTTGTTCTAAGTTCCAGGACAAATCAAAGAAGCACTTAAGAATCCAAAATCAAATGGGCTCATGCCTGTAATCCCAGCGCTTTGGGAGGCCGAAGTGGGTGGATCACCCAAGGTCAGGAGTTCAAGACCAGCCTGGCCAACATAGTGAAATCCCGTTTCGTCTAAAAATACAAAAATTAGCTGGGCATGGTGGTGTGCACCTGTAATCCCAGCTACTCAGGAAGCTGAAACAGAAGAATCGTTGAACCCGGGAGGCAGAGGTTGCAGTGAGTCGAGATCTCGCCATTGCACTCCAGCCTGGGCAACAAAGCAAGACTCTCTCTGAAAAATAATCCAAAATCAGCACTTAAGAATCTTAATTTCTACCTGCCTGGTCAAAACTGCTGCCCATCACTGAATCTTGACCACTCCCCAAATCCTAAAAGAATAATTTGTGAGTATTTGACATACTTTTTCAGTATCTTTGTTGTCATAAAATTAATCCAGGGCCAGGCATGGTACAAACACTTTGGGAGACCAAGGAGGAGGATTACTGAGCCCAGGAGTTCGAGACCAGCCTGGATAACATGACGAAACCCCATCTCTACAAAAAATTAGGCAGATGTGGTGGCACCAGCCCTGGCTACTTGGGAGGCTGAGGTGGGAGGATCACCTGAACCCAGGAGGTCAAAGCTGCAGTGAGCCGTGATTGCGCCACTGCACTCCAGCCTGGGTGACAGAGCAAGACCCTGTCTCAAAAACAAAACAAACAAACAAAAAACAAAAACAAAAAACAAAAACAAAAAAAAAGGCTGGGTGTGGTGGCTCACGCCTGTAATCCTAACACTTTGGGAGACTGAGGCAGGCAAATCACAGGGTCATGAGTTCAAGACCAGCCTGGCCAATATCCGTCTCAAAAAAAAAAAAAAAAAAAGGTGATCCATAAAGTCCTTGTTCCCCCAATTTTTTCTCTTATCACCTTAAAATTAAAGCACATGCAAATGGGCTCTGATTCCTTTCTTTTTTCTTTTTTTTTTTGAGACGGACAACCTTTACAGAACTTCATGTGTGAGGTTATCAATGAGGTGATGGTGCCTGTGTCGGGCCTTTAAAAATAAGGAAGAATGGACTAAAAGGGGAGAAAATGCAGCACAGGCAGAGAGGCCGGGGGTTGATGCTTCCTGAGCCCACACCAGGCAGCAGGCCTGTTTAAATTATCTACAGGAATCAGCTCATTCACTCCTCACAATCGTTCCTATGGAGTAGATTCTACTATCTTCCCCATTTGATAGATGAGGAAACTGAGGCACAGGGCAAAAAGCATTGTCCAAGGTCATTCTATTCGTAAGTGGCTAAGCAATGCATTCTGGCTCAGATCGGGTGTTTGCCCTACGGTCTGTGAGATGACTGCCCTCAACCACTGCACACCATGGCACCTGCGCATGCAAGAGCATGCTGTGCTTGTGAACTGTAAGCAAATGGTGCAACCTGGACCACCCCGGATACCCCAAACGTCACCTAAATGCAAGAGACTGAAGGAAGGGAGTCTTCAGGACAGCCGGGACCCACTAGAAATTCAAACTCTCACCCGATACTCCTCAATCCAAACGTATTAGGTTGGTTAAAAGTAATGGCAAAAATCACAATTAACTTTTGCATCAACCTAAAAACCTCCAGCCACCCCATAGGTATCTGCCGACATGTGTCCCCCAACAGAGCTGAGCGGGCAGGGCTGGGGTGAGCAAGGAGTGAGGAGGAACGGGTAGGGCAGGGGACGGGCACCAGCCCTATGGTCTCACACCTCATCTCATAAGCCACAGGGAAAATGACGAATTAACCCCAAGTGACACACTCAGACACATACAAGGGAGACAGCCGACCTCCCATGGAAGTCACACTGAAAGGTAAGGACGAGATGGCAGGGACCAGGAGGCCATGTGAGTTCAGGAGAGAGAGCAAGAAGAGGGCATTAGCTTCCTAGAGCTGCCATGACAGAGACGTAGATTGTCACAGTTCTGGACACTAGAAGTCCAAAATCCAAAGTGTCAGCAGGACTGCACTCCTTTAAGAGACTCTGAGGAAGGATCCTTCCTTGCCTCTTCCAACTTCTGGTGGCTTCAGGCAGCTTCATGGCTTGTGGCTGCATTGCTGCAATTCTGCCTCTGTCTTCATGTGGCATTCTCCGTGTGCCTACACCTCTGTATCTGAACCACTGGATATGGGGTCCACTATAATCCAGCAGGACCCCTTCTTATCTGACGGCAACTGCAAAGACTGTATGTCCAAAGGCGGCCACATGCTGAAGTTCCAGTGACGTGAGTGTTTGGAGGGACAGTATTCAACTCACCTGCAGAGGGCTGAACACAGGTCATGGGTCTTCGGACTGAAGAGAAGCAAACAAGGAAAAAATATAGCAAGGTGTATGACAGTAATGCGCTCTCTTTTTTGTTGGGGGGGGTGCAAAAATTAGCAGACCTGTGCTTATATAAACCAATAATGCAAGAAATTGCAAAAAAAAAAAAAAAAGAAAGAAAGAAAAGAAAGTATTAATAGGGCCGGGAGCAGTGGTTCATGCCTGCAATTCCAGCACTTTGGGAGGCCAAAGTGAGTGGATCGCTTGAGGCCAGGAGTTCAAGACCACCCTAGACAACATGACAAAACCCTGTTTCTACTAAAAACACAAAAATTGCCCAGGCATGGTGGTGGATGCCTGTATTCCCAGCTACTTGAAAGGCTGAGACATGAGAATTGCTCAAACCTGGAAGGCAGAGGTTGCCGTGAGCCAAGATTGCACCACTGCACTCCAGCCTGGGCAATAGAGCAAGTCAGCCTCCAAAAAAAAAGGAAAGAAAGAAAGAAAGAAAGAAGGAAAGAAGGAAGGAAGGAAGGAAGGAAGGAAGGAAGGAAGGAAGGAAAGAAAGAAAGAAAAGTATTAATTACCCAAGGGAATAGAAAACTAGGGTATTAAGGGATGGGGTGAGAGCAAGACCGCTCTATGTGTACTTCAGTATAATCTTTTTATCTTAAACCATGTAAAGGCATTATTTATCCAAACAAAGAAAACTTAAAAACAATGTTTTGGAGGTGAAAATTACAAATGGACGAATCTCACAAACAGAACACTGAACAAAAGACACCAGATACAATGAAATACATCCTGTGTGATTCCTTACTATCAAGTACAAAAATACATCTGTGGGGTTAGAAATCAGGATTGGGGTTGCCCTGAAGGGGGCGCTGACAGGAAAGTTTCTGGGGTCTCAGCATGTTCTGTTTCTAGATCCATGTGCTGGTTACATGATTGTATTCCATTTGTAAGAATTCATCAAGCTGTACAAGTACAATAACGTACACTTTTCTGTATGTATATTTAATTTCAATAACTTTTTAATTAAATAAATATGTGGCCAGGCACGGTTACTCATGCCTGTAATCCCAGCACTTTGGGAAGTTGAGACAGAAGGAATGCTTGAGGCCAGAAGTTCGAGACCAGCCTGGACAACATAGTGAGACCCTGTCTTTAACAAAAAAGTTTAAAAATAGCTGGGTGGCGTGGCATGCGCCTGCAGTCTCAGCTACTCAGGAGGCTGAGATGGGAGAAGACCATATCTCTATATAAGTTAAAAAATATTTTTTAAAATAAGTAAATATATACATAATGTTAGCGTATCGCTTCCTATCTGTAAAATGGGGATGATATCATCTGTTTACAGCAAAGCTGTCCTGCCTGAGGACACCCAGAATTCCAAGAGAGAACACAGAATGCTGTCATCATTCAAGCCCAATGTCATGCACGTCCATGTCACATGATCTAAAAGATTTTTCCAAAAGAAGTATGGACATGACAATGTTTTCATTAGTGCTGTCTCAGTTTCGAAAGAGATTTGGCCCCTATTGTCAAAGCCTGAAATTTCAGCTGCAGAGCAAGAGGGGGAAGGGTCCCCGCAAACGTTTTTATGCATTTCTCGCTGAAACAAAAGACCAAAAATGGACTTTCCCCAAGAAGTGGTGGGAGGAGGGGCAGCCGGCACACATCGTCCCTGCACGGCCGCTCATTCCAGCCACCTACCATGCCTCCCGTAATGGAAACACCACATTTAAACAGGTGTCGTAACAGTAAAGGGGTCCCATAAATGGGAAACCCAGGAGGCCTTTCGGAGCTGGACAGCTGGTGCGAGAGGGAGGGTTACAGACCTAAGTGGTCCCCAGACTTCCAGAGTCTGCTATCCTTCACCTCACACACTCTTAAACGTCCATTTGCCTCCACGAGCACACACACCCCACACACATTAAATCTCTCAACAGGAAATTTCTTCCATTCTTAAATGGTCTCGACTAAATAAAATACCTTTGACAGAGTATTCTGAGGCACTGGATTGTATTAAATGACAGGGGAAGAGGGAATGGGTTAGTTATTCTATACTAAACATTCTGCTCAGTCTAGCAGAGTCACATGGACACGCCGGACTGCTTGGCAGAGGGACACGAAATGAGAAGGGGGAGGGGAATGCGGTGGCCTTGACAGACGCAGAATTAAGGGGAGGGTGAGAATCAGTGAATCCCAGCCACATAACCACCCAGGTGCTGTTAGCAATTGATGAGAGTGGATTTCATCGCATCCAGCTTGTGTGGCCTGTCATGGATCGAATCTCTCTGCTTATCCAATTTTTCATCTGTAAATGGGATAGCAATACTCACCTTTTGAGGACTTCTTAAAGATAACATGTAAAGTATCAAAAAGGCCCAGTGCAAGCTGTGGTACACACCTGCAATAGCAGCTACTTGGGAGGCTGAGGCACAAGGATCACTTGAGCCTAGGAGTTCAAGACCAGTCTAGGCAACATAGTGAAACCTCGTCTCAAAAAAACATTTAAAAAAAAAAAAAAAAAAAATTGTAAGGCCTAGCACAAAGGAAAGGATCAATAAAAGGTAGCAAGTACAGGCCGGGCACAGTGGCTCATGCCTATAATCTCAGCACTTTGGGCGGCCGAGGCAGGTGGATTACTGGAGATCAGGAGTTCAAGATCAGCTTGGCCAACATGGTGAAACCTGTCTCTACTAAAAATACAAAATTAGCTGGGTGTCGTGGCATGCGCCTCTAATCCCAGCTACTCAGGAGGCTGAGGCAGGGGAATCGCTTGAACCCAGGAGGTGGACGTTGCAGTGAGCTGAGATCACGCCATTGCACTCCAGCCTGGGCAAAAAGGGTGAAACTCCGTCTCAAAAAAAAAAAAAAAAAAGGTAGTGAGTACAATGGTCATAGTCCTAAACACGACTTATAAAAGTATTTCATGTGGCCGGGCGAGGTGGCTCACACCTGTAATCCCAGCATTTCGGGAAGCTGAGGCAGGAGGCTCACTTAAGCCCAGGAGTTTGTGACCAGCCTAGGCAACATCTCTGCAGATGAGGCTCTCTTAATGTCCAGCCTGCTCACTTCTTAAACTTCTGGTCCATAAAATCAAAGACTCAAGACACTGGAAGCTAGAAAGGACCTCAGAAACAACGTCTCACAGATGAGGAATCCAAAGACAGTTGTTTATAGTTTTCTTTTGTTTGTTTTTTTTTGCTCTGAGGCATAGGAATGATTTCAGTGATAAGATAATGATAGTGTTTTGTAAACGTTTGAAACAATTTTTAAAGTAATAAACATGAAAAGTAAAGTCTACCTGAAAGTAAGGAAATGGAGAAAGACAGAGATGGAGATACCGACTCAATTAACAGCAACAAAATAAAGTGAAATGATTAAGATTCCGTTGCTAGTTAGGCTGTGGTGAGTCCAATATACTCATATACTGATAAATTCATATTTGGATATATACATCAACTGATGAAGACCAATCAAAATTTTTGGAAGGCAGTTTGGCAATTCAAATCAAGAGCTATTTTTTACGATGTCGTATTTAATACATATTTAATACAGATCTTACATCCTGGAAATTTATCCTGAGAAAAATATGTAGAAAAGCAAGCAAGCAAGACATATATACTTAAAGAATGTCAGGCTGGGCATGGTGGCTTACGCCTTAATCCCAGCACTTTGGGAGGCCGAGGCAGGCAGATCACTTGAGGCCAGGAGTCTGAGGCTATGTCGGGCAATATGGCAAAACCCCTTCTCTACAAAAAATACAAAAGTTAGCCAGGTGTGGTGGTGCCTGCCTGTAGTCCCAGCCACCTGGGAGGCTGAGGTGGGAGGATCACTTGAGCCCCGGAGGTTGAGGCTGCAGTGAGCCAACATCACGCCACTGCACTCCAGCCTGGGCAATAGAGTGACACCCTGTCTCAAAAAAAAGAAAAAAGAAAGAAAAGAAAAAGGTCAAAAAAGATTCTTAAAATAGTGATGAAAATAATACTACATAAATGTTCAATTACAGAATTAGTTAAGTAAATGATGAACTCACTGAAATGTATGACCATTATAAATGAGAAGTATGAGGATAAAGTGGCTACAATATACAGGCTGATGATGCAACATTACCTGAAAAGAAACAAAATACAAAGCTGTATCTATTTAAGAGTTACAATTATATAAAAAGTACATCCAAAATATGGATAAGAAAGAACAGAGAAAACCAAAAGCAACCAATGTGTTCCTATCCTAGGAATGTAGAAGAATGTCTCCTTTTAAATGCATTTTATTGTTCTTACAAAAATCGCGCAGTCAATAAAAATACATTTTAAACGAGTAAGCTGATCCACCTGCAGCGCAAAACCCCCTTTAGCAGCTACGGGTTTGCCCAACTGCCTAGAAAAATAGGTTGGGAAAGTCAAGCAAACGCCTGAACCCTTATCAGATCTCAATTAGCAATTTCCTCACTTTCCCTAAAACCAATGCCCTCACCCCTCCCTCTGTGGTCATGCGCCATGAAGATTAGCGTCAACCCTTGACCCGGCCACAGGCATTCAAGCCACGCTCCTCCTATGAAAGTCTCCCTCTTTCTTCTGAAGGCTTAGTAATAGGTACAGCACTGTGGGATCATCTCACCTCCCAGGCAAAATGTTTTCTCCTTGAGGTTAGGGAACTCAGCTTCTCTCTATTTCTACTTGCCCCTCAACCCTTACTACTTCCTCAAGGATCATCCATGATTTTCTACCCACAGGGTCAGTATCCACCTACAAATTCTTCTGCAACCATTTGCAGGTTAGGTCCTGGGCTGCTCAGTCCCTGTGACACTTTAAAAGACCCCAGGTCCATGGTTGGGCATGGTAG
>NW_012103643.1:1649673-1654577 GCF_000951045.1 Mandrillus leucophaeus | reverse complement strand
GATTCAGAAGGGAAGGGACGACTTCAATCATGGAGGAAGCAGAACATCGAGGAAAACGGTAAGAAGATGGCTGATTTCAATCAGACCTAGAAGAGGAGGTAGATTTTGACATGCAGAAATAGGAATGTCCCAGATCTGGAAACAGTGTGAGCAGAAGAATAAGAAAACAGGATATATCCCAGAGGAGAAGTAACTCCTGTTTCACTGGCTCAAAGGATTTGAACAAGGAGTCCTGTCAGACAAGACTGAAAAACAAGGTCTGGACCGGAGGGCTAGCCATGGCTATTGAAAGTTTAAAACACAAGGTGGCATATCAGAGCTAAGCTTTCAGAAAACCAAGCTTCTTAGCACTGAGGACATATCCATATAACAAGTCCTTAAACAATTTAAATAGGCAGCCTAAGGCCCGGCACTTACAGTGTCTCACACCTGTAATTCCAGGACTTTGGGAGGCCAAGGGGGGCAGATCGTTTGAGTTCAGGAGTTCAAGACCTACCTGGCGAAAACAGCGAAACCCCATCTCTACTAAAAATACAAAAAGTAGCTGGGTGTAGTGGCAGGCACCTGTAATCCCAGCTACTCAGGAGGTTGAGGCAGGAGAATCACTTGAACCTGGCAGGTGGAGGTTGCAGTGCCAAGATCGCATCACTGCACTACAGCCAGGGCGACAGAAAGAGACGGTCTCAAAAAATAAATAAATATATATAAATAAATAAATAAATTTAAAAACAGGCCAGGTGTAGTGGCTCACACCTGTAATCCCAGCACTTTGGGAGGCCCAGGCAAGCAGATCACATGAGGTCAGGAGTTCAAAAGCAGCCTGGCCAACATGGGGAAACTGAAACCCCATCCCTACACAAATACAAAAATTAGCCGGGCACAATGGTGGGCACCTGTAATCCCAGCTACTCAGGAGGCTGAGGCAGGAGAATCACTTGAACCCAGGTGGCGAAGGTTGTAGTGAGCTGAGATTGCACCACTGCACTCCAGCCTGGGTAACAGAGCAAGACTCCGTCTCAAAATAAATAAATAAATAAACAAACAGGCAGTCTAACAGAGCAGCTGGGCATGGTTATGGGTTGAACTGTGACCCTAAAAAAAAGATATGTCAAAATCCTAATCCCTGGTACCTGTGAATGTGAGCTTCCTTGGAAACCGGTTCTTTGCAGATGTAATCAAGTTAAGAAGAGGTCACACTGAACTAGGCTGGGCCCTACAGCCAATAGCTGATAACCTTATAAGGGAAAGGGGGAGATGTGGAAACAGACACACACACACACACACACACACACACACGTGGAAACAGACACACACACACACACACGTGGAAACACACACACACACACGTGGAAACACACACATACACACGTGGAAACAGACACACACACACACACACACACACACAGAATGCAGCCAGTGAAGGAGTCAGAGATTGGAGTGATAAGGACGAGGCAAGAAAAGAGTTTTCCACAGGGCCTCCAGAGGGGGTGTGGCCCTGTTGACACCTTGATTTCAGACTTCTAGCCTCCAGTTCTGTGAAAGCATAAACTTCTGTTGTCTTAAGTCACCAGACTGAGGTACCTTGTTACAGCGAGGAAACTAACACAGACATGAATTAAATGTCTTGAAAATCATCAATGCTCTGGGACATTCAGAGAAGATGGGATCATTCATGAACCAGAAGGCAATCCTAGAGAAAAGCTGAGGTCATGAGACACAACCATGATTGGGACTGTGGGTATATGACTAGTGTCTAAGGAGAAAGGGGAAAAAAGGGGAGGCACTCAACCCTCCAAGGTCAACAATGTTCTGATGACTGAGGGTCTTGGTTCAGTCTCAGCCTGAAAGGATCCATTAATAGTGCTAATCCTTCCATTGAGATTGAATCACTGGGCTCCTCTGTGGCCCCCACTGGCTTTCTCATCTTTGTTCACTCTGACAGAGCCCACATATTCTTTATTCTTCCCAAGGTCCTTGTTGTTGAGAGGAGCACTTTGCGATTAATCTCCATGTGTAAAGTGGATTACAAAACAAGAAAATATGACTTTGGGGGGCTTAAGTGTCCACTAGTCACACCCACTCAAAGATGAAGGTGCATATTCACAATGCGATTTTTCCGATTATACAAGTAACTCCTACTCATTGCAAACTCTTTCAAAGTTAGAAAAAATCATACAGAAGAAAGTAAGTTGCTTTTATATAGGAAAAGAAAAATATTTTTAATTTATTTAAAAAAAATTTTTTTAAATAAAAGAAAATAACCACCACCCTTGATCTCAACACTGAAGAATATTTATAATGGGTATTCTGGCACACTTTATGTAATGAAAAGAACTATTCGTAATTAAACAAAAAAAAATGTGATGGAATCTTCCAGAAGAATCACCCAGGTAGAAGGGAAAAAAAAAAATGTTAAAAAAGAAACCAGAGGCCAGGCTCAGTGGCTCACACCTGTAATCTCAGCACTTTGGGAGGCCCAGGCAGGCAGATCACGAAGTCAGGAGATCGAGACCAGCCTGGTCAACATGGCAAAACCCCATGTCTACTAAAAATACAAAAATGAGCCAGGCATGGTGGCGCACGCCTGTAATCCCAGCTACTCAGGAGGCTGAGGCAGAAGAACCACTTGAACCTGGGAGGCAGAGGTTGCAGGGAGCCGAGATCACATTGCAGCCTGGGTGACAGAGCAAGGGGAAGGAAGAAAGGGAGGGAGGGAGGGAGGAAGGAAGGAAGGAAAGAAGGAAGGAAGGAAGGGAGGGAAGGAAGGAACCAAAGCATGCCTGAGAAAAATGGAGAAGGGTGGGCCCATGTAATCAAAGGCTATTAACCATTTTAACATTGCTAGAGGTCAGAAATATTTTATTACTGGCAAAGGAGAAAGAAAATTCAAGGATATGCATGTCACAGCATCTACAGTGAGAGTAAAAACGATTAAACCTGACTCCCCTCTGCTCCAGAATTCCACAAAGTAACTTGTTGAAGCTTGAAAAACCTTGAGAGTTTTCAAGTTTTTCCCAAATTAAAGTTCTCTAGCAACCGTAATGCAGCAACCAAGACCATGTCTTATTCCCTTGAAACCAGTTTCCCCAAAGCCCTCTCACTTGTCTCAGCTGTCTCGGCTGCGGGACTGTGCCCCAAAATAGTGGGGCTGGCTCCTATGTTGTAATAAAGATAAGGTCCAGGCACTCCAGCGTAGTAGTTGCTAGTTGCTAGGAGACTCATAAATTCACTTTTCCTGACTTGGATGACGTTCAGAACTGCTGTATCACAGGCTGAGAAGACATGGATTACCACAATTAAAATTCAGAGTCTGTCCAAAAGGAACAATTTTAGCCCTTCCCACTCTAATAAGCTACATTAACTAGTCCTGTTTTAAAGAATGGGCAGTTAACTGGGATCTCTAAAGTCTTTGGCATGAAGACTCCAGGTTCCTCATGCTAACCAGCAACTTTTTATAAACGAAGTATATCTGGTTTTGACCCCATCTTCCAAGAAAGAGACAGTCATTCGGGTATTCCTACTTGAAGTGCACTGAAATTGTCGCAACAGACTCCCACAAACCTTTAAGATAATTCCAATTGTTTGATACAATTGGTGAGGTTTCACAGGGCCAAGGTTGCAGACAGATCCAACCCTCAAAATTAAAGCAATTAGCTGTCCGTCAGGAGGGGGAAAAAACTACAGGGTGAGTATTTTCAATCTACTTTTAACGAATTCTATTGTTAAACTGTTTAGTTAACTAAGGACCACAGTTACAAGGTTTTCATTTTTATAATGACAATGAAATGTTAAAGTTCAATTGATGTAACTGTGGGACTGAAATTGTAACTTCTAATCATAGAGATTTCAAGATGAGATAATTGTTTGAACATTCATACATCTTTTCTGAAATGTCGTGGTAGACCATGCAACATACTCGGAACGTTTTCTGAAAATATTTTCAATGCTCGATAAAACAGCTTAAGAGGAGTGATTTTGTAATAATCACTCAGCAATACATTAACCATAACAGAGTTGAGGGTTAAGGATGAGCTTTGCATGACACAGTTATTAGCAATATCCAGAAGACATTAATTGAAAGAACTTGCTCAAGCACAGAAAAGCCCAAAACACCTGAAATCATTATCTAGCTTTTAAGAACTTTCTATTGTATAAAAGATATACTTTCTTAATTTAATTCCAGCTAAAATAATAACCAAAAGCTGATGCCTCAAGATAGCTCAGTTCCAAATATCTAGAAAGTACAAGATTCTTTCCTAAGAAATTTAAACATGCGATCTTGAATAGTATTTGTTATTTGTGTCTTTTTTTTTTTTTTTTTTCCCTGAGACAGAGTACTGCTGTGTCACCCAGGCTGGAGTACAGTGGCGAGATCTCAGCTCACTGCAACCTCTGCCTCCTGGGTTCAAGTGATTCTCATGCGCCTCAGCCTCCTCAACAGCTGGGATTGTAGGCGTGTGCCACCACACCCAGCCAATTTTTGTATTTTCAGTAGGGACGGGTTTCGCCATGTTGGCCAGGCTGGTCTCGAACTCCTGACCTCAAATGATCCGCCCACCTCAACCTCTAAAAGTGTTGGGACTACAGGCGCGAGCCACCGCGCCAGGCCATTTGTGTCTTTTAAATGTAGGGTTTCTCAACTTCATCCTTTTGTTTTGTTTTGTTTTGAGACAAGAGCCTCGCTCTGTCACTCAGGCTGGAGTGCAATGGCACGATCTCAGCTCACTGCAGTCTCTGCCTCCTGGGCTCAAACAATCCTCCTGCCTCCACCTCCCAAGCAGCTGGGACTATAGGCATGCACCACCAAGCCCAGCTAATTTTTGTTTTTTTTTATAGAGATGGGTCTTCGCAACTCCTGGCCACAAGTGATCTGCCCACCTCAGCCTCCCCAAGTGCTGGCATTG
>NW_012103643.1:1644526-1645158 GCF_000951045.1 Mandrillus leucophaeus | reverse complement strand
GCTTGAGTCCAGGAGTTCACGACCAGCCTGAGTGCTATAGCAGAACCCCTATCTCTATAGCAAAAAATTAAAAAATTAGCCGGCCATAGTGGGATGCATCTGTAGTCCCAGCTACTCCAAAGGCTGAGGAGGGAGGATCGCTTGAGCCTGGGTGCTTGAGGCTGGAGTGAGCCGTGATTGCACCACTGAACTCCAGTCTAGGCAGTAGAGCGAGACCCTATCTCAAAGAAAAGAAAAAAAGAACCATAAATATAATTATCAAAAATGTGGAGAAGGAAGGAGGTAGGTGACATGCAATTGTCACTCATCATAACGGGAAGCTGAGAATTAAATCATATATTCATATTATTTAGAGATATAATCACTAGAAGCACTAAAAACAAAAATCAACAAATGTAATTGTTTCTGGAGAATATCAGGCTGGATGGGAATAAAACAGGACCAGAGCAGAAGGCTGTTACAATACTTTTCAATAGAAGTGCATCTGTTCTGAGTCTCTTAATGCTATATGGAATTATTACTCTGTCTTTTTTTTTTTTCTTTTTTTGAGACAGAGGCTCACTCTGTCACCCCGGCTGGAGTACAGTGGCATGATCTCGGCTCACTGCAACCTCTGCCTCCCAGGTTCAAGC
>NW_012103643.1:1643235-1644338 GCF_000951045.1 Mandrillus leucophaeus | reverse complement strand
ACTCAGGAGGCAGAGGCAGGAGAATCGCTTGAACCTGGGAGGTGGAGGCTGCAGTGAGCCGAGACCATGCCTCTGCACTCCAGCCTGGGCGACAGAGCAAGATTCCGTCTCAAAAGAAAAAAAAAAAAGTTAAAAAAAAAAAGATATTCAAACAAATACTTGTGCCATATTCATTCACAACAGTAACTATGCACAATGGCCAAAAGGTGGAAATAACCCAATGTCCATCAACTGATACACGGCTAAACAAAATGTAGTGTACTTATACAAAGGAATATTAGTCGACCAGAAAAAGGAGCGAAGTACTGATACATGTTACACTATAGATGAACCTTGAAAACATGACACTAAATGAAAGAAGTCAGTCACAAAAGACCACATATTATAGGATTCTATTTCTCGGTAATGTCCAGACTAAGCAAATCCACAGCAACAGAAAGTAGATCAGTGGTAGCAAAGTGCTGGGAGGAACAGTAGAGAAAAGAAGTGACTGTCAATGGGTACA
Source organism: Mandrillus leucophaeus (assembly GCF_000951045.1). Classification (NCBI taxonomy): domain Eukaryota; kingdom Metazoa; phylum Chordata; class Mammalia; order Primates; family Cercopithecidae; genus Mandrillus; species Mandrillus leucophaeus. The sequence continues at coordinate 1,643,833 of NW_012103643.1, read as the reverse complement.
GGGTTTCTTTTGGGGTGAAGAAAGCGTCCTAAAATTGACTGTGGTGATGGTTGTACAACTCTGTAAATATATCAAAAACCACTGAAATGTCTACTTTAAAAACAGGTGGAAGTGTAGCTTAATAACACTGTTGTAAAAATAAAAACAATCTATAGAGAAAACCTAGAAGATTTAATCATGATTACAGAAATACAATGTACCAACACATTACCACTCCTGACTGCTGACGGAGCTGGGGGTAGAGCCAGGAAGAAAGTTAAGGAGAAAAAGAGAAGATCAGGACATTCATTTCTAATTTCACAAGGGCAAAGTTACCGTCATTGGCTGATGGAACTAAATTAAAGGTCTATGTCAGTAATACAAAGACTGAAGAATAATCAATTTAAGAACCATAATGCCAGGCGCGGTGGCTCATGCCTGTAATCCCAGCACTTTGGGAGGCCTGGAGGAGGGTGGATCATGAGGTCAGGAGTTCAAAACCAGCCTGGCCAACATGGTGAAACCCATCTCTACTAAAAATACAAAAAAAAATTACCCAGGCTAATTTCTAGCCTGTAAATATGGCTAATGTAAATGGTGGCAGGCGCCTGTAATCCCA
>NW_012103643.1:1635266-1642180 GCF_000951045.1 Mandrillus leucophaeus | reverse complement strand
AGAATACAATTTATGTCAGAAAAAATATTAAACTAGATCATTATTACTGAGTAAAACTGTGAATTAAGTGTGATTTAAGCAAAACCAACTCAAGTTTGATAGACAAAAGCTGAGTCCCTACTACAAAAGTAGCTAAGAGATAAAGGTTGGATCCTTAAGAGAACGAGAAACCTCCACCAGGCGCGGTGGCTCACACCTGTAATCCCAGCACTTTGGGAGGCCGAGGCAGGCAATCACCTGAGGTCAGGAGTTTGAGACCAGCCTGGCCAACACAGTGAAACCCCGCCTCTCCTAAAAATACAGAAATCAGCCAGGCGTGGTGGCAGGCGCCTGTACAGCTACTAGGGAGGCTGAGGCACAAGAATTGCTTGAACCTGGGAGACGGAGGTTGCAGTGAGCCGAGACTGTGCCATTGCACTCCAGCCTGGGTGACGAGAGTAAGACTCCATCTCCAAAAAAATAAGAACAAGAAACCTGTAGAAAGTCCCTACCATACCACATGTAGGGTAGACAGTAAGAATCACCATAAAAAGGTCAAAACTCTGCCATGGCAAAAATGAGCATTCCAATGCCTTAATAACTTTGGGATCCAAAGAAAATTTTAGGTGAAAGGAAGTGCACATGGCACCCCCTTCATCTCTCCACCAACCAGCACAGCCGACCCCAGTTAGAACACACTTTGAAACCAAAAGGCAGATGCTGCTAATCACCAGTACAAAGCAGAATTTGCCATCAGAACAGTACTAGATAGAGTTATTTAAAACATACTCAGAGTTACAGCTGGGACACTTGGGACACAGGATTCTGAGAGACCAAAGTGGGTCATTTTTGAGCATGTCAGGTGGTAGAATTAATAATGACACCAGGCAACAGGTAAAAAGGAGGAGTGTCCTGGGGTACCGCAGGGAGCTTGGCGCCTTAGCAGTATGGAAATGCACCCCTGTGGTTATCAGAACCCAGGGAGCCTACATTATGCTAAAGAACTTGCCCTCCAAATTATCACTCTCCAAAGATACCCTATGTCCCGTGAGGAGATAGAGATGCACATTCTGCAAGAAGAAAAGAACTTACACTTTACTCCAGTTGGTTGGGTGAGGCTGATGTTAAGTTTCAAATAAAACAAAACCCACATAAGATCATGGCAAGAATACGCCCCGTGGTTCGGAGCCTCTGAAAACACTGCCCAAAGAGTGAGTGGGAACGAGCTCAGGAGACCCTCCTGGACTTTCCTGCAAGAAATTATCATTTGCTTGGAACGCGGCCACCCAGCCCAGGTGATGGCCAAAAGAGGTTTGGGTTGCTAGAGATCTTGTCCCCAGGATCTGAAGAAGCCCTGGAAGATGAGGCCATGGGCTGCAAAATCTTTCCCAACAGACACTGGAGGCCTCCAACAAGGCTGGGAGGAGAGGTTTCGCAGAGCAGACCCTCACCCCTACCCCAAGGCCCCTCAGACTCAACAAGCAGATGTCACTATTGCCACGATCCCACCTTCCCTCCCGAGCAAGCAATGGGTAGCAAATCCGGTTCACCCCATTTCCATGGTCCTGACATCCCCACTTCCCCCGGCAGAGAGGATTCCAAGACCCACTCTTCATTGTGACCTCCCACTGCCCTCAGATGATGTGGTGGCTTTCTGGGGCTCATTATTCCCCCTGCAGAGTGGGCAGAGGAAACCAAGAGCAGGAACTAGGATGGATGGATTGGTCTACGTTTACAAGGTCGGCAGCTCTCAGGCAAGGTGGGCGGGACAGTGGAAGGGAGGCAGGAGAGCGCTTCTTCGGAAACAGGCTTTGTAAAGGCAGGATTTTTTGGCAGGATATCCTGTCTTGCTCATGGTCACAGAGAAGCCTGTTTTGGGTCTTTTAAGGAAAAGCAACTGAATCCTCATAGCCCAATCTCCAATCAGCTTCTCCACCCATTCCAAGCCCGGACCCTCAGCCCCGCTGCCTCCCAAATTAGACCTTTTTCCCAGCACAACTGCATTAGAATCCTTTGCTCTTGGCCGGGCGCGGTGGCTCACACCTGTAATCCCAGCACTCTGGGAGGCCGAGACCGGCGGATCACGAGGTCAGGAGATCGAGACCATCCTGGCTAACACGGTGAAACCCCGTCTCTACTAAAAATACAAAAAATTAGCCGGGCATGGTGGCGGGCGCCTCTAGTCCCAGCTACTCGGGAGGCTGTGGCAGGAGAATGGCGTGAACCCGGGAGGCAGAGCTTGCAGTGAGCCCAGATCGTGCCACCGCACTCCAGCCTGGACGACTGAGCAAGACTCCATCTCAAAAAAAAAAGAAAAAAAAAAAGAAAAAAAAAAGAATCCTTTGCTCTTTAATAAAATCATACTCTAGTGGGGCAGAAGCTGGAATAAATAATACAGGTGTTATTTTTTTAAAACCAAAGACACTTCCCCCTCTCTTTCATCTTTCTTTCATGTATTCAAAGTGGTCCCAAACAGGAAATATCCATATTATACTTCGGTTTTGCTAGGTTCTAAAAGGCTAGGATGCCCCCGTTCCAACTACACCCAAGTCTTCCTTTATAGAAAGAAATACTTGGTGACAGGACTAAGCCTCAAAGAGCCCTGGGCCCATTCTGAAACTGAGATTGTGCTCAGCTGAAAGAAACTTCCTCCCACAGAGTTCTTCGATGAATCATCACTCTTTGTTTAACATCCTCTCAAAGCAGACAATTGATCAGCTCTCAGATCATTGCCTGCGTGGTACCCCCACCCCCTCCATCTCTGCAATCGTTTCAGTGAGCTGAGACCCCACTCCAGGGCTCTGCGGTAGGATGCAAAGTCTCCCAGCTCTGCCTCAGCCCAGGGGGACAACCTCTTCACCTAGTGAAAGAGCTTCAAGGTCTTCTAGAAGAATCTCACACAAGCACTGGAGGAATCTCTGCGGCTTCCCATGCCCACAGTCTAGGCCCGTATGAATTTCTTAATGAGGTCCCTGGAGACCACAGGAACAGGGAAGGTCTTATGCTGGAGGGTGTGGAGGACGGTGCCAGAGGTTGGGAAGGGAATGGAAGGGAAAAACTCCACCTAACTATTAATATCGTGTACCCTTTTACACTAGAGCATTGTTTTATTTTAAAAAACACTATGTTCTCTGCTGAGTACTGCTTTATTTCTGAATGTCTCTTTTCTTGTTTTTTTAATAAGTGATTTGGCCTACAATGATGATCAGAGAGAATGTTTTTTTGTTTTTTTTAACACAGGAGTTATAGCGTATATAAAATGGAGTATTTAGAGATGAAAAGCCCTGAAGTTTAGAATTGGGAAAAACAGAAACGTTTACTAGAGCCCTGCTAATCTGATTTTTCTGGTCCTGAATTGAGGAAAAAATAAAAAAACAGAGAGATACCCTTAGAAACATACCTTCTACCTATTTGCTTAATTTAGAAAGAAAATGTACATGGAAATATACGTGTGTATAGAATATATACACACACACATCCCCAGTGAAAGTGTGTTTTTGATACGGAAGACCAAATGACTGGAGATCGTAAAACGAGGTTCTTTCTTAACCACAAGCCTGAGTCCGTGGTGTTCAGCACCTTCATGGGAATCTGTACCTGGCCCAGAGGAACGGAATTCTCTTCCTGGCTGCTCACTCCCACTCCTCTGCCCTTGACAAACAGGCAGAAGCCCCCCTCCCGGCCCTGATTTCTAGGCAAGGCTTTGATGGGACTCTCGTGTTCTCACCTGCCTTTCTCATTTGGAAAAACCGGAGGCTTCTACCGCACATCTATGACAGGTTGTCTCACAAAACATGTTTCTCCTTTAGACAATACGATCCTTGCAGAAATCGCAGAAGTGTCAACACATGCACCTAGTAGGCCCTCAGCAGACTCTTCCAAGGAATTCCCGCTCGGGCTCCAGAATGCCTGGGGTTCAGTGGGCACACCAGAACTGCAGGAATCTGGCGGGAAGGAGACAGGCCCAACGCTTTTCCTTTCTGGTTTAGAGGGGGAGGGGAGGGGAGAGGAGCAAGGAGAAGGAGAGGAAGTCTTTGTCCGGGCTCTTTGGACGAGCATTAGAGTAGAGTTAAATTGTCAGCTAATGAGATTCCCTAACCACGTGCTCCCTTTTAAGTCTAGGCCCCCAACTGATTTGATCCCCACACAACAGGGAGGGGGGGGGCGGGGAAGAGGCCTTCAGCATCCCTAAGGGCGCGAGAATTCCCAGAACAAGTACAAGAAGGATGGGAATCATTTCTGAGAGCTCAACTTTAAATAGGTTATCATATTTATTAATTGATATATAGCAATAATGCTACTGGCCATGTTCCACATCAACAGCTGAATATGGGGTTCACGGGAGTCAAATTGCACTCAGGGTAACTGAGGCAGACCCAGGGGAACAGAAGAGACAGAGCGCAATCCTGAGGGCTTCTCCAACCACTGGATAGCCTCCAAGTCGAGTTTATGTTTGTTTGTTTGCTTGTTTTGGCTGGCAAAGGCCCCTGGGGCCTACATTCAAAGAATGTTTTTGGACCCAATAATTTATTCCAACAAGCAAAAGGGTGTTAAAACAGGAAGTTTTTTTTTTTTCCAATAAAATTTTAGTCTGTCGTTCAGCCTGAGATCATCTTTTTAAACTATTTATCTGATTATGGACTGTTATTATTTTGCTTTGTTTATTCCCACACGAAACTGATTTCTCTTTTTGCCTAAAGAAAAGTAGCAGTGCAGAGCTAGTGGAGGAAAAACAAGTCAAAACACATTCACGACATTTTGAAGATATTCAGTGAAATTGATTCTCTTCTTCTACCTTCCCTGCTTAGTCAACAGCCTCCTCCTCAAGTTTTATTTCTCCCCTATTCAAAGATAATTACTTAGCAACGTCGATGTTTACCATGCAAAGGCTTCCACCCTCCCCAGCCCGGCTTTTTACCTTGAGATACAAAAGAGCATATGCTGGAAACCAGCAATTTACCAAACTTCTTCAGCTACAAGGCACAGCTTAAATTTCATCTCTCCTAGAAAGTGTTCCCTCCCAGCCTCCAGACATCTTTTTGTTCAAACCTCCCTCCTTCCTGGACTTAATCACTTTCCACAGCAGTCATTGGTTCACTGGCAACTGCCTTCCACCTGGAAGGGTTTTTCCTTCTCCAAACCCAGGTCTGGGTCCCAGCAGAGTCTTGAAGAAGAAAGAAGAAACAACTAAAACCTAATGGAAATTCAAACACATTTTTAAAAGGGCTGTAAGCGATTAGATAAGTCTAATTAAACCTAAGGCCAAGTAAAACAAGTCCTGTTTGAGCTGAGAACAGCAGTCCTTCATGCCTTTTATAATAAAAAGAAATCGGGGTTAGGGGAGTGAAGAACGCAGAAAAGGAAAGGGACAAGGGGTCATCCTCTATTACAGATTTCCTCTAACACACAATAACATCAACAGGACTCCAGTGTTTCATACGTGGCTGTCACTGTGCTATGAGGTTAATCTGTATGGTCATTTAAGCCCCGCCCCCCTGGAGACTACTCCTTATCCCCACTTTACAGATGCGCAAACTGAGACGAAGGAAGATAGAGTAGTTCGGCCGGGATCACCCAGCTTGTGAGTGACACCGGGCAGGTACTGGAACCCGGGTTTGTTTGACCTCAGCGCACAGGCTCTTAACCTCTGCTCCAACTCAAAGTATGCGCCAAGTCAGCGTGCATGGGTGACCCGATCCGGACGGCTCTGGCTCGGGATGCGGCACAGCTGTCCCGCGGGGCCGCGCGGGTGTTACCGAGGCGGGCACAGACTGCACAGTGTCCCCAAGGGCTCGCGCGCGTCCTTCAAGACCTGCCAGCGCGCGGGAAAAGGCAGGCTCCGAGTCAACCTGGGCTGACCCGGGGGCTAGACCAGAAGATGCCACTGGAACCGGGTGAGCGTGGCAGAGTCGGCGCCCCGAGGGCCGCCAGCCTGGGCCCAAGGCTGGGACACGGGCGCCCCCGGGTGCAGGGGACCTAGAGGCGCCGTGCGCGGCGGGGGCTGGGCGCGAAGGCGCCGGGACGGCATCTTTCCCCTGCAGCATCCCGCCCCGCGGCCGGGGGGAGGGGGCGTCACCTGACAGCGCGCACCAACTTCTCCAGGTTCGGAGGGGGCAGGAGGCAGCCGCTGGGGCTGGGGGCGCACGGCACGCTGCTCTCGCCCAATGGCGAGGTCTGTAAACAAAAGCGGGCCCCACGCGGGTCGCCAGCCGGGTGGCGAGGGGCGCGGCGCAGCAGCATCGCAGCGGCAGAGCTGGTGAGAGGGCGAGGCGGGGACGGGATCGGGCGCGGGGACCCAGGGCACGGCCCCCGGGACCCGGCCGCCCGGATGAGGCATTGTCTGCACACTCGCAGGATTCCGCTTTAAATGCCCCCCTCCGGGGGTTCGTCGCGGGTCCCAGCTCCGTGCGCCGGCCCCCGGGCTCTCCGACCCGTGAGCCCGGCCCCGAGCGCGGCACGGATCGCCAAGGTGAGCGCCCAAGAAGCGTCGCCGAAAAGCCAGGCCCGGAGGTGCCTAAGTCAGGGACCAAGACGCAAACATAGACACAGGGACGCACACGCACGCCCTCCCCGAAGTTGACAAAAATCAGTCGATAAAATACAAAGTGCTGCGGCCGCCGCAGGTCAGCGCTGACCTCCTGCTGCCGAGAGGACCGAATGCCGACGTCCGGACGCTGTCATTTCCATCCGGCGCCGGGCACCTGGGCTGCACTGTCTCGTCTCCCTCCTTCGCGCGAAGGATGCCTCCTCCTGCCTCCCCTCCCCGGATCTCCCCACCTCCCAAGTGTGTGAACACGAAAACAATACGTGGAAAGCCCGATCGGGGGGAGCTAGGACCCGCCGGGAGCCCCAGTGTGCGGGAGATGGGGGTCAGAACGTGCCCGGTACGGGCACCGAGGCTCTGGGCATCCTCGCCGCCGTCCGCCGGGGCGGCT
>NW_012103643.1:1620378-1634741 GCF_000951045.1 Mandrillus leucophaeus | reverse complement strand
CAGCGGGGACCGGGGAGATCTCCCGCAGGCAGCGGAGGCGCGGCGGGCCGGGGGACGACCAGGGAGCCCCTAACAAAGCAGCTTTGGGAGGGCTGGAGGCCTCCGCCTCCCTCGGCGATAGGTCCGCGAAGCTGCCCGTCACCCCGCATAGGTGGAGGTGGCCAATGGCGTGCACAGACGGAGCTCGAGTTGGCGCGCGCGCGCGGCTCGGCGTCGGTGGGATTGGTCGGAGGTAAAGGATTTTCCTGCCACCTAAGGCGGAGAGGAAGGGGGATCGGAACGGGGGAGGCGAAGAGTCAAAAAACGTTGTGCCTGGGACAAGTGGTCTGGCTGGGGAGGCGTGTGCCCGGCTCTAGGGGGAGACAGGAACTTTTTTACGAGAGAAAAAAATCCTAACGCAGACCCTTCCAGTGGATGCCAGAGGATGTTAGACCCTGACCAACCTCCAGGTAGGGCATGGTGGCCTTCACCAGAGTCCAGGACTCCCAGGGTTCACTTACCGTGCCCAGCAAACGAACTTGGAATCACAGCGTGGGGCTTGGGCCTCATGTTCACCTACTGGGCAGAGTAAGTGACTGGGGCAGGGTTCACGCAGACTTCCTGGGCTCCTCTGTAAAATCCGGAAACGACCGTTGGAGTTTACCTTTCGCAAGGTTGTGGGGGACGCGGAAACGGAGACGCTGGCGGTAGAGCCTCGAGCGAAACCTTTGCCTACACGAGGCCAGAGCTTCCTCCTGTCCTGAAGAGCTCTAGACTTCCCCGTTTGCAACAATGGCTGGGATGGATGTTCCTTAGACCTTGATTCCGTACACACACGTTCGCCCCACGGGCTGGGAAGGTCTGCGCGCCCGGGGTGATCTTGTTGAAAACAAAAAGAATTGCCCACGCTGTGGAAGATAAACCTAAACTGGAAAATTGAAAGCCATCCCTGATTCCTCCTTCTCCTTAACCCTCTCCCATCCATTTTTGTTAACCTTCCAAACCCATTCCTCCCATCCTCTCTCACCTGGGCCTCAGTAAAGGACTCCCATCGTCCTTCTGTCCCAGGCTTTGCCCCCTGAAATCTGTTCTCCACTTTGCAGAATGATCCTTCTAAGCAGAAAAATCCCATTTTGCGCACTCAACTCTGGGTCTCTTTTCTTTCCCCAGAACTTGTTCACCCCCAGCCCCTCCCTTCACTTCACTAATTCCTACCCTTCTTCAGATCCCAGCTTGGCCGCCAAGGCATCTATGCAGTAGGCGTTGCTGAACTCCTGCTGTGCCCTGTCAAGGTTAGATGTCACGTTTCCACTACCAGTGCTTCCACCCCCCTGTACTCCCCTCACAGCCTGTATTACACGGGGCTGAAGTTGCCTGTTGCACTGCAGCCCTCCATGGAAGCTGGAATCTTATCTATCTTCCCTGCTGGATCCCAGCCCTAGCACAGCGTTTGGCACATTTGGGGCAGTGAAAAACATGGAATCAATGAATTATAGAGGAGCTATAATTATAGGCAAGAGCTTTAAGGATTTGAAGTGCTGCTAAAACATCAGTTTGAGAAGAATGGGTAGCATGGTAGTTCTTGAAGGGATGCGTCCACCAGGTTCCATGATCAGTATTACAGGGAGGTTTTTAAGTCAAATTTGAGAGATTTTCCAAAGACACCCCTTCCAAAACCAGCCTCATTTCAGCCAACATCTTGGAATGGAGAATAATTCCCTTGCGAAGCTTTTCATCCCAGGACAAAGAGCCATTTCTTGACCTGTTACAGGCCACCATCTAGGGGAAATACATATATTTGAAAATGAGTAGAGAGTTTTTCCCTAAGGATGTTTAGAAGTCCATCTGGCCATCCTTAAAAGAACAGACCCTGGAGTCAGGCTGCCTAATTTCAAGCCGCATTGCTTTCTAGCTTTCAGACCTCCGTGCCTCATTTTCCCTATTTAAATGAGAAAACAATAGTGCCTCATACCACAGACAGTTGGTGTGAGGATGAATGCATTAATATTAACAATGTGCTGGCCAGGCGCGGTGGCTCACTCCTGTAATCCTAGCAGTTTGGGAGGCTGAGATGGGCAGATTGCCTGAGCTCAGGAGTTTGAGACCAGCCTGGGCAACACGGTGAAACCCCATCTCTACTAAAAATACAAAAAATTAGCCAGGCATGGGGGTGTGTGCCTGTAGTCCCAGCTACTCAGGAGGCTGAGGCAGGAGAATTGCTTGAACCCGGAAGGCAGTGGTTGCAGTGAGCCGAGATCGCACCACTGCACTGCAGCCTGGGCAATGGAATGAGACTCCGTCTCCAAAAAAATAAAACAACAACAATTTTTTTAAAAATGCGCTTGGAAGAGTACCTGGCACATAGTAGCATTTAATAATGTTTACTGAATAAATAAACAGCTTCCACTGGACATGCGTGTGATGGGTAGGGAGTCCTTGTGAGTGGCAGGTTACTAGAGGCCTCCCTGGAGGTGAGTAATGGGATCTCTCTTCCCTGCCGCATCTGAGGGCTGCTGCCTTAGGGTCCTTCTGTTAAGGAGGTGACATTATTGTAAGGTGAGCTTCAGATGACTCATCACAGCAGCCATCTGATTGCCTTGTGCCTAAGATGTCTGAAAAGCACTTGAGATGCAGAATCCTGGTGGTAGGTCGGCTGGGTTGAATCTGAGCTCCACCACCTACCAGCTCTGTAGCCCTGAGGAGGTTACTTAATCTTTCTTAAGCTTCACTTTATTGATCTCTAAAATAAGAGTAGTAACACCTAGCCCGTAAGGCTATGGAGTCAGTTAAAAAGAGGTCACGCATGGCACGTGGTACAAACTCATCAAAGTTGCTGATCGGGTTCAGCTAAGTGAGTAAGAAACAGGATAATAGCATTTCATTGGATAATAGCATTTCATTAAATGGTTGAAAAACCTGGATGAGGCCAGGTGCGGTGGCTCATGCCTGTAATCTCAGCAGTTTTTGAGGCCGAGGCAGGTGGATCACTTGAGGCCAAGAGTTAGAGACAAGCCTGGCCAACATGGTGAAGTCCCTTCTCTATTAAAAATACAAAAATTAGCCTGGCTTGATGGTGCACACCTGTAATCCCAGCTACTTGGGAGGCTGAGGCACGAGAATTGCTTGAACCCTGGAGGCAGCGGTTGCAGTAAGCCGAGATCCGGCCACTGCACTCCAATCTGAGCAACAGATCAAGACTGTCTCAAAAAAAAAAAAAAAAGAAAAACCTGGATGAGACAATGCAGGAGAAATACTCACTGCCCATGGAGGAGATAGATACATAGGAAACCACTGTTCGGGCCCTTTCTCTCATTCACTTTCTCCCTGAACCCCACTTGCCTCAACATGTCAGTACTTTGGCTCTCAGAATCTGCTCACAGCTGACTGTGGGAGGCTTTGTTCCCACAATCATAGTGCTGGGTGCTGCCACTGAGGTTGACAGATTTAAGCCAATCCAGCCTTTGGGTACTTTTATTTTATTCATTTTGAGACGGAGTCTTACCCTGTCACCCAGGCTGGAGTGCAATGGCAATCTCAGCTCACCACAACCTCCACCTCCCGTGTTCACGCGATTCTCCTGCCTCAGCCTCCCAAGTAGCTTGTATTACAGGCACGTGCCACCATGCCCGGCTAATTTTTTGTATCTTTAGTAGAGGTGGGGTTTCACCATGTTGGCCAGGCTGGTCTCGAACTCCTGACCTCGTGATCCACCCACCTCGGCCTCCCAAAGTGCTGGGACTACCGGCATGAGCCGCTGCGCCCAGCCTGGGTACCTTTCTTGACCTTGCAAATGTAAAAAGCTGCCGCAGGCTTCTGTACTATTTCTTGTCTCTGCCCTACACAGTACATCGCTGCTTCACACTGGCAAAGAGAATGGGGCATTTTGATTAAAATACAGACAAATGCCATCTGGCCAAGTATTCTCACATCTTGTCTCCTGAGGGCACTGTTGACATCTAAAGAGAACATGAAATTGGCATTAAAGGGAAAAATGGAGTGGTCAAAGGCAGAATCAAGGTTTAGGGCAGGAGAATGAGCAGAAGTTATGTTTCTAGTACATGACCCTAGCTGCAACTAAGAGTCAACATTTTCTTCCCCACTGGTTATTGAAAGGCTGACTAAGTACAAACATAGCTAGGTTACAGCAAATGGTCTTCCCCAGTACGAAGATACCTACACATGCACTCTGGGCAGCCATGCCTCGCTTGTGTTCCTGAGCTGGTCTTTCCCTCTAACAGATACTTCCTCAGGGTTAGACTTTGACCTGTTTAATTCACTGCTCTATTCTATTTAATTCACTCTTCTATTCTCGAACAGTGCGAAGCTCATAGTACGTGCTCAATAAATATCTATTGAATGAATGAAGTTTAGCCTTCTGCACTCTCTATGAGAAGTTTAGCACTTAATTATTTTCTTTTCTGTCATCTATTTGTGGATGCCCTCTTTGAAGAAAGGACAGGAGGCAGCTTATACAAAAATAGATCTTGGGCCAGGTGCAGTGGCTCACACCTGTAATCTGAGCCCTTTGGGAGGCCAAGGCAGGTGGATCACCTGAGGTCAGGAGTTCGACACCAGCCTGGCCAACATGGCGAAACCCCGTCTCTACTGAAAATACAAAAGTTAGCCGGATGTGGTGGCAGTCGCCTGTATTCCCAGCTACTCGGGAGTCTGAGGCAGGAGAATCGCTTGAATCTGGGAGGCGGAGGTCACAGTGAGCCAGGACCACACCACTGCACTCCAGCCTGGCAAGAGAGCAAGACTCCGTCTCAAAAAAAAAAAAAAAAAAAAGGCCAGGTGTGAAAAAAAATAGGCCAGGCATGGTGGCTCACACCTGTATTCCCAGCACTTTGGGAGACTGAGGCGGGCGGATCACCTGAGGTCAAGAGTTCAAGACCAGCCTGGCCAACGTGGTGAAACCCCGTCTGTACTAAAAATACCAAAAAAATTAGCCAAGCGTGGTGGCCTGTAATCCCAGGCAGGTGCCTGTAATCCCAGCTACTTGGGAGGCTGAGGCAGGAGAATCGCCTGAACCCAGGAGGCAGAAGTTGCAGTGAGCCGAGATCGCACCACTGCACTCCAGCCTGGGCAATAGAGTGACATAACGCTCTGTCTCAAAAAAAGAAAAAAAAATACACAGGCAGCCAAATTACCCTTCCTTGGGAGGGTCTTGTGATACATGGCAACATCTTTTCCCTGGGTAAAGAACCTTGTCACGAGTTCCTTAGATTGTTGATGTACTGATGAATGCATAACCCACTGACAATGGAAAAGTATGCTGCTTTCTTTCTGAGTCATAAAGTTTCACTGATTGTCTTTCAGGGGGACATTTCAGCCTGTATGTTGCAATCTGTAGCCAGTTCTTACAACCTCTGTATTGCACCCTCTAATGGAAAAGGACAACCCCGGTATGAAGAGTCTCCCCTTCTCCCAAACACCTTGTAACAGACTCCAGAACACTCCCAGCTTTGTTGATGTGACTTGCCCCATCATCAGTCTTCACATTTGGCTTCCAAGAAGCCTTTATCAAATTATTTCAGTCTTAATTTTGGTTGACATTATATATAGAGATGTGTGTGTGTGTGTATATGTTTGTCTATGTCTTCTGTTGGTTCTGTTTTTTTTTTTTTTTTTTGAGAACCCTGACTAATGCGCAAACCAATAGTTTTTCCCAGAACCATTCCTTATTCCTCTGCAGACTTGCTACCCAAAGTGGCATCGCAGCAGTGGCAGTGGCATCGCCTGGTATCAGAAACACCACGCCAGACACTGAATTCAAATCTACATCTTAATGCTCAGGCGATGTATCTGTGTATAGAGTTTGAGAAGTACATCATAACTTCTTTGGGGCTTATTTATTTATTTATATTGAGACAGGGTCTTGCTCTGTCACCCAGGCTGGAGTGCAGTGGCGGACCTCGGCTCACTGCACCTTGCTGCTTCCCTGGTTCGAGTGGTCCTCCTGCCTCAGCCTCTTGAGTAGCTGGGATTACAGGCGCCCGCCACCATGCCCAGCTAATTGTTTGTGTTTTTAGTAGAGACGGGGTTTCACCATGTGGCCCAGGCTGGTCTTGAACTCCTGAGTTCAGGTGATCCACCCGCTTCGGCCTCCTAAAGTGCTAGGATTACTGGTGTGAGCCACTGTGCCCACTTTTGGGTTTTTCGTTGTTTGTTTTTGTTTTTGAGGCAGGGTCTCTGTTGCCCAGGCTAGAGTGCAATGGCGTGATCTCAGCTCACTGTAACCTCCACCTCCTGGGTTCAAGCAATTCTCCTGCCTCAGCCTCCCAAGTAACGGGAACTACAGGCACGCGCCATCATGCCCGGCTAATTTTTTTTGTATTTTTTGGTAGGGGTAGGGTTTCACTGTGTTGGCTAGCCTGGTCTCAAACTCTTCACCTCAAGTGATCCTCCCACCTCAGCACCCCAAAGTGCTGGGATTACAGGCGTTAGTCACCGTGCCCAGCCACCTCATCACTTCTTTGAAAATGCAAAACCACCTGGGAAGAATAACACTGTTAAAAACTGCTTGGTAAAGGAATTGGTTTAACCAAGGCTTTCTTACCTGAGGACAGATTTTTGGGAGTCGGGTGAAAGAGGACCTAGAAATCAAGAAGTCAGGATATTTTCCCAGCAGTGATAGGTCTTCAATTATAAAGAAGAGACCAAGGAAGCCTCAGTATGCAAACTAGCATGTCCAACTAATACAGATACACTGAAGGTCAGAGAGGCAGGGCAGTCAAATCAGGCCACACTACATTCACAGAGCTAAGCAGTGCCCCCTCTTTGTAATTTGCTTTATTGCATTTTATTTTCTGTGTTTTCACTGAAATGGCAGTTTGTGGAGAAACTCTCCGACTTGGCTGCGAACAGGCTCTAAGCAACAGCAACACTTCTGCAGAATTGGCAGGGACAGTGCTATGGAATATTTCAGAAACTTCAAGGCAAAGGGACAAACAAATAACAAAAAAAAAAAAAAAGAAAAACACACACACCTTCAAAATGTATTTTCAGAGGAAAGAGCTTTCACTGGGAAGGGACCCGTGGGTCTCCAAAAGAAAACCAATTCGGTTTCATTTTTTCTGCTTCTGCACTCCAGCCTGATGATTAATTCACCAGCATGGGACAGAACAAAAGCTCCTCTTAAACTGTAACTGCTGCATGGGGTGGGTTTCTACAATGATGTTGCAGATCTTGGCCTAATGGGCTTTTTCTTCACTGACACACAGGGTTCCATATTCCTGCCAGCCCCGTGACGTAAGAGTTGAAGCTGTCCCTTTTCCCACCTCCTCAGCGCCCGGACCAGGCACGATGCAGGGACACGCAGGGCACGTGCCTGCAGCTCCACCTGCCCAGACCGCGTGCTTATTCTCTATCCCGTAGAAGTGTCATTGCTCCCCCAGCCTAACAGAATAACGTGGAAAAGGCTGGGATGTAGCCACACCGCCCCAGCAAAACAATCCCTAGGCTTAGAGACACTGCTCTCCACAGGCAGGCAAACTAGGCCAGTGGAGCCACAGAAATGAGCCTGTCTGTCTGGGGTAAGGTGACAGCTTCAGTTCCTATCCATATGGAGTTATTGCCCTTTCTCTCTCTCTCTCTCTCTCTCTCTCTCTCTCTCCATCCATCCCTCCCCCCGACCCATCCCCCCCAACTCTCTCCTCTCTTTCTCCCTCTCCCTAAAGAGGCAGTAGTTAAAGGCAAAGAGCCTGGTGATTAAAAAGCAGACTCTGCCCTAAATCAAGACCTTTCTTCTGTCCGTTACCAGCTGTGTGACCTTGGCAAGTTAGCTAACATCTCTGTGCTTCATTGCCCTCATCTGTAAAATAAGGCTCATACCAATGTATTTCCCATAGGGATGGAATGAGTTGATGCAGTAAAGAACTCAGTACCTGGCCCATGTTAGAGACATTGTGGATCCCTGGCTTATCTACAAAAAGCCAGACGCACTATCAAAAGGCATACTAAGGCCAGGCGTGGTGGCCTCCCAAATCCCAGCACTTTGGGAGGCCAAGATGGGCGGGTCACCAGAGGTCAGGAGCTCGAGACCGGCCTGACTAACATAGTAAAACCCCATCTCTACAAAAAATACAAAAATTAGCAGGGCATGGTGATGGACACTTGTGGTCCCAGCTACTCAGGAGGCTGAGGCAGGAAAATCGCTTGAACCTGGGAGGCAGAGGTTGCAGTGTGCTGAGATTGCACCACTGCACTCCAGCCCTGGGCGACAGAGTAAGACTCAGTCTCAAAAAAAAAAAATTAAAAGGCCCACTAGGATTCTCTCACTAGAGCCCCAAAAGTCTGCTGAAATCAACCTGTCCGTAATCTCATGATATCCACCCCACCCCATTCCCCAAACAAGAACAAACAAATGCCACTGATCTCCTTTTGTTTCTCAGGCAGGCAGTTTTTAGCCTTGCCATCTAACGAGGTACTGCCCAGGCTGGAAGAATGGGAGGCAGCTTTGACTTGACCTCCCCCTTTACCTCTCATCTGATAAATGCTGAAGCGGTTTCCGGATCTCTCTTCAGAATGACTCTGGACCCCATTTCTCCACAAGCCTCTGCTGCTCCCTGAGCCTCCTTTATTTTAGATTTTAGATTTAGGACAAGGTCTCGCTCTGTCACCCAGGCTGGAATGCAGTGGCACAATCATGGCTCACTGCAGCCTCAGCTTCCCAGGCTCAAGTGATCCTCCCACCCCAACCTCCTGAGTAGCTGGGACTACAGGCAGGAGCCACCAAGCCTGGCTAATTTTTCAATTTTTTCGTACAAAGGGAGGTCACATTAGGTTGCCCAGACTGGCCTCGAACTCCTGTGCTCAAGCAGTCCTCCCACCTCCGTCTCCCAAAGTGCTCGGATGACAGGTGTGACCCACCGCGCCCCGAGCCTCCTTTAGAAGGTACAGAATGTGCACTGATTCGAGATGTGTGGTGATGTAACATTTAAAACTGCCTGTTTTGTGCTATGTAACAGACTGGGGCTGAAGGAAAGGAGAAATACAGAGATGCAGACACACACAGTGATAGAGGAGGGTCAGCAGGGAAAGCAAGGACTAACATACTGACAGCCAGGCGGGGCAGCTCAGTGCTGCACAGCGGCTGGTGTGGGTGCTTGCTTCAGTTTCCCATGTCAGCAATGTCCTCCCGATGATCGGGCGCAACAGCGGGTGCTTAGATGGTAAGGCTAAGAACTGCCTGCCTGGGAAACCAAAGGAGATCAGTGGGATTTGTTTGTTCTTGTTTGGGGAATGGAGTGGGGTGGATAGGAGATGATGGACAGGTTGATTTCAGGAGACTTTTGGGGGCTGTAGGAAGAGAATCCTAGTATGCCTTTTAATTTTTTTTTTTTTAGACTGAATCTCACTCTGTTAAGGTTTGAGTTTACTCGGTAAGTACTATATTACTTGCTTCAGGCTACCATAACAATACCGTAGACCGTGTGGCTTAAACGACATTCACTGTCTCCCAGTTCTGGAGACTAGAAGTTGAAGATCAAGGTGCCAGCGGATTTGGTTTCTCCCGAGGCCTCTCTTCTTGGCTGGCAGACAGCTGCATTCTCGCTGTGTCCTCACGTGGCCAGGTGTCTCTCTGGGTCCAAACTTCCTCTTCTGATAAGGACACAAGTCAGATTGGATTAGGGCCCACCGTCATGGCCTCATTTTCACTGAATCACCTCTTTAAAAGGCTTATCTCGGCCAGGTGCAGTGGCTTACGCCTGTAATGCCAGCACTTTGGGAGCCCGAGGTGGGCAGATCACGAGGTCAGGAGATGGAGACCATCCTGGTGAAACCCCGTCTCTACTAAAAATACAAAAATAGCTGGGTGTGGTGGCGCATGCCTGTAGTCCCAGCTACTCGGGAGGCTGAGATAGGAGAATCCCTTGAACCAGGGAGGCAGAGGTTGCAGTGAGTTAGGATTGCGCCACTGCACCCCAGCCTG
Organism: Mandrillus leucophaeus; assembly: GCF_000951045.1. Taxonomy (NCBI): domain Eukaryota; kingdom Metazoa; phylum Chordata; class Mammalia; order Primates; family Cercopithecidae; genus Mandrillus; species Mandrillus leucophaeus. Next base: position 1,624,828 of record NW_012103643.1, on the reverse strand, counting down.
GCGACAAAACAAGACTCCATCTCAATAAATAAGTAAAAGGCTTATCTCCAAATACAGCCAAATTATGAGGAACTGGGGGTTAAGGCTTCAATGGATGAATTTTGAGGGGACACAATTCAAGCCATAACAAGTACCCAACACCCCACGCATGTCTTCTCCATGCTGTAAAGAATAAGCATGCAGTCTGGGCGTGGCAGCTCACACTGTAATCCCAGCACTTTTGGAGGCCAAGGCAGGTGAATCCCTTGAGCCTAGGGAGTTTGAGACCGGCCTGGGCAACATGGTGAAACCCCGTTTCTACCAAAAATACAAAAATTAGCCAGATGTGGTGGCGTGCACCTGTGGGCCTAGCTACTTGGGGGGCTGAGGTGGGAGGATTATTGGAGCCCGGAAGTCGAGGCTGCAAGTAGCTGCACTCCCATGTGGGCAATAGAGCAAGACTCTGTCTCAAAATAAATAAATAAAAAGAAGAAGAAGCCGGGCACGGTGGCCCACACCTGTAATCCCAGCACTTTGGGAGGCCAAGGTGGGTGGATCACCTGAGGTTGGGAGTTCGAGACCAGCCTGACCGACATGGAGAAACCACGTCTCTACTAAAAATACAAAATTAGCTGGGTGTGGAGGTGCATGCCTGTAATCCCAGCTACTCAGGAGGCTGAGGCAGGAGCATCGCTTGAACCCGGGAGGCGGAGGTTGTGGTAAGCCAAGATGGTGCCGTTGCACTCTAGCCTGGGCAATAAGAGTGAAACTACTCTGTCTCAAAAAAAAAAAAAAAGGAGAAGGCGAAAGAGGAGAAGGAGGAGGAGAAAGAGAAAAAGAAGAAAGACACCACAACTGAGTATTTGGAGCTATATAGATACCCCTTCCCTTTGAGTTTCTGCCTGGTTTTTTTGTTTGTTTGTTTGTTTTTGTTGAGTGTTGAATTAAATTCTTTGGTTGGTTAGCAGAGGGTCATGGAAAACGTGTCCTCTCTTCTCAGAAAAATACATTATTGAGATTTCCAAGGGTTTCATTCAAAAGCCTGTGAGTAAAGGAGAACAATGGTTATGAAGATTCCTATCAAAAAAGAGAAGGGCCCAAGGCAGGGTGCAGGAGCGCAGTGCCTGGAGCCTCAGGGCAGAGACCTCTGCTTGGGAAAGGAGCCCGTTCTGACTGCCCTCCACATATCCCGCATTAATCCATGGCGGTTACTCTGCTCCCATCTATAGGTGCCCTTCAATAGCTACATTATTCATTCCTTTCAGCATGTCAGTTAATTTTTCCCCGTCTAAGACAAGTGCTGCTTTTATCCTCTCAAAACTCGTGGTATGTAAGAAGCAACATTCCAGGCCCTGTTATTGCAAACGATTGGTCAAGCCTCAGTATTCTAACATATAAGCTGGTAGCTGAAAAGCGTAGCAAACCGCAGCTAGCCAGGCATTTTCCCCTGTATTTACTTCTCATTCCTGTGTCATTTCTCTGGCCACCTGAAGGAAATCTAAAAGATGAGTGACTTTTCCTTCCCCTCATTCATTACTCCAAGATAATTCCTGACTGAAAATGCAGAATTTGGACATGATTGTAATTCATTTTCAGTAGCCAGCTAGGCTGGCTGTGGTGGTTCACGCCTGTAATCCCTGCAGCTCGAGAGGCTGAGGTGGGAGGATCACTTGAGCTCAAGAGTTCGACACCAGCCTGGGCAACAGAGCGAAATCCCATCTCTATGAAAAAAATACAAAAATGAACTCAGTATGGTGGTGCATGTGTATAGTCCTAGCTACTGAGGAGGCTGAGGCAGGAGGATCACTTGAGCCCAGGACTCAAGGCTGCAGTGATCTAGAATTGTACCACTGCATTCCAGCCTGGGTGACAGAGTAAGACCCTATCTTTAAAAAAAAAAAAAAAAAAAGTAGCCAGCTAATACATGATAAATAATCCTTTCTCTATTTATTTATTTTTTTTTTTTTTTGAGAAGGACTCTTGCTCTGTCACCTAGGCTGGAGTGCAATGGTGTGATCTCAGCTCACTGCAACCTCTGCCTCCTAGGTTCAAGCAATTCTCCCGCCTTAGCCTCTCGAGTAGCTGGGATTACAGGCGCCTGCCACCACGCCTGGCTAATTTTTGTATTTTTAGTAGAGACTGGGTTTCACCATGTTGGTTGGTCAGGCTGGTCTGGAACCCCTGACCTCAGGTGATCCGCCTGCCTCAGCCCCCCAAAGTGCTAGGATTACAGGGGTGAGCCACTGCACCCTGCCCAAAATAATCCTTTCTGTCAGAAAAAAAAAAAAAAATAAGTGTTTCATGTAATAAACACTGGTTCTAATCCTAAGAGAAAATGTATACAAAACAGAACTCCCAGGTGTTTCTTGAAAGTAGGTCATAGGGCACCAAGTGGCTGAGCACAGAACACTACACTAATCTTGATGTCTGATAAATACTATTTTGAATTTGTTTCTACTTGACCGACCTACTGTCTTTGCTTCCTATTGTTGCTGTAACTAGTGGACTACAGTAGTGGCTGAAAACAACACAAATACATCGCCTTAAAAGTTCTGGAAGTCACAAGTCCAAAATGAGTGTCCCAGGCTAAAATCAGGGAGTCAGCTGGCATGCATTCTTTTGGAATTACCTAGCCCCTGTGCGCATCTTCTGGGTAACCAATAGATTTTGACTAATACTCAATTATTTGAGCATGGCTACTAAGTTAACTCTCCTTTGTTTTTTGTTTTGTTGTTGTTGTTTTGTTTGTTTGTTTGAGATGGAGTCTTGCTCCGTCACCCAGGCTGGAGTGCAATGGCACAATCTCAGCTCACTGCAACCTCCACCCCCAGGTTTCAGTGATTCTTCTGCCTCAGCCTCTCAGGAAGCTGAGATTATAGGCATGCGTCACCATGCCCATCTAATTTTTGTATTTTTAGTAGAGATGGGGTTTCACCATGTTGGCCAGGCTGGTCTCAAACTCCTGACCTCAGGTGATCTGCCCGCCTAGGCCTCCCGAAGTGCTGGGATTACAGGCATGAGCCACTGCCGGCAACTCTCCTTTGTTTTTAATGTCAACAAATCAGATAACCTTTTATTCAACCAAAAATAATCTCTCAATGACACATGCCTAGATATGTAGTGAATATGAATTTGAAAATGAGGAAAAATCCAATGCAATATACCCCATCCAGCACAGCCACTGTGTAACTGGCATTGGTAAACATGAACAACACTTTGATTTGTAAAGAAACCAACCTCAGCGACATTTGTGACATTTTACAGAGTAATTGCATGTTTGTTATGGATCTGAGTCTTTAATATGAACCAACCATAAGAAATGTCAGTTTAAAATCATTACTCTTTTTGCTAGAGAGCACTATATCTGCAAACCCAAGCTATTCAAGTTTCACAAATAGGCATTTTGATGCGTCCCCTGGTGATTTATGTTGAAATATGATTTACTCCAAAGCTCAACAATGTCAGTTTGATTCAGGCACATGAACCAATCAATGCAATGTGCAAATCCTTCAGTGTTGTTTGTCTCCACTATGAGGAGGCTCACCATTCAAGCGGTGTCCCTAATATAGATCAGTGACTGTGAAAGACATTCTTCGTGCCTTCACTCTTTCTTCCATGCTAATGAAATGTGGATTTTGCTCAAGTGGTAATGTGCCCAATGCAGGCATATCCCCAAGGAATGAATCATGATTGGACTAAGTCTGTCATGGATATCACATTCCAACTTGACATAGTCACATTCCTGGCTTCCCTTGCAGCTACATTCACTGTTAACTAATAATGAACTAGTATCGTTACTGAGACGGGGGACATCTACTGGAATGCTTCTGAAAAATATTATTTTCCCCTACTAAAAAGGAACAAGAAGAGAGCTTGCTGGTATCTCTCTCCTCCTTTCCATAAGAGCTGTGGCAGTCATCATGAAGTTCTGAGGTGAAAATCCAACTAACCAGGAGTGAGGTGAAAAACAGAGTATGGATACAGGATAACATGGTTAATTACCAGACCATCTCTGGAAATGTTTACTTCCACCCTTTTTACTGAGGGAGAGGAATATATGTACACTATTATCTAAGCTGGTTTTAATTAGATTTCCTGTCATGAACAACTGAGAACATTCCTAATTGATAAAGAGTTTGGGGGAGCAAAATCCATTTAAAATAACAAAAAAAATAAGAGAATTCAGCCAGGCATGGTGGCTCACACTTATAATCCCAACACTTTGGGAGGCCAAGGCAGGCAGATCACTTGAGACCAGGAGTTTGAGACCAGCCTGGCCAACATGGTGAAACCTCATCTCTACTAAAACTACAAAAACTTAGCTGGGTGTGGTAGCACATGCCTGTGGTCTCAGCTGCTTGGGAGGCTGACAGGAGAATCGCTTAAATTCAGGAGGCAGAGGTTGCAGTGAGCGAAGATCGCCCCAGGGCACTCCAGTCTGGACAACAGAGTGAGACTCTGTCTCAAAAAA
>NW_012103643.1:1614544-1620328 GCF_000951045.1 Mandrillus leucophaeus | reverse complement strand
AAAAAAAAAAAAAAAAAAAAACACACAGAGAATTCTCTACAATTTAGAAAAAGCTTTTCCTGTGTTAATAATAATCTCTTCAGCCCGGACTCGGTGGCTCACACCTGTAATCCCAACATTTTGGGAGGCCGAGGCGGGTAGATGTCTTAAGCTCAAGAGTTCAAGACCAGCCTGGGCAACATGGCAAAACTCCGCCTCTACAAAAAATACAGAAACTCAGCCGGAGGTGGTGGTGTGTGCCTGTAAATCTGAGCTACTCAGGAGTCTGAGTTGGTAGGATCACCTAAGCCCAGGAGGAGCTCAAGGCTGCAATGAGCCATGACCATGCCACTGCACTCCATCCTGGGTGACAAAGTGAGACACTGTCTTAAGAGAAAATAATAATAACCTCTTCAATAGAGCTGGCAACTTGTTTTGAGCTCTAGTCTTTTAAATGCACCCTTTCTCTCTCTCTCTCTCTCTTTTTTTTTTTTTTTTTCTAGTACACTTTGCCAATGACCTTTCTTCTTTTTTTTTTGAGACGGAGTCTCACTCTGTCACTGAGGCTGGAGTGTAACTGTGCAATCTCGGCTCACTGCAACCTCTGCCTCCCAGGTTCAAGAGATTCTCCTGCCTCAGCCTCCTGAGTAGCTGGGATTATGTACACCTGCCACCATGCCCAGCTAACTTTTGTATTTTTGGTAGAGATGGAGTTTCACCATAGTGGCCAGGCTGGTCTTGAACTCCTGACCTTGTGATCCGCCTGCCTCAGCCCCTCAAAGTGCTGGGATTACAGACGTGAGCCACCGTGCCCAGTCTAAATGCACCCTTTCAACCCAAATCGTGTTTAACACATACTTCCTAGTTATTCTGAAGTATTGCAGAGTCTGAGGATTTAATGTTTATTTAGGTGGCAAATTGTGGACTTCCTTCCATTCATTTTTAACCCAATGACTGGAAAGTGCATATTTCACAATTTATTTATTTATGTATTTGAGACAGAGTCTCACTCTGTCACCTAGGCTGGAGTGTGGCGTGATCTTGGCTCCCTGCAACCTCTGCCTCCCAGGCTCAAGTGATTCTCCTGCCTCAACCTTCTGAGTAGCTGGGATTACAGGTATGTGCTACCATGCCCGGCTAATTTTTATATTTTTAGCAGCCTTCTGTATTTTAGCAGCCTTTTGTTTATTAGCAATGTTTTTAGCCGGGGAAAATAATGATATTTTTCAGAAGCATTCCAGTAGATGTCCACTGTCTCAGTAAAGGTACTAGTTCACTAGCAGTTAACAGTTTAACAGAGACAGGGTTTCACCATGTTGGCCAGGTTGCTCTCAAACTCCTGACCTCAGGTGATCTGCCCTCCTTGGCCTCCCAAAGTGCTGGGGTTACAGGCGTGAGCCACCGTGCCCAGCCCGAGAATTTCTTATAACGTGGTGGAGCAGAAAGCACAATCCACGATGCCAAACCACGGACCAACGCTTCACCACTGTTGTTTCTGATGATCCATTTCTCCCCTTTATTCCATTTCTTGGCATCCTTTCTTCACTTCCCCTATCACTCCATCGTCAATTTCTAGTCCTTCCTGAAATTGCTTCCTTAAAAATCAACAAGGCCCTTCCAGTCAAATTCAAAGGCTTTACTCAGCTTCGCTCCACTTGAGTGCCTGTATTCAGTGCTACTGTGGGTTCACCAGAGCCCAGCCTCTTTCTTGGACTCCTGTCCCCACAACCTTGCTCCCTCAGACAGATAGTCCATGCCTAGGGCTTTGGACATCCCCTCTTCATTAGAAGTGGTAGGAAAGCAGTAGTCAGAGCACCTGATTTGAAGACCAACCTTTATCTCTCACTGGCTGGGAGGCCTTGCATGAGTCAGTTTCTCTGAGCTTCAATTGATGAACTTGTGAAACAGCTGGTCTACCTGTCCTTAAGAGGCATGTTTTGAGGTGCTTTCCAGCCCCTCGTCTGAGACCTCCTCCCTGCTCCATGACCTGGGCAACCATGACCCTGGGGGTAGATTATTGGCCTAAAGGGGAATGCCCAAGGAGAGGCAATATATTGACTGGTCAATAATCAAAAGTATTCTCTCTTTCTCAAAAACCTGGGCAAAGGGCTGGGCGTGGTGGCTCATGCCTGTAATCCCAGCACTTTGGGAGGCCGAGGTGGGCGGAGCATGAGGTCAAGAGATCAAGACCATCCTGGCCAACATGGCAGAACCCTGTCTCTACTGAAAATACAAAAATTAGCTGGGCATGGTGGGAGGCTGAGGCAGGAGAATCGCTTGAACCCTGGTGGCAGAGGTTGCAGCGAACCAAGATCGCGCCACTGCACTCCAGTCTCACATCAGAGCAAGACTCTGTCACAAACAAACAAACAAAACCTGAGCAAAGAGACCTGGAGCATGTAGTCTAATGGCAGGCATGGGAAAGAAAAGGTGAGGATATCAGGCTGGCAGGCTGAGGCAATACAAGCACATTGCCCCATTGTCCTCACTGGGACACACGACGAGTAATGAGACAATAATAGCAGCCTGCTGAGGAAAGCAGGAGAGCACTACAGTCACAGAGAGGTCCAGGATGGGAGGCCATCCTGGGTCCGAGTCTTACCCTAGTTCCTGTGTCCTTTGGTTCCATGAGACATCCTTGAATCCTTTCAGTCTACCCCTTTTATTTGTACCAACTCCTCTATCTGATCCTGTCAGAAAGCCTTGACCACTCAGAGCCTCACATAAGAGTGATGAGAACAGGTAACTAGAATACACCCAACTAATTTCAGTTCAACAAAAAATCTGCCTCCCTCGGGAAACCTCTTCCGTGTTCCATGGGCCCCCAGAAAAATCTATAAAGTACTTTCTGAGCATTTAGTGTGGGTTCAGGTTGATGGCCTGATGGGATTTAGGAACAGGGAAGGAGGGACATAAGAGTTAGACCAAGGCAGATGTAACCCTAACGAAGCGGCTACGTTGTCTGGGGTATATATCCTGGGATTTGTTGTCGCGCACCAGGAAAATTTAGGACACAGACACATAGGAGGAGTTTAGGAGCAGAGGTTTAATAGGTAGAAGAGAAAGAGAAACAGCTCCCTCCATAGAGGAAAGGGCCTCTGAGCGGAAAGGACTGATCAGAAAAGGACCAGCAGTGATGAATACCCTGAATTTTATAGTCTGGTTTGAGGAGGTGGTGTCTGATTTACATAGGGCTCATAGATTGGTTCGATCAGGTACGATATTTACATAGTGAGTGAAGAAGGCCGGTCCCCCCCACCCTAATCTTATGCAAATGGACTTTCCCGTTGATGGCACCACCTTCTCTGCTCTTTACCGTACGCAAGACTGACAGAAGATGGAGCCGCCATTTTGAAAAAGTCTAGTCCCCCAGGCAAGCTCCCAGCTTTCTTGTCTATGTCTGCAGTTTGACTTTACAGGCTGCTCTTTGTTAGAAAAATAACTGGGGGCTGCTTTTCATTAAAAAGAAAAGCCTTCTGGGCGGGGTGGCTCAAGCCTGTAATCCCAGCACTTTGGGAGGCCGAGGCGAGCAGATCGCCTGAGATCGGGAGTTCGAGACCAGCCTGACAAACATGGAGAAACCCTATCTCCACTAAAAACACAAAATTAGCCAGGCGTTGTGGCACATGCCTGTAATCCCAGCTACTTGGGAGGCTGAGGCAGGAGAATCACTTGAACCCGGGAGGCGGAGGTTGTGCTGAGCCAAGATGGTGCCATTGCACTCCAGCCTGGGCAACAAGAGCGAAACTCTATCTCAATCAATCAGTCAATCAATCAATAGAAAAACCTTATGGACGACTCCCATGCCCTTACTATCTACCTAAGTAATTTCTTTCTTTTTTTTTTTTTTTTTGAAACGGAGTCTCACTTTGTCAGCCGGCCTGGGGTGTAATGGCATGATCTCGGCTCACTGCAACCTCTGCCTCCCGGGTTCAAGCGATTCTCCTGCCTCAGCCTCCTAAGTAGCTGGGATTACAGGCACCCGCCACCACACCCAGCTAATTTTTGTATTTTTAGTAGAAACGGGGTTTCACCACGTTGGCCAGGCTGGTCTCGAACTCCCGACCTCATGTAATCCACCTACCTCGGCCTCCCAAAATGCTGGGATTACAGGCATGAGCCACTGTGTCCGGCCAGTAATTTCTTCTTAACTTCTCTGTCACTAGTGTGGGAGGAGGGAGGAGGCAAGGAACAGGACAGAGACGGCACAGTCGCCTAGAGTTGTCATTGTTTTGTCTGCTTGGCACATGTCTCTTCCCTTTCTTCTAGTATTAGGAACCCTCTTTCTCAGGGAGAACCCATTAACCCATTCCCGTGTGATTTAGCTGCACTTCTTCCAGCAGCATCATACGAGTGGGCACATGGCCAACCCTCCCAGGCCAATCAGAGTGCATGCCATTTTCTGGGTTACTGTGATGGGTTGAGGGGTGGGCCCAAAAGCTGTGAGTCAGAACCTGACTGGGCCAGAATTGCTCCTCCAGTTTTCCTATGGAACTCTTGGGAGAACGACATTTTCTCTAGAGCAGAAGCCATGAAGGAAGCTAAGCTGAGAGCTGTCAGAGATGATCTTGGCCTCCATGTGGAGCTATCTGGCCAGAGAATATGGCCCAAAGGAAAGCAGAGATCACAGAGAAGCAGGGAGACAGGAAAGGGGTCTAAATGGCATAATTTGGCTTCCTGAATCCAACTCTACCTGAAGCCATTCCCATTCCTTACTTATGCTGCCCAGATATGGGGAACTAATACATCTCTTTTTTTCCTTACAGCAGTTTGAACTGCATTTATATCACTAGCAAAAAAAACCAAAAAACAAAAAAAACCCTTGACAAAGATGGAAAGTAAAGGAGAAAGACGGAGACTGGGTTGGACAGGATGGGTGGTCTCTGAGGGCCCTAAAAGCCAGGCAGAGAAGCTTGCCTTATTATGATACATAAATCCTTTCTGGAAAGAGGTGAGAAATGCTGTTATCCACCTTTAGCTCTGATTCTTCCCTTGATGTGCTGACGGGCACTAAGAAGACTCTTTCCTTTAACAGTAAGAAGAGGGTAACAGCCACATTTCATTCCAAACCATTAATTTAATAAGTTTAGACAGCAGAGATTATTAGCCTCAGAAGGTGTTGCTTTCATTTTCTTTGAAATGTGCTTTTTCCACTTTCTACTATGTTCTATTCTTCCCTCCCTGAATGCCCACATGCAAATTAGAGAATGTTGCAATGCCCAGAGCAGAGTTGTAACATCCAGCAGTATTACAGCAGCAGTTTTATATAAATGGCCATCCTCCAAGCTGTGAACATTTGACAAAGTATGCGGGCTCTTCTCCTAATTAAAAGCCCAAAAGGGAACCAAGGAAACACAGAGAACATTATTCTAGTGACTTATGAAACTGGGCTGGAGAAAATCTCCTATGTCTAGAGGTGGAAGAGAGAGGATAAAAAGGAAGAAGGAGTAGAATAGAAAATGCAAATGAGAAAAAGAGATGGCGGTGAAAAGAAGGGCTGCAGTAGAAAACAAGAGAGAATAGAGCAAGCAGAGGCAGAGGCAGGAAGAGTGTTTAGATCAAGACTGTTCTCTTGGCTGGGCACAGTGGCTCACGCCTGTAATCCCAACACTTTGGGTGGCCAAGGCGGGCGGATCACCTGAGGTCAGGAGTTCAAGACTAGCCTGGCCAACATGGTGAAACCCCATCTCTATTAAAAATACAAAGATTGGCCGGGCGCGGTGGCTCAAGCCTGTAATCCCAGCACTTTGGGAGGCCGAGACGGGCGGATCACAAGGTCAGGAGATCGAGACCATCCTGGCTAAC
>NW_012103643.1:1611803-1613794 GCF_000951045.1 Mandrillus leucophaeus | reverse complement strand
GAGTTCAAGACCAGTCTGGCCAACATGATGAAACCCTGTCTCTACTAAAAATACAAAAATTAGCCAGGTGTGGTGGCAGATGCTGGTAATCCCAGCTACTCGGGAGGCTGAGGCAGGAGAATCGCTTGAACCCAGGAGGCGGAGGTTGCAGTGAGTCAAGATCACGCCATTGCACTCCAGCCTGGGCAACAAGAGTGAAACTCCGTCTCAAGACCCTTCTCTTCCACTTCCTCCTCTGGGACATTTGTAGGCAGGGTCAGCTACATAATTTGCAGGGTCCAATACAAAATCAAAATGTGGAGCTCTTTGTTCAAAATGTATTAACAATTTGGAGGCAGCAGCAGCACAGCTTTAAACCAACTGTGGGGCCCTGTGCGACCACAGGGGTCACATGCCCACGAAGCTGGCTCTAATGAATTACATCAGGATTTTCAGAGGGTGTTCTGTAAACTCCAGACATTCCAGAAACAAAGGATTCCTTAATCTCATCACTAGCAAGTGAGGCACATTTCCCCATCCCTTCACTGAAGATTCAAAATGCACATGAACTGCTCCAGAAAGCCCTGTTGAAAGCAAGAAACGTGTGTGCCTTCATTTCAACCAGTTTCTCAAATGTATTTAACCATAGCAACATTTTCCCCCAATTCTCCATATTAATACCCCATATAACTCATTTTGCAAAGTCAATGGTCTTGCGATCCCTGGAGCTAGAAGAGGCATTAGCAATGACCCACAGCAGCCCCTTCTGCCCTGCGATTGGATGCTCACAAATCTGCTCTTCTTGGCCTTGATGATGACAGTGATCTCTTTCTTCCAGATTTGATGAGTGTGGGGCATGGGAGATTATTGCAAAACCTGCAGCAGGTTCTCAAAGATGACATATCAACTCCCCTAAGTGTCCCTCCACTCAGGCACCACGAAAGCCTTTGTTTTAATACACTCAAAATGTTACCTCTTCACGGCTGAGTGCAGTGGCTCACGCTTATAATCCCAGCACTTTGGGAGGCTGAGGTGGGTGGATCATGAGGTCAAGAGATCGAGACCGTCCTGGCCAACATAGTGAAATCCTGTCTCTACTAAAAATACAAAAAAATGTAGCTGGGCATGGTGGTGCATGCCTGTAGTCCCAGCTACTCAGGAGGCTGAGGCAGGAGAATCACTTAAAGCCGGGAGGCGGAGGTTGCAGTGAGCCAAGATTGTGCCATTGCACTCCAGCCTGGGCAACAGAGCTACACTCCATCTCAAACAAACAAAAAAAGTTACCTCTTCACTCATTTCTAATCTCCCCAGAAAATTTTTAAGGGGTTTTGATAACATATGTAGGACAGGAAGTCCTTGGATATTATGAATAAATACAATGTTTATAGAACTCTTGCATCTCAGATCATTGTAGTCAAAGTGTGTAATTTTATTTGGGGAGGATTTATGCTGAGAACTATCAGTATCTCAGAGCCTTTGATGAGGAACCCAGGAACTCCTAAAGTGTAGACCATTATCCCCTATAGAGATTAGTTAACTTTCAGTCTGGGTAAGAAGAATAAAGTTTCTTTGCAAAGGAAAGCCCAAATGCCATCTTTTTCCTTCTCCCTAAACAGTAGGATAAGGAGAGACTTACAAGTAGAAGCTCAAGGTTGAATCTCATCTCTATCTTTGTTGCACTGAAGTAATCACTACATCCTCCTCTCTGCCTTTGTTTTATCATCTGTAAAATGGGAATAATAATTGTAGCAAAGATTCTTCTAGCAATAAGATAATGCATGAGAAAGCTGTCTAAAAATTGATCTGTAGCAAGCGTTCCTAAAGCACTTCTTACCTATTACAAATGTCCGCAGCCAAATTTCCACAGTACGGCATGGACAGATGATTTTAAAATCAGAAAGAAAAAACAGTTATAAAAATACTTAGTGAGATTTGGCCGGGCATCGTGGCTCACACCTGTAATCCCAGCACTTTGGGAGGCCGAGGTGGGCAGATCACGAGGTCAGGAGATC
>NW_012103643.1:1607578-1610768 GCF_000951045.1 Mandrillus leucophaeus | reverse complement strand
TCTGGTGTGACTCTCAGAGCACTCTGATGACACCTGCTGGCTAGGCATGGTGTGACAGGTGTGTTCTAGTCTACGCCGATGGAGATGGTCTGGAACCCCCGAGTGGAGTACCTGAGAAACGGAGGCTGCAGAGAAATCCTGACCGTCGCTCTTGCTGCTCAAAGTGCGGTCCTAGGGCTTGCAGCATCGGGATCACTAGGAGCTTATAAATGTGGGATCAGACTCTACCTTTTTTTTTTTAGAGACAGGGTCTTGCTATGTTGCCCAGGCTGGTCTTGAACTCCTGGGCTGGAGCAATCCTCCCGCCTCAGCCTCCTGAGTTGCTGGGATTACAGGCACTGGCCCACACTCTACATTTTCATGAGATCCTCCAGGTGATTCATGTGTGCATCAGAATGGAAGAAACATGTTCTAGTGTTCTAGAGGACTTGATCTAGTGACCAAGCGTCAAAGGGGGACTCTAAGGGGGAAGCTATGTTAAAGAAAAATTTTTTTTTTTTCTTTGAGACAAGAGTCTCACTTTGTCACGCAGACTGTAGTGTAAAATGGTGCCATCACAGTTCACTACAACCTCTGCCTCCCAGGCTCAGGCGATCTGCCTACCTCAGCCTCCCGAGTAGCTGGGTCCACGGGCACGAGCCACCACGCCTGGTTAATTTTTGTATTTTTTGTAGAGACAAGGTTTCACCATGTTACCCCGACTGGTCTTGAACTCCTGAGCTCAAGCGATCCACCCCGCTCAGCCTCCCGAAGTGCTGGGATTACAGGCATGAGCCACTGTGCCTGGCTGAAAAAAAATTCTAGCTCCGCACAGGGCTAGTAACTCAGAAGGCTTGGCACTTCTGCTGTTTCTGGTCCAAGCCTTTCATTACACTCATGCATAAACAGGCCCATCGCCCCAAAACAGTTTTTCCTATTTTCATTTTTATCCCGTTTTCTACTTATTCTATTGAAGACATTTTTCCTCCCAGAGGAATATTCCTGCAATTCTGTAATGAAATGATAGGAAAACAGGATTCCCATTACCGAAAATTTGCTTTAAGATCTTATTTTTCAAAATACAAAGGCTTCTTAGATGTGTTTTTGTGTGTGTGTGTGTGTGTGTGTGTGTGTGTGTGTGTTATGTTCCATGTACTGGTCATACCTACAAATAACAAATAATAATAATAATAATAGCATGGCCGGGCGCGGTGGCTCACACCTGTAATCCCAACACTTGGGAGGCCGAGGCAGGCGGATCGCAAGGTCAGGAGTTTGAGACCAGCCTAGGCCAACAGTAAAGCCCCGTCTCTACTAAAAACACAAAAATTAGCTGGGCATGGTGGCACGTGCCTGTAGTCCCAGCTACTCGGGAGGCTGAGGCAAGAGAATCACTTGAACCTGGGAGGCGGAGGTTGCAGTGAGCTGAAATTGCACCACTGAACTCCTGCCTGGGCCACAGAGCGAGAATCCATCTCAGTCATAATAATAACAGTAATAATAGCACAAGGGAAGCAGGACTGGTGCTCTCTTCACAAACACCTGATACATTCATTTCTGTTGCCTTGTTTGTAATAGAAATAGATTCTAGGTAATATAAGCAAAAAAGAAATAAACAAAGGAAATGTATTAGATGGATATGGTGGTAGCTTATAGAAAAACAGGACCAGCTGAACAACGACATCTCACAAAGGACAGGAAACAGGGTATTAGGTGTCCAGGAAGCTGGTGTTTCCAGGGCAACACCTTTGGGACAGTTGTTTTCAGCCCTGCCTGTGTCACTGGTCAGTATACAAATTCTGGGGATAGAGAGTCTGTTAGACCTCGCTTGGTTCATGTCCAGCCTTTGGATAAAGAAGGGCAGGACAGGCCGGGCGCGGTGGCTCAAGCCTGTAATCCCAGCACTTTGGGAGGCCGAGACGGGTGGATCATGAGGTCAGGAGATCGAGACCATCCTGGCTAACACGGTGAAACCCCGTCTCTACTAAAAAATACAAAAAACTAGCCGGGCGAGGTGGCAGGCGCCTGTAGTCCCAGCTACTCGGGAGGCTGAGGCAGGAGAATGGCGTGAACCCGGGAGGCGGAGCTTGCAGTGAGCTGAGATCCGGCCACTGCGCTCCAGCCTGGGCGACAGAGCTAGACTCTGTCTCAAAAAAAAAAAAAAAGAAGGGCAGGACATTCTGATTTCAGGACTCCCCAAAAGTGTATCTGCTGAGAAAGGCTGGGTTGAGCATCCATTCTGGCTAGTTGAACGTGATCATGCCCAAGTCATTTCAGTTGTTGCAGATTTTGACTATCACCCTGAGAGAGGGGTAAATCCCCAAAGGAAAATCGAGGTTTTCAACAGGGTGCGGTGGCTCGTGCCTGTAATCCCAGCATTTTGGGAGACTGAAGCGGGCGGATCACATGAGGTCAGGAGTTTGAGACCAGCCTGGACAACATGGTGAAGCACTGTCTCTACTACAAAATTCAAAAATTAGCCAGATGTGGTGGCGGGCACCTGTAATTCCAGCTACTTGGGAGGCTGAGACAGGAGAATCGCTTGAGCCCGGGAGGCGGAGGTTGCAGTAGGCCAAGATTACGCCACTGCACTCCAGCCTGGGTGACAGAGTGAGACTCTATTTAAAAAAAAAAGAAAAAGAAAAAGAAAAATTGAGATATTCAAGCTGAAAAGAAGGAAAGGTTAATAGGTGAAACCACGCCCCTCTATTGTGAGACAGGTATGCGCCATGGTATTGATCAATAAGAATATTTATAGCCTATTTACTCTAAAACCCATGTATTATTATTATTCCAAACCGATTGATTATTATTCCAAAACATACCTATTTTTAACTGTTTAAGCACATTATTGGAACATTCAGTGAGAGCTTGATGACCTTTGATTCTTCAAGGCAAATCAACTTTCTACCACGTCATGGGAATAAAACAGAAATTAAACAGTTGAAAAGGCCTCTACACTCCCAGTACCTCTGGTGTCCACCCCCCATCTAATATTCTTATGTATTCATAGGAGACGTTAAATAAATGGCAAGAGTCTCCTATTTCTTTTTTAAATAAGAAGAAAGACTGCGTAGCTATGAAAAATAGACTCTGTCACCAGAGCCACGCAAGAGATCTTTAGAGGAATAAATAGCTGCAGTCTCATAGCAACATTCAGTTGAACAATGCTGAGAGCTGAAAGATGTTCTTCGGCTAGAAATTCATGCCT
>NW_012103643.1:1596643-1605482 GCF_000951045.1 Mandrillus leucophaeus | reverse complement strand
AAAACAAAAAAAAAAGGGGGAGGGAAGGGGAAGGGAGGGGTAGGGAAGGGAAGGGGAAGGGAAGGTTAGGTTCTGATGCTGAAGAGAAGGTTCTGATGGTTACTTCACCAAGCAAGAGAAGCTCTGGTTGCTAAAGAAGTTCCTACAAAGGGGGATCCTGCTATGGTCTGAATGTTTGTTTCCCTCCCAAATTCATATGTTGAAATCCTAACCCCCACGGTGATGGCATTATTTAATAGAAGGTGGGGGCAGGGCGCAGTGGCTCACGCCTGTAATCCCAGCACTTTGGGAGGCCAAGGCGGGCGGATCACGAGGTCCGCAGATCGAGACCATTCTGGCTAACACTGTGAAACTCCATCTCTATTAAAAATACAAAAAATTAGCCGGGCGAGGTGGCGGGCGCCTGTAGTCCCAGCTACTCAGGAGGCTGAGGCAGGAGAATCGCGGGAACCCAGCAGACAGAGCTTGCAGTGAGCCAAGATCGTGCCACTGCACTCCAGCCTGGGCAACAGAGTGAGACTCCATCTCAAAAAAAAAAAAAAAAAAATAGAAGGTGGGGCTTTTTGGGAGTAGTTGTCAGAATCAAAATGGACTCACTAGTGTTAAAGAAAACTAAACAAACCAACCAACAAACGAAACTCCTGGCACATAAAGACGGGGAAGACCATGAAGAGAGGATTCTCTTGCTTGTATGCCTAGTAACGAAACTATCACAAAGACTTCAGAACTCACAACCTAGCACAATGGCCATGATAACCTTACACAAAAGAATACTTTCATGACTGGGTGCGGTGGCTCACACCTGTAATCCCAGCATTTTGGGAGGCCAAGGCAGGAGAATTGCTTGAGCCCAGGGGTTTGAGACCAGCCTGGGCAAGCAACATAGGGAGACTCCGACTCTACGAAAAACACAAAAACGAAAAACTTTTGCAAGGACATCTACTCAGCAACTGTCTGTCCAACCTTGTACTGGCATCACCTTTGTTACTGATCTTTGCAGCCAATAATAATTATTTCAAAACAATTATGTAATCCTCTTCACTTTTTCCTTTTAAAAAGTGTCTTTGTCTTCTTTTACCTCCCTGAATGCATACCTAGTTTACTATAGCATGCATATGCCCATTGTAATGCTCTTTTCCCAAGTAAATATCATTTTCTTTTGGAGAGCCTCTGTTTATTTAGGTTGACGGTCATAAGAGTGGGGCCCTCATGAATGGGATTAGTGCCCTATAAAACTGATTTATGGTAACAGAAGTCAGAATGGGCTGGGCATGGTGGCTCATGACTGTAATGCCAACACTTTAGGAGTCCGAATTGGGAGGATCCCTTGTGCCCAAGAGTCTGAGATCAGCATGGACAACATCCCTACAAAAATAAAAATAAAACATCTCTATAAAAATCAATATAAACAAATAAAAATAAAACATCTCTACAACATCTCTACAAAAATAAAAATAAAAAATTAGCCAGGGGTGGTGGTGCACGCCTGTAATCCCAGCTACTTGAGAGGCAGCGGTGCAAAGATTGCACCAGGAGGTTGAGGCTGCAGTGAGTCTTGATCACACCACTGCATTCCAGCTTGGGCAGCAGAATGAGACCGTGACACACACACACACACACACGTCAGAATGATGCTTGGCTTGGGGATGGAGGTGATTGCTGGATGAAAAGGCACAGCATGCGGTGGGGGAGCTTCTGGGATGATGGCAATGTCCTACAATTTGATCTGGTCAGCGGTTACACAAGTGTGGACGTATGTAAACGTAGCAAACTAGACATTTAATATTAGTGCACGCTATGTGAGTTACAGCGCAACAAAAAAGCAAATTAAAACTCTTAAGTGTGAGGAAAGATGACCCAGGATACAGAAAACCTAGGCTGCAACACAAGAAGTCCTGGGGGGTAGTTACTGTGCAGACAGCCTGAAGAGCAACCATTCCCCGCCTGCCCCGAGCAGGAGGATGGGGTGAGAAAAACTAGGTGCCAAAACAAAGCAGGTGTAGTTGGCCACATGGAAAATAGTGTTCAGATGAGTTTTATAATTCAGTTGGAGAATTTGGCAAGAATTAGTAATGGCAGCTTAACCCATATCCAAACTAGTATCCTCAGTTTTCTATATCTTCTCTGCCACATTTGGCAGAAGAAAAAGAGATACTTAGAAAAGATATAGAAAACTGAGGGTACTAGTTTGGATACAGGTTAAACTGCTATTAAAAAACAGACTGGGGCCGGGCGCGGTGGCTCATGCCTGTAATCCCAGCACTGTGGGAGGCCAAGGCGGGCAGATCATTTGAGGTCAGGAATTTGAGACCGGCTGGGCAACATGGTGACACCCAGTCTCTACTAAAAATGCAAAAATTCCTGTAATCCCAGCACTTTGGGAGGCCAAGTGGGGGGTGGATCACAAAGTCAAGAGTTCGAGACCATCCTGGCCAACATGGTGAAACCCCATCTCTACTAAAAATACAAAAAATTAGCTGGGCATGGTGGTGTGCGCCTGTAGTCCCAGCTACTCGGGAGGCTGAGACAGGAGAATTGCTGGAACCCGAGAGGCGGAGGTTGCAATGAGCTGAGATCATGCCACCGCACTCCAGCCGGCGGACAGAGCGAGATTCCGTCCCAAAAAAAAAAAAAAGCAAAAATTAACCAGGCGCAGTGGCATACACCTGTAGTCCCAGCTACTCAGGAAGCTGAGGCAGGAGAATCACTTGAACCCGGGAGGCGGAGGTTGCAGTGAGCTGAGATCGTGCCATTGCAGTCCAGCCTGGGCAACAGAGCGAGACTCCATCTCAAAAACAAAAAGCAAAACAAACAAACAAAAAAACCCACAAAACAGGCTGGGCACAGTGGCTCACACCTGTAATCCCAGCACTTTGGGAGACCGAGAAGAGCAGATCACTTGAGGTCAGGGGTTGGAGACCATCCTGGCCAACGTGGTGAAACCCCATCTCTACCCAAAATACAAAAATTAGCCCAGAGTGGTGGTGCACACCTGTAGTCCCAGCTACTCGGGAGGCTGAGACAGGAGAAATGCTTGAACCCAGGGGGTGGAGGTTGCAGTGAGCCGAGATCATGCCACTGCACTCCAGCATGGGTGAAAAAGCGAGACTCTGTCTCAAAAAAAAAAAAGTAGTAGCTATATTTGAAGCATGTTAGGCTAAATAATATGATGTCTTACGATGTCTTGGATCCAGTGGTAAGAGAAAAGGATGGGGTTTTGTGTGTGGTTTATATGCCTGCTTCAGCCAGAATAAGTCAGAGAGGCCTTCCTGGAGGAGGCAGCATCAGAGTTGGGACTGTAGAGGGTTTGCCACATGAAGAGGGGAGAGGTTTTCTACAGAGAGGAAACAGCTGGAAGAAAGACATATGAGCCATAGAGTGGGTGGGATTGAGATCTTGAGAAGATGTTGTAATTGTAGCAAAGAGTAAGGGGACAGAGAAGGGGACACGAGTTTAGAGAAGGGAAAGGGTCCGAGAGGACCTTCTAAGGGTGTTGAGTCTAATCCTGTAGGAACTGAGTTTGGCATGTGTACGGAGGAAACAGGGCTTCTCTGTGCGTGAAGATGATGCTACCTACTAAGCTATACTCTTTTCAGACATTTTCTTGAGGGTGGACATTCACTCTCAGAAAGGTACATAGATTGAGGTCAGGAGTTCAAGACCAGCATGGGCAACATAGCGAGAACACATCTCTAAATAAAATTTTAAAATTAGCCAGGCGTGGTGGCACATGCCTGTATTCCCAGCTACTCAGGAGGCTAAGTCAGGAGGATGGCTTGAGCCCAGGAGTTTGAGGCTGCAGTGAGCTATGATCATGCCACTATGGTTTAGCTTGGGGGACAGAGCAAGCCCCTATCTCTAAAGAAAAAAAAAAAAAAAGGACATAGAGAATCGAGTGCTCTAGAACCTGAAGAATCCCAGTAATCCAAATAATCTGATCTGATCCACTCTTTATGATGAGGTAATGGCCTCAGAGAGGTCCCCCAACTAGATATCAGTGGAGCTGGGATTAGAACTGGGTCTCCTGACTTCCAAATTCCCTCATTAAACAGGGATGCCAGGTTACAACTGGGACCGGAGCACCTTTCTCATCATATACATAAAACCATGAAAAATGTAAAACACGAGCATACGTCAGCGCACATTCATTGGCTGTCAGAACAAAAACGTCATCACGTCGGACAACCTCTGGAAAACTCCCTTCTACACTCATGAGTGAATGAGAGTGAAAAAAGCAACCACTGTCTTGGTATTGTTACTAAACAGTATTTGACCTATTTGGAGCATGAAGGTACATAGTCCAGGGGCACCCATCTCTATGGAATAAAATGCACGTGGCGCCTCATAGAGTTGTGCAGTGGCCCCATGCCCAAACCTGGCATTCAAGCCATCCGCCGGGAGTAATCCTAAAAGCACATTCTTGAGGCTGACCTGGTGGGTAATGGAGGTGGTGGCTACGAAAACATTGTTTCTCCATATGCGGCCAAGTCGCCCCTATAGAGCTCAACCCCCAGATCCTGGCTCCATCAACTCTGCTCTAAGGACCTCATTCTGCTAACAAAGGTCCAGAGAAGGAAGGAGTCACGTGTTTCTTAGAGGGTATGTGGATGACAGTAACAACGCCATCCAGTTTGCCAAAGCAAAGTCTCCCTGTGGCCCTGTTGTCACTTTCCAAGCTACAGACAAATGCTTTTTTCCCCCTAACTCTCAACTCAGCATTGTGGAAACTAAACATCACAATCAGCTTCAGGAGCCTCACTGTTGCCATGGGTTACATGAATTCAAATGTAAGGATGGAACCAAAACAGACCCTTAAATATCAGCCCTCGAGTGGGTGGCGAAATGAAGTGCTATAACACCTTAAAGGAAAACAGGAGACGCGTGGCAAGGGGTGGATCCTGCTGTGGCAGGATGGGTGGTTGCTGCCTGGGGCCTCAATTTGTTAACAGCTTCTAAAAATATTCTCTGTGTATAGGGCTTGCAAGTCACGGCAGATACTCAGAGAAATAAGAATGAATGTCTGAAACTAGACCTGCGCTGTCCAATATGATAGCCACTGGCCACAGGTGGCCATTAAGCACTTGAAACGTGGCTAGTCTGACTTAAGATGTGCTATAAGCATAAAACCCACACCAGATGGCAAAGACTGTAAAAGTCACGTTAATAATTTTAGGTTATTTTGTACGGTAGTCACTGTATTGGGTTATCTAAAATATACCATATAGTGGGTTATCATACAGAACTAAATAAATCGGGTTAAATAAAATATATTACTAGAATTAATTTCACCTATCTCTTTACTTTTTAAATGTGGCTACTGGAAAATTTTACATTACATATATGGCTTACACTTGTGGCTTTCATTTGTAAATTACATTCTGTTTCTACTGGACTGCAAACTGTGGGTACCTTTTTCCAGAGGCTTGTCCTAACCTCTGTCTTATCCCAACACATTCCAACTTTCCTTCCCATTCAAATCATTCCCTTACTTTTTCCTTTTCCACATTTCTTTCTCTCTCTTTTTTTGAAATGGAGTCTTGCTTTGTCACCCAGGCTGGAATACAATGGCACAATCTCAGCTCACTGCAACCTCCTCCTCCCGGATTCAAGCGATTCTCCTGCCTCAGCCTCCTGAGTAGCTGGGATTATAGGCACCACCATCATGCCCTGCTAACTTTTGTATTTTTATAGAAATAGGGGGATTTCTCCATGTTGGCCAGACTGGTCTTAAACTCCTGATCTCAGGTGATCCACCTGCCTCTGCCTCACAAAGTGCTGGGATTACAGGTGTGAGCCACTGTGCGCAGCTCACATTTCTCTTTTATTATCACATTTTCTATTCTTTCCACAGAAAAAAATGGCTCACTTGTATCGTTAAATAGGAAGACTAATAAATAGTTAATATTATTTAAAAGGCTAAGTGCTAACGCTTTACCTACTTTATGGCATATAATCTCCCCCAACTAACTTATAAGGTAGGAATCGTTATTAGCACAGAGAGGTTGGGCTATATGCCCAAAGTCACACAGCTAGTAAATAGAAAAACTAGGATTCAAACCCCAGGAAGTCTGTCTCCCAAGCCCTCACTACTCCACCTACCATAAAAGAAATGGGAAATTGTAATAGACACCTCTTGTGAACAGTTGATTGCTTTTTTCCATTTGCAGTGCCCTGGAGCCCTAGGTAAGATGGCAGTGAAGCTTAAAACCTAGTGGCGGGCTCCTAAAATGTGTCCACCAGTACTCTGAACTGAATCGTGCCCACTCCCCATCTTTATCCCCAATATGATGGTATTTGGAGATGGGGCCTTTGAGAGGTAATGAGGTTCAGTTGAGGTCACGAGGGTACGCTCCTCATGATGGGATTAGTGTCCTTATAAGATGAAACCCCAGGAGCTTGCATGCACGCTCTCTCCCGCTCCAACACACACTGAGGAAAGGCCACATCAGCACACAGGGAGGCAGGAGGAGTGCCCCCACCAGAACCTGACCGTGCTGGCACCCTGATCACAGACTTCTAGCCTCTAGAACTGTGAGAAATACATTCCTGTTGCGGAAGCCACCCAGCCTGTGGTTTTGTTATGGTAGCCCAAGCAGATGAGGACATCAGACCCCTGAGTTTGGTCATTGTGGCTGAAACAGCCGATCTCTGAGAACCTGTTATGCATTAAGAGCCTATGGAAGGGGCTCTTAGCCTTGGAGGATGCGAACAAGCAGGAAAGACTCAATGCAAGAGCCTATAGAGACTTCTAGTGGCAGAGGACAAAGGAATGACATAGCCGGGAGGGAACAGGGATACTGGGCTGAAGATGAGGGAATAGAAGGAGGTTGGGGCACATTGTATACCATAAAAGATTCACAGTTTTTAATGAGGAAAATATGTAAGATGTCTGAACAATAGAAGAACCAATATACGGATGGTTGTAAGTGGGATTTAGAGAAAGAAAATTTACCTGTTGACCTAGTGGGGCTGCCTTATCTGATTATCTTTTTTTTTTTTTTTCTGAGACAGAGTCTTACTCTGTCACTCAAGCTGACAGAGTAAGCTTGGAGTGCAGAGTGCAATGGCTGGGATTACAGGCGTGTGCCACCAAGCCTGGTTAATTTTTGTATTTTTAGTGGAGATGGGGTTTCACCATGTTGGCCAGACTGGTCTCAAACTCCTGACCTCAGGTGATCCACCCACCTCGAACTCCCAAAGTGCTGGGATTACAGGCGTGAGCCACCGCGCCCAGCCTATATCTGATTATCTTAAGCTCTGGGCTCAAACCATAGTGCTTCCACTGGTTACAAAGTTGATTGCTTTTAATTATTAGAAAAGGGATTTAAGCAGTCAGTGTGGTAAGGATTTGCTTCCTGTGTATTTAATGTGGATTGCAGTCTTTTCCCAATAACAAGTGCCCTCTCCCTGCTTGTATTCCTGAGGGCTTTGGGGGTGAAAAAGGCAGGAGATGTCAGCCCCATGGCACATCCAGGAGCCCTGTCATCAGAGCGTGTGATCTGGGATCCCAGAGGGAGCGGGCTGCATATGGAGTCACATCTGTGCTTTGTTTATTGGCAGAAATGAAGTTTAAGGGCAAATGGTTTATAGCGGGGGTCCCCATGCCCTGGGCAGCAGCAGCACCTGCCAGGTACTGGTCTGTGGCCTGTTAGGAACCAGGCCGAACAGCAGGAGGTAAGTTGCGGAAGAGTGAGCGAAGCTTTATCTGTATTTACAGCCACTCCTCATCGCTTGCATTACCATGTGAGCTCTGCCTCCTGTCAGATCAGCGGCAGCATTAGATTCCCATAGGAGCATGAACCCTATTGTCAACTGCAAATGCAAGGGACAGATCTAGGTTGCACACTCCTTATGAGAACCTAATGCCTGATGATCTGTCACTGTCTCCCATGACCGCCAGATGGGACCATCTAGTTTCAGGAAGACAAGCTCAGGGATCCCACTGATTCTACATTATGGTGGGTTGTATAATTATTTCATTATATATTACAATGAAATCACAATATAAATAAAGTGTACAATAAATGGAATGCGCTCAAATATCCTAAAACCCTCCCTCCCACCCCCATGTGTGGAAAAATTGTCTCCCATGAAACTGGTCCCTGGTGCCTAAAAGGTTGGGGACCATTGGTTTAAAGATGATAAAAGAGAATCAAAGCACATCAGAGGGATCACGAAGAAGTGAGATGATGGTTAGAGGGCAATTACAAGGGAAAAAGTAACATGCAAAGGAAATCCAAAGGCACCAGGGATTTCAGTGTCAGGGTGCAGTCACATGGATAGAAAAATGCCTTAAACCCAAGTGGCTTGAGTGCAGATCCCAGAGCTGGCACCTAAAAGCTGTGGAACTGTGGCCAGGTGCTCACACCTGTAATCCCAGCACTTTGGGAGGCCGAGGTGGGTGGATCATTTGAGGTCAGGAGTTCAAAACCAGCCTGGCCAACATGATGAAACCTTGTATCTACTAAAAATACAAAAAAATTAGCTGTGCATGGTGGCAGGTGCCTATAATCCCAGCTACTCAGGAGGCTGAGGCAGGAGAATTGCTTGAACTCGGGAAGCGGAGGTTGCAGTGAGCTGAGATTGCACCACTACACTCCAGCCTGGGCGACAGAGCGAGACTCTGTCTCAAAAAACAAAACAAAACAAAAACAGCTGTGGAACTGCTGAACCTTCAAAACAAAAACAGCTGTGGAACTGCTGAACTTTCTCCCTTCCCCTTCCCCTCCCTCCCTCCCTCCCTTCCTCCCTCTCTCCCTTCCTTCCCTCCCCTCCTCCCCTCCTCCCTTCCTTCCCTTCCTTCCCTTCCTTCCCTTCCTTCCCTTCCTTCCCTTCCTTC
>NW_012103643.1:1593657-1594888 GCF_000951045.1 Mandrillus leucophaeus | reverse complement strand
TCCTGCCTTGGCCTCCCGAGTAGCTGGGATTACAGGCGCACGCCACCATGCCCGGCTAATTTTGTATTTTTAGTAGAGACGGAGTTTCACCATGTTGGCCAGGCTGGTCTCAAACTCCTGACCTTGTGATCCACCCGCCTCGGCCTCCCAAAGTGCTGGGATCACAGAGGTGAGGCTGACCCTAAAGTTATTGCAGGATCTCTGTTGACCCAGGTCTATCAGAATCGGCCCAGGAAGGCCAGGGGAGGAGCCGGCACAGCCTTGGTTGGGAATGTAAATAGCTCCAATGTCCACTCACTCTCCCCTCAGTCTGCCACAGCCAGTGGAATGCTGCTGCGCATGTCGTCACTGTGTGTTGTGACACGATGCAGGTTTAGGGAACGAAGGTTCTCCACCCTCTCTTGGAGCTGTTAGGCGGACCCACCCACCCACTCTACCATGTGTCTTGAACAAGGTGTGTCTCTTGCAAAGCAGCTCTCCCTCCTTCCATTGTTTTTTTTTTTCTCTCCAAATTGAGTTGTGAAACAAATGCAGAAACAAAGACCCAACGTCCAAGGTCAAACAATCCAAGGCAAAGTTTACAACCATGGAAATGAGCTCTTGTATTAAGATGATCACTGAATTCAGATTAAGAAAGCCCCAGAGGCAGGCTTCCTTCGATGTTCACGTTGATGGCCATCATGAGAAAGTTGTCAAATGCGTGTTATGGCTGGGCAAGTGTGTGTGGGAAATCCAGGCACCCCACTATGTTCTACAATCCACACCGAAATGCTGGAAGGTAAATATATTTTCCGAGTGGGGACATCATGTTGCTATGCAGTTCAAGTCAACACACATTCACTGAGTGCCCAACTGTAGTGTTTATGAGGCACCTGTCATGAGCCAGGCCCTCTGCTGGGCATCATATGTGCATCACATCATTCTGTCCTGGTAGCAACCGCAAAGGGTAGATACTCTGAGAGTTTCCATTTTACCGATAAGCAAACAGAGGCTTGGAGGGTTAATTCAGGGCCACGAGAGTCATCACAAAACAAATTTAGGATTTGAACCTGGTCTGTGTAATTTGGAAGTCAACCTCTATTTCACTAGCCTCGACCACATCCTCTGCCGTAAGTGCCAGGCACTGCCCATGCTGCTGGGGGCTCAGTAAACTCCATGGACCTTTATCAAGGCCCTATTTTGTACTATGTTAAATGTATGGAGAATAAAAAACGACTAAGGCTCAAGATAG
>NW_012103643.1:1589090-1590392 GCF_000951045.1 Mandrillus leucophaeus | reverse complement strand
AACCTTCAAAACAAAAACAGCTGTGGAACTGCTGAACTTTCTCCCTTCCCCTTCCCCTCCCTCCCTCCCTCCCTTCCTCCCTCTCTCCCTTCCTTCCCTCCCCTCCTCCCCTCCTCCCTTCCTTCCCTTCCTTCCCTTCCTTCCCTTCCTTCCCTTCCTTCCCTTCCTTCTTTCTTTCTTTTGAGACAGGATCTTGCTCTCTTGCCCAGATTGGAGTGCATGATCATAGCTTACTGCTTGAAATCCTGGGCTGAGGCAATCCTCCAACCTCAGTGTCCCAAGTAGCTGGGACTACAGGCGCATGCCACCACACCCAGTTAGTTTTAAAATGTTTTATAGAGACAGGGTCTCGCTATGTTACCCAGGCTAACCTCAAACACCTGGCCTTAAGTGATCCATGGAACCCTTCGAGTCTGCATTACCTTCCATTCGAACAAGTATCGTGGCAGAAAAAATTTCCAAAGGTGACCGCAACATCATCTCCCATCCACATGCTCTTCTTACAAGGACAACTGACCTCTCCTCCTGTGGAGAGGTGAACTTGAACCTCAGGAAGAGGAGAAGTGATGCTGTGTGACTTGCAGGTCTGTAGAAGGCGGTACAGCTTGCATTTGGCTCCCTTTCCTGGGACATTCATTCTTGGAACTTGAAATGCTGTGAGGAAGCTCAGGCTCGTGGAGGGGCCTCACGCAGGCGCACTGCAGACATCCCCAGCAGAGGGTGCAGCCGGTGGCAGCAGCAGCTGCAAGGCATGGAGGTGATGAACCTCAGGATGGATCTGGCCGCAGCCATTGGGCCTCCCCTGTGCTCTAAGTCTTCCCAGCTCAGACATCATGGAGCAAGCCCCTTCCAACCCCTGACCCAGAGAAGCCGTGAGCATCATAAAGCAGTTATGGCTTCCCACCACTGTGGTTTCAGTCATTTATTATGCAGTCATAGATAAATGGAACGAGTGTAATAAAAACCACCTTGGAGGCTTGGTGAGGTGGCTCATGCCTGTAGTTCCAGCACTTTAGGAGGCTGAGGGGGGAGGATTGCTTGAGGCCAGCGGGAGACCAGCCTGTGGGCAACATAACAAGACCCTGTTTCTACAAAAAATAATAATAAATAAAATAAAAGCCACCTTGAGAGTTGTGAGAATCAGAGATAACATATGACAAACACCTCATTTGCTGCCTGTCTTACAGCCAAAGCTCAGAAATGCCAACTATTATCAATATTATTGAGAGGTGAGAGGATCCTGATCGACTAGCTTTATTTATCTTGTCCTGTCAATCATCTTTTCCCCATTCCCCACTGTCC
>NW_012103643.1:1588362-1589040 GCF_000951045.1 Mandrillus leucophaeus | reverse complement strand
TCTCCAAATTGAGTTGTGAAACAAATGCAGAAACAAAGACTCAACGTCCAAGGTCAAACAATCCAAGGCAAAGTTTACAACCATGGAAATGAGCTACAAAAAATAATAATAAATAAAATAAAAGCCACCTTGAGAGTTGTGAGAATCAGAGATAACATATGACAAACACCTCATTTGCTGCCTGTCTTACAGCCAAAGCTCAGAAATGCCAACTATTATCAATATTATTGAGAGGTGAGAGGATCCTGATCGACTAGCTTTATTTATCTTGTCCTGTCAATCATCTTTTCCCCATTCCCCACTGTCCCCCACACTTCCAAGAAACCTCGGCGTCAACCCAGTGTAGCAAACCCTCCTCCTCTATAAGCTCAAACCACTTTCTTCTACCTGGAAGCAATGAAGGTCTTTTTAGGGGTCAGGAGAGGTGGGGGTGGCCCACGCCTGAAGCCAGCTGTGTGTTATGTCATGCCCTGTGGTCCAGCTGGCCAAATCTCCTTAGCCCATTGCATCATGTAGCTCACATGTCTTTATTCTTTTGCCTTTTGGAAACCACGATTCATTTGGATCTGGGACGGACCTTAAATTATTATTAGTATTATTATTATTGAGGCGGAGTGTCACTCTGCCACCCAGGCTGGAGTGCAGTGGCACAATCCCAGCTCACTGCAACCTCTGCCT
>NW_012103643.1:1584342-1587462 GCF_000951045.1 Mandrillus leucophaeus | reverse complement strand
TGGGGGCTCAGTAAACTCCATGGACCTTTATCAAGGCCCTATTTTGTACTATGTTAAATGTATGGAGAATAAAAAACGACTAAGGCTCAAGATAGATAGCTCCCTACGAAATAGAGAAAGGAATAGAAAATCTTTCTTTCTTTAAAGACTATTGTATAGGCGGGGCATGGTGGCTCACACCTGTAATCCCAGCACTTTGGGAGGCCAAGGCGGGCAGATCACCTGAGGTCAGGAGTTTGAGACCAGCCTGGCCAATGTGGTGAAACCCTGTCTACTAAAAGTACAGAAATTAGCCAGGCGTGGTGGCGGGCACCTGTAATCCCAGCTACTCGGGAGGCTGAGGCAGGAGAATCACTTGAACCCAGGAGGCAGAGGTTGCAGGCAGCCTAGATCTTGCCATTGTACTCCAGCCTGGGTGACAGAGCGAGACTCTGTCTTAAAAAAAAAAAAAAGACTATTGTATAAAATGTTGTGAAAATTCTCCTCCTCAACTCCCAGTCAACTGCGACCATCCAGGATATCCCGTTGGGCCTGCAAGAGCTCTCCCAAAGTGGCCAGTTGTTGTGGGTTGAACTGGGCCTCCCAAAAACATACTAACATGCACGGAGGGAAGAGGATATGAAGAGACACAGGGAGAAGGCAGCCATCTGACACAAGCCGAGGAGGGGGGCCTGGAACAGATCCCGCCCTCACAGCCCCCGGAGGAGCCAGCTTGGGATCCTGATGTTGGACTTCTGGCCTCCAGGGCTGTGCGAGAACACACTGCTATTGCTTACGCCACTCAGTTTATGGTGTCACAATGGCCCTAGCAAAGCACCACAGATTTGGGGACTGGTACCTGTGAATTTGGCCTTTTTTGGAAATCGGTCCATTGTATATGTAAATAAAATGTATGTTAAGATAAGGGCATTCTGGAATGGGATGAGTCCTTATAAAAAGAGAATAGGCTGGGTGTGGTGGCTCATGCCCGTAATCTCAGTACTTTGGGAGGCCAAGGCAGGTGGATCACTTAAGGCCAGGAATTTGAGACAAACCTGAGCAAAACAGGGATATCTCAAAAAAAAATTTTTTTTTTTTTAATTAGCCAGGCATGGTAGCATGTGCCTACAATCTCAGCTACTCAGGAGGCTGAGGTGGGAGGATCACTGGAGCCTGGAGGTTGAGGCTGCAGTGAGCTGTGATCACACCACGGCACACCAGCCTGGGTGACAGAGCAAGACCCTGTCTCCAAAAGGAGGAGGAGGAGGAGGAAGAGGAGGAGAAGGAGGAGGAATGAAGAAGGAAGAAGAAGGAAGAATGAAGAAGGAACAAGAAACAGATGGAGACAGAGGGAGACAGCCATGTAGCCATGAGACAGTGAGGCAGAGTCCAGAGTTATGTAGCTCCAATAAATTTCAAGAGTTGTTGGCAGCCACCAGAAGCCAGGACAGAGGCATGGAACAGACTTTTTCTTGAGTCCCCAAGAAGGAACCAACCCTGCCTACTGACACCTTGATTTTGGATTTATGGACTCCAGACTGTAAGGGAGTAAATTTCTGTTATTTTAAGCCACCCAGTTTGTGGTACTTTTTAAGGCAGCCCTAGGAAATAAATACAGCAACTTTCCATTTAACCATGTTTTCTGGTTTTGTGGGAGGAAAGCAAATTCTTCCTTAACCTTGGTATCTGCCATCCTTCCTGTGTCTCTGCAAGGCCTTTCTAATCCCTCCCCAAGGCTTTGGTCCTTTGGAGACAGCCCTGTGCTGAACCTCCTCCCGCTCTAAATCTCCTCTGTGTCATTCACACTTACCTCTGCTTCCCGAGACTCTGAAATGCACACTCAGCCCTTGGCTCTCTTGTGAGCATCCTCTGCATCCCTCTTGGTTAATTTTATCCTAGAAAAAGGGTCAAGTCTGCCCGAGTGAGGTACGGAGGAGCAGCTGAAGCTGGAGACCAGACCCTGAGCAGAGAGAGAGTCCTAGCTGACCTGACCTGAAGAGCTTAAGTCTCTCAACAGAGAGGATGGAGAGCTACTACTGAAGGCTTGGAATCAGTGAGTTCATTCAGGTGAACGTCTTTATTGAGTGCCTGCTGTATGCTAGGCACCGTGGTAAATGCTAGGGGAGGTCACTAGGTAGGAGTGCTTTCGGCTACAGGAGACAGGACACTTGACTCACAGTGATCTAAACCAGAAGTTCATTTATCATGTATTTGACAAGTCACTGAAGGACATGTGACGTGGATGTCTTCATAGACCCAGGTTTTTCAACTCTTTTACTCCACTGTCTTCAACATGTTGACACTGAGTCTCATGTTTGTTACCTCATGGTCTTGAACGGTGAAGCCACTGACCAAGATGGGTATTATGGTCTTGAACTGTGTCTCCCCAAATTTACACGTTGAAGTCCCAACCCCTAGTATTGCAGAATGTAATTGCATTTGGAGATAGAACTTTTGAAGAGGCAATTAAGTTAAAATGGGGTCGTATGGGGGGATGCTAATCCAATCTGACTGGTGTCCTTACAAGAGGAGAAAATCTGGACACGAAGATACATCAAGGGTGTAAGGACACAGGAAAGACCACAACACACCATGGCAAGAAGGCGGCCATCTGCAAGGCAAGGAGAGAGGTCTCAGAAGAGGCCAAACCTGCCCATTTCTTGATGTTTGACTTGCGGCCTGCACATCTGTGAGACGATAAATTCCATGCCACCCAATCTGGGACATTTAGTTATGGCAGCCCTAGTAAACTAATATCATGGGGAGACATGGCGGGGAGAACAGGCTTGGAGTGGGTGGGAGGGAAGAGGGAGTGCTAACCCGGTTCGTTGACTCAAGCTGTTCAGCCAAACTGCAGTGATCTCCCTTCCCTGCCAGTTAGGATCAGCCAGTTCCCCTTCACACCCCCAATCACTTTCTACCTTGCTTACAGACTTCAGTCTCCCTGAGACACATATTTCAGAGCAGAAGGATCCTCCCCACACCACCACCAGCTTGTGAACTGTTTATTCTTTTCCAAATGTTTTGCATAGCTGTGTTGAAGGCAGAAAGGTTTATTCCTGACTGGGTGCGGTGGCTCACACCTGTAATCCCAGCATTTTGGGAGGCCAAGGCGGGTGAATCACTTGAGGTCAGGAGTTT
>NW_012103643.1:1582270-1584292 GCF_000951045.1 Mandrillus leucophaeus | reverse complement strand
TGCATTTGGAGATAGAACTTTTGAAGAGGCAATTAAGTTAAAATGGGGTCGTATGGGGGGATGCTAATCCAATCTGACTGGTGTCCTTACAAGAGGAGAAAATCTGGACACGAAGATACATCAAGGGTGTAAGGACACAGGAAAGACCACAACACACCATGGCAAGAAGGCGGCCATCTGCAAGGCAAGGAGAGAGGTCTCAGAAGAGGCCAAACCTGCCCATTTCTTGATGTTTGACTTGCGGCCTGCACATCTGTGAGACGATAAATTCCATGCCACCCAATCTGGGACATTTAGTTATGGCAGCCCTAGTAAACTAATATCATGGGGAGACATGGCGGGGAGAACAGGCTTGGAGTGGGTGGGAGGGAAGAGGGAGTGCTAAGCCGGTTCGTTGACTCAAGCTGTTCAGCCAAACTGCAGTGATCTCCCTTCCCTGCCAGTTAGGATCAGCCAGTTCCCCTTCACACCCCCAATCACTTTCTACCTTGCTTACAGACTTCAGTCTCCCTGAGACACATATTTCAGAGCAGAAGGATCCTCCCCACACCACCACCAGCT
The DNA here is from genome assembly GCF_000951045.1 of Mandrillus leucophaeus. Classification (NCBI taxonomy): domain Eukaryota; kingdom Metazoa; phylum Chordata; class Mammalia; order Primates; family Cercopithecidae; genus Mandrillus; species Mandrillus leucophaeus. The sequence goes on along the minus strand of NW_012103643.1, from coordinate 1,583,731 downwards.
TGTGAACTGTTTATTCTTTTCCAAATGTTTTGCATAGCTGTGTTGAAGGCAGAAAGGTTTATTCCTGACTGGGTGCGGTGGCTCACACCTGTAATCCCAGCATTTTGGGAGGCCAAGGCGGGTGAATCACTTGAGGTCAGGAGTTTGAGACCAACCTGACCAACATGGTGAAACCCTGTCTCTACTAAAAATACAAAAATTAGCCAGGTGTGGTGGCGGGTGCCTGTAATCCCAGCTACTCGGGAGGCCGAGGCAGGAGAATCGCTTGAACCTGGAAGGTGAAGTTTGCAGTGAGCCGAGGCTACGCCATTGCACTCCAGCCTGGGCAACAAGAGCAAAACTCCAAAAGTTTGTCCTTTCTTTGATCATGTGATGGGTGCCCTTCTTGTGCCATCATTTTTATTCTCCACAGCACCAGCACAAGGTGCCTGATACAGAAGAGGCCCTCGGTAAAGGTCTGTGGAGTGCAACAGAAGTAAAAGAAGGGGACTTTGAGTTGGGGCACCTCAGAAAGTGCTGTAGGCTCTCCAATGCCCTTACATCTCCGTGGGGACCCTGGGAGTGCCAGGGAAGCTCAGATTCCTCACTTCTCTGTGCAACATATTTATCAGAAGAATGGGGGAGGGATGTGTGTGTATGTGCATGTGTGTGCATACGTGTGCGTGTGTGCAAGCATGTGTGCCCATGGCCTATGTGTGTTGATCAAGGCTATTCGCCGGGGAATTGGGTGGACAGATGGCTGGCCTGGAGGTGGGAGGCTAAGTTATCCTTTCTTCCTTCTGGGCCCCTGCTGGCTCCCAGATATGACACTACCCCAAAAACCTGAGAAACATTAGAATTTAAAAAAAGACACAGGATTTACTCAGTGGGCCTTGAGGCCCCTGAAGAAGAAAAGTTGGAATGTCAACGCTTGGCAGTATGGGAGGAAGAGCACCCAAGGTCAGCAGACACCAGGTATCATAATTGGATTTGAGAAGCATCCCCACCAAATACAGCTGAGCCCCCCAGCAAGGTGCCTAAAGGGCAGGGTGAGAACCAGCGGGCTGAATATAGGCTAGAATGTAAATATCAACTCTGTTTTATAGTATCTATAATATGCATCTTTATTTTTTTTTTTTGAGACAGAGTGTCGCCCTGTTGCCCAGGCTAGAGTGCAAATCTCGGCTCAATGCAACCTGCACCTCCTGGATTCAAGCGATTCTCCTGCCTCAGTCTCCCACGTAGCTGGGATTACCGCATAATGTTCTATATGCAGTTTATGAATTCATAATATTTTACACATATTATGATATTTGTAACTTTTTTTTTCCTTAAAGTAGACTTGATAGGTGATGAAGAAGCCCTAGGTCCATCCAGTTCAACAAGAACCATCTTAAAACCTTCAATTTTCTATTTCCTGAAAATACAACTTTTTTGTGAATACAGATGAAATCTCATGATAGCACATGAAAGATTTTCGAG
>NW_012103643.1:1575800-1577210 GCF_000951045.1 Mandrillus leucophaeus | reverse complement strand
ATTAAAAACCAAAATATTCATTAGGGGAAGAATCTGGAACAAGTTGTTAACCTGAATTAGTTTGAGCACTTGGAAAAGAAAGTGGTGATGCTGGCTGGGCGCTGTGGCTCACACCTGTAATCCCAGCACTGTGGGAGGCTGAGGCGAGTAGATCGCCCAAGGTCGGGAGTTCAAGACCAGCCTGACCAACATGGAGAAACCCCGACTCTACTAAAAATATAAAATTAGCCGTGAGTGGTGGCGTGTGCCTGTAGTCTCAGCTACTCAGGAGGCCGATACAGGAGAATCACTTGAACCCGAAAGATGGAGGTTGCAGTGAGCCAAGATCGTGCCACTGCACTCCAGCCTGGTGACAGAGTGAGACTCGTCTCAAAAAAAAAAAAAAAAAAAAAGAGAAAGTGGTGATGCTAGGAGGCAGCACGGGCTCATTCAGAACAAAGTAAGCCAAAAGCATCTCATTTTGTTTTCACACAGTATTACTAGGCCATTGGGTCATGGGTTGCAGAAAGCATTTGACAAGCTCGCTCATGCTATTCCTGAGGACCAAACAAATGTGGGCTGGACCAGACAAAAGAACGTGAATCTGAAGAACACTGAGGTTGGTTTATAGCAGATTTAAAATGTGGCTGTGAATTTTTTAATACTCTTTCTATAGTGAGGTGAACAGTGTTGTACTGGTAAATGTTTAATAATTGGCTTTTTGGGGGAAAAAGTCCTGATTTGTAGTGTTTGCCAGTTTCTGATGTATGTATTTCTGCTGTGGCCAATGTTAAGGATGGCTACGTTTAACAACCAGCTTGCAACGTTTTTGAAATGTGAGTTGGTTCTCACTGGCCAGTACAGCTGCCTGTACTTTCCTACTGGGTTGCTGTCTCCTCTTCTTGGACCTAGGCAGCTTGGTGACTGCTTTGGTCAAGTGTGCAGCAGGAGTGACTGTCTGTGATTCCAAAAGCCTGTCGTAAAGGCAGTGCCAAGTTCTACTCTGGTGCAGGAACCTAGAGCACCATGCTGGAAAGACCACATGTAGACGCTCCGGACAACAATCCTAGCCGGGCCCAGCCTGCCAGCCATCCCCACCAACGTGCTGGACATGTGAATGAAGCTGTTTGGACTCCCCGGACAGACTCCTCTGGACAGACCAAGTCGCTCCCCAAAATGCCATGAGGAACAAAAACCCAGCTGAGCCCTGCCTGACTCCCAAAGTCATGAGATATAACAAAATGTTGTAATCCACTTGGGGCAGTTTGTTCTGCAGCAACAGGTCTTTGAAATACTTCCCACAGGCTGGGCACAGTGGCTCACGCCTGTCATCCCAGCACTTCGGGAAGCTGAGGTGGGTGGATCACTTGAGCTCAGGAATTTAAGACCAACCTGGGTAACACAGTGAGACCTTGTCTTTTTTTTTTTTTT
>NW_012103643.1:1568167-1574467 GCF_000951045.1 Mandrillus leucophaeus | reverse complement strand
TCTTTACTAAAAATACAAAATTTCCCCAGGCGTGGTGGTGTGCACCTATAATCCCAGCTACTCAGGAGGCTGAAGCCAGAAAATCGCTTGAACCTGGGAGATGGAGGTTGCAGGGAGCCGAGATTGTGCCACTGTACTCCAACCTGGATAGCAAGAGTGAGACTCTGTTTTAAAAAAAAAAGAGAGAGAGAGAGAGAAAGGAAAAGAGAAGGGTTCCATCAGCAGCTGCAGCAGTCCTTGGTTACCTGCTCCTGGATTGCTTGTTACATGCTTAAGCCATTGTTTGTGGCGTTTCCTGCTGCTCATGGCTAGAAGCTATTCCAATGGACATATGTTAGATAAATCAATTTGTAGCAGGTTGAATGATTGAAACCAAGGGATTTAATCAGAGCTGGTTTCATAGGGGTGTGACCAGTGCAGTCACATAGGGCCCCACATTCAGAAGGGCACATGCTTGGCTTAAACCTCCACTATTTCCACTTTGCCTGCATTTTCATTTTGCCTTGGACCCTGTAAATTATGTAGCCAGCCAGTCCTGGGTTTCATGAATCAGTAGGATCCTAAATGAAATTTGTAAATGATCAATAAGCTCTGTCCTCAAACTTGGCCATTCGACATTTTTATTAAAGTCACAGAAGAGGACGTAGAAGACACCATCAGATTTGTAAGTAGCACCAAATTTGATAAATGGCCAATTAGTTAGATGACATATTTAATATCTTTTTAAAAATCTGAATAGTCAGGAAACTCACATCAAAAAGAACATATTTAACAAGAGATAAATGAGAACCCCTGTGTTTGGATTCATTGTTTTTTCAAACACAAGGGCAGAACAGTTCATGCGGAAGAAGCTTTGTTGTAGGGTCGGGGGTTGGGGTCTTGCAATTCCAACACTGTGTCTCAAGGAAATCACCCCTTCTTTGGGTCACAATGCCTTCATTTGCATGCTAAGGGGTTTAGGTGGGTGATACAGGATCAATCTCGTGATTCTAAGTGAGCGACTGCCCTGGATTTGAAAATCTTGCCATGTAGTGATACTTGGTAATAATATTTCGTGTAGGAAGGAGTCATGTATATATCTTCTTAAAACTTGGAGCTGGTTGGTATCAGGTGAGTGGGTTAGGATTGATACCCCCAGCCTTTACCCCAGTGACACACACACACACACACACACAAACACACACACGCAATATTAATGTGCATATAATGGTTATAAACGAAAATATCATATATATTATGTATGTCACTTTATTTTTATCACATTTTATTATAGTCACCCAGAATATATATTATCAAATAAAGTTTTATATAATACACTCCTAATGAGAAAAACTCGTGTGATATTACCCTAACATTTATTGTTTAAAATTGATGTAGTATTTTTCTAACATTCAAAAACCTATTGAAATTTGGGTTGTCTTTTTGCCCCTTTGTGGACATCAGAAATTGCCTTGTGTGTTACAATTGCTACTAGTGTTAATACTACCTGTGGAACATACCAGGACTGGGAAAGATTGGTTGTACAAAAATACAAGGAGAACATTCATCATTCATTTGTTTCTCATCATCATACTCCCCAGCTCCACAAGAAATCAAGCCTCAATTGTCACAGAATTATTGGCTAGTGACCAGCAGTGAAAGACTGAAACAATTAAACAGAATCCAGCGCCCCCAGGCTTGTGCTATTATTATCAAAACAGAACTTGGCTGGGCACGGTGGCTTACGCCTATAATCCCAGCACTTTGGGAGGCTGAGACAGGCAGATCACCTGAAGTTAGGAGTTCGAGCCCAGCCTGGCCAACATGGTGAAACTCCGTCTCTGCTAAAAATACAAAAATTAGCCGAGCATGGTGGTGTGCGCTTGTAATTCCAGCTACTAGGGAGGCTAAGGCAGGAGAATTGCTTGAACCCAGGAGGTGGAGGTTGCAGTGAGCCGCGATTATGCCACTGTACTCCAGCCTGGGCGACCGAGGGAAACTGTGTCTCAAAACAAAACAAAACAAAACAAAACAAAACCAGAACTCACCTCCTTTTCTTATTGCAGCAATTAAATGAGATGATTCAAGCAAAGTGCTGCGTGCAAGGTAAGCCCTCAGCAAATGAATTCTTACAATCATACCTTCACCTCATGGCCAAAACTACCAGCTAAATCCTTTTCAGTGTCAAAGAAATGCAATTCAAGGAAACTAAATCAATTAGAGCCAGGCAGGAGGCTACCCATCTTTGAGCAGAAACAAGAGGAACAAGGCCAGGGTGGGAAAGAAGGCCGCGGGGTAAACTTTGTTTCCATTTACACTAGTTACCTACAAAATGAAATTCTCCCCAAGGCAGTGTCAAGACAACAATGAGGTGGTGGTGCCACCTGCTGGTCACTAGGACACAATTCTGTGACAACTGAGGCTTGATTTCTTAGGGGGTGTGAAGAGGAGAAAATGAATGATGAATGATTTCCTTGTATTTTTGTACAACCAATCTTGCCAGGCCCTCGAGTGCTCAGCAGGTAGTAATAACATTGTTAGCGATTTTAACACACAAGGCAATTTCCGATGTCCACAAATGGGTAATTTTGCACTTAGATGATACTAGGGAAAACACACAAGCCTTGTTTTCATAGGACAGCATGGTTGAAAGGCAATGGATTTCGTAGCTCATCCCAAGTTCGAATTCCAATGCAGCCACTTGCCAGGTGGTGTTGGGTAAATTACTTGACCGCCCTTAGCCTTGTTTTTCTCTGCCGCAGAGTGACTAACAGAGCCTTCGAACAGGGTCTGGGTAGACTTGGGGGTGGTGGAGAGGGTCTCGAAGATTTTCCAAAGGCTTCGAAGGCACATGGGTGGTTTTCAGAGGAGCAGTGTGCAGATTCCCAGCCTCCACTTTCTCCCTGATATGGTTTGGAACTGTGATCTCACCCAAATCTCCGGTCGAATGGTAATCCCCAGTGTCGAAGGCGATGGGATCATGGAGCCGGATTTCTCATCAATGGCTTAGCACCGTCCCCTTGTTGCTGTTCTCCTGATGGTGAGTGTGTTCTTGCGAGGCCTGGTCGTTTGCAAGTGTGTGGCGCATCCTCCTTCGCTTTCTCTCTTGCTCCTGCCATGCAAGACGAGCCTGCTCCCGCTTTGCAACCGCCATGAGTAGAAGTTTCCTGAGGCCTCCCCAGAAGCAAAAGCTGCCATGCTTCCTGTACAGCCTGCAGAAGCCTGAGCCACTTAAGCCTCTTCTCTTTTTTTTTTTTTTTTTAAGGGAGTTGCACTCTGTCACCCAGGCTAGAGTGCAGTTATGTAAGATCTGGGCTCACCACAACCTCCTCTTCCTGGGTTCAAGAGTTTCTCCTGCATCAGCCTCCTGAGTAGCTAAGATTACAGGCGTGCGCCATGACGCCCCGCTAATGGTTGTTTTTTTTTTCTTTTTTTTTTTTGAGACGGAGTCTCGCTCTGTCCCCCTGGCGGCAGGGATGGCCAACCCTGAGGCAGCGCCCACCCTGAAGACAGAGCCCTGGCTGTGCCTCCCCATGGGAAGCAGCTAGGGAGGTTCTGTTTTTATTTTTATTTTTTATTGTGGTAAGATACACATAATATACAATTTACAATTTTAACTATTTTTAAGGGTACAAAGTGGCATTAAATACCTTCACATTGTTGTTCAGCCATCACCACCATCCATCTCCAGAACTTTCCATCATCCTAGGCTAAAACTCTGTATCCATTTAACAATAACTCACCACTTTCCTGCTCCTCCAGCTCCCAGAAACCTTTATTCTACTTTCTGTGGATATAAATTTGCCTCCTCTAGGTGCCTCATGTAAGTGGAATCATAAAGTATTTGCTCTTCTGTGACAGGCTTATGTCACTTAGCATAATGTCCTCAAGGTCCATCTATGTTGTAGCATGTGTCAGATTATAATTTTTTTGACTGAGCATGCTAGCTCACACATGTAATCCCAGCACTTTGGGAGGCCAAGGCAGGAGGATCACTTGAGGCCAGGAGTTTGAGACCAGCCTGGCCAACATGGTGAAACCTTGTCTCTACTAAAAATACCAAAATGGACTGAGTGTGGTCGCAGGTGCCTGTAATCCCAGCTACTCGGGAGGCTGAGGCAGGAGAATTGCTTGAACCTGGGAGGTAGAGGTTGCAGTGAGCCGAGATCATGTCATTGCACTCCAGCCTGGGTAACAGAGTGAGACTCTGTCTCAAAAAAAAAAAAAAAAAAAAAGAGAGAGAAGGAGAACTAGCAGAGGTCAGGTGAGGTCCTTGCTTAGTTAACTGTCCTCTGCCTTGTTCCCCTTCTTTTGTGAGGGCCCCCCCTCCTTGGTAAAGCCTGCACAAGGGATTTGGAGGTGTAGGAGCCCTTCTCAGTGACACTGGGCCCCAAGGCACAAGCACCTCACCTGCACCTGCAAGCCTACCCCCTTGAGGACACGGTAATTTGGCACAGTATCACTTTCGTAGGTATTGGCTTTTCTCAGTTAACAATACAGATGACGGCCCACTTTAACCAGGACTTGCTGGAGGGGCGGGGCTGCCTCCTAAGCCTCCAGGTGTAAGCGCTTTGGGCTTCTGTGAAGCGTGAACCACTGAGTGTGAGTTGTTGAGCTGATTATTCTCCGTGCCCTCCTTATGCTTTCTTCCTCCTTCCCAGCCCTGCTCTGCGACCTGGGGGCTTGACCTCTGTGGACACATTTTCTGAGTTTCTTTCCCCTTTGTCTTCCTGTGGGTTTGGCTAATGAGGCCCTGAGAAGAGGCCGGAGGGCAAGAGAAGCAGCCGGCGTCTTTCTTCCGTCTCTCCCCACTTCTTGTAGTGATGCTGCCTGTGGCTTGGGGCTCCGCCTCCCCAGATCCAGCTCTCACCCAGCTCAGTCATGCTCTCTCCTCCCCTGACCTCTACTATGGTGAGTGATGACGAGGGGTTTCACTGTCCCACTTTGTAAAAATTAGCCCCGCACGCGAGTTTGTAAACAGACGCTCTGTTAAATTCTTTCTAGAATTCCATTTGAGTGTGCCTAAGAGTGCCCTGCTGGAGAGCTCTGACGCTGCAGATATCCCCATGAGAAATTTCTACCCGTCGGCAAGGGCAGGAAGGGGTTACAGGACTGTGGTGTGATTTCTCTGCCTTAAGTTAGTTACTAATATGTTGTAATATTGTTGATATCAGTAAGATCCAGGATGGGGCCGGGCGCAGTGGCTGATGCCTGTAATCCCAGCACTTTGGGAGGCTGAGGTGGGCCGATCACCTGAGGTCAGGAGTTTGAGACCAGCCTCTGGGCTGCAGAGGCAGAACCTCCCCTCGCAGGAGCCCCTGCCAGGCAGCAGAGACCGGAGAACCTTCCCAGACAAGATCAGCAAAGGTTCTATGCCTGGTAGGCTTGGCATTCTCTCGGGCTGTAGTTGGTAATTACAAATACACCACAGATTTCCTCCTACATTTTTGTTTTTTAAAAGGATTAAGTGGCCAGGTGCAGTGGTTCACACCTGTAATCCCAGCACTTTGGGAGGCCAAGGCGGACGGATCACTTGAGCCCAGGAGCTTGAGACCAGCCTGGCCAACATGACAAAAGCTCGTCTCTACTAAAAATACAAAAATTAGCCAGGTGGCACACACCTGTAATCCCAGCTACTCAGGAGGCTAAGGCAGGAGAATCACTTCAACCTGGGAGGCAGAGGATGGAGTGAGCCAAGAGATTGCACCACTGCACTCCAGCCTGGGCAACAGAGTGAGATCCCGTAGAGTGAGATCCTGTCGAAAGAGGAGGGGAGGGGAGGGGAGGGACAAGTTTGTTTAATAGTCTTTTTCTCTGCTCTTAGAGATGAACAGATTGCTGTTTCTGTGTGTGTTTTTTTTTCAGTTGAGCACCAGTTGAAGGAATTGCTTGGGTATACGGGGCCTCGTTGTATCAATAATATGTCCTTAAAATAGAATCTACCCACTAAGTGAGATGCTCACACCATGAGAGAGGTCTACAGACTCACAGCGTGTGAACCCCAGAAAAGTATGGGGTTTCACAGCAGCCCCCTCCGCTCGGGTGACTCCACGGAGGAGGGTCCCTGGAACCCCTTCCCTGGGAAGGTTCCCCTGTCTCTGCTGCCCAGCAGGAGCTCCTTCTAGGGGAGGTTCTGCCTCTGCAGCCCAGAGGCTGCATCCGCTATAAGGAAGTGCTTAACAGGCCAGGTACAGTGGCTCACACCTGTAATCCCAGCACTCTGGGAGGCAGAGGTGGGCAGATCACCTGAGGTCAGGAGTTTGAGACCAGCCTGGCCAACATGGTGAAACCCCATCTGTCATAAAAATACAAAAATTAGCC
>NW_012103643.1:1562586-1567207 GCF_000951045.1 Mandrillus leucophaeus | reverse complement strand
GATGTGGTAGATGTGATCACACCTGTAATCCCAGCACTTCAGAAGGCTGAGGCAGGAGGTTGGCTTGAGGCCAGGAATTTGATACCAGCCTGGCAAGATGGTGAGTCTCTACAAAAAAATATACAAAAATTAGCCAGGTGTGGTGGTGTGTGCCTGTGGCCCCAGTTACTTGGGAGGCTGATATGGGAGTATGGCTTTATGACTTGACCCCAGGAGTTCGAGGCTGCAGTAAACCATGTTTGTGCTACTGCACGCCAGGCTGGGCGACAGAGAGAGACCCTGACTCACAAAAAAATGTGATTAATATTTCGATATATGTAGTATACTGTGAGTAAAGAAAAGTACGCTCCATAATGTGGGAATGCCGTATCTATCAGTTGAACACCTTAAGAGAAAAGACTGATGTCCCCTGAAGAGGAAGGAATTCTGTCTCCAGCCTACCTTGGGACTGAAGGCTGCAATATCAACTTTTTCCTGGCCTGCGCTGCAGATTTAGGACTTGCAGCCCCTACAATTTTTTTTTTCTTTTGAGACAGAGTCTCGCTCTGGCACCCAGGCTGAGTGCAGTGGCACGATCTTGGCTCACTGCAACCTCCGCCTCCCAGGTTCAAGCGATTCTCCGGCCTCAGCCTCCCAAGTAGCTAGGATTACAGGTGCCCGCCACCACACCTGGCTAATTTTAGTAGAGACGGGGTATCACCATATTGGCTAGGCCAGTTTTGAACTCCTGACCTCAGGTGATCCCACCCACCTCGGCCTCCCAAAGTGCTCTGACTACAGGTGTGAGCCACCAAGCCCGGCCTGCAGCCCATACAATTACATGAGCCAGCTCCTTAAAACAATCTATCTCTCTCACACACACGCACATGCACATACACACAATTATTTCTGTAGAGACCTCTACCTAGAACACCCATTTTGCAGGCTGAAAACAGCAGTCTGCTTTCTCAGACACCTAGTTGTTATTATTGGAGACAGGGTCTCACTCTGTCACTCAGGCTGGAGTGCAGTGACGTGATCATAGCTCACTGCAGCCTCTATCTCCTGGGCTCAAGTGATCCTCCCATCTCATCCTCCCAAGTAGCTGAGACTAAAGGTGCACACTGCCACACCCAGCTAATTTTTAATTTTTTTTTGTAGAGACAGGGTCTTTCTATGGTGCCAGGCTGATCTTGAACTCCTGGGCTCAAGTGATCGTCCTGCCTTGGTCTCCCAAAATGCTGGGATTACAGTCATGAGCCACTTTGCCCAACCAGGAACTTAGTTTTAAAGAATATATGCATGTAAGGCTGGAATTTAGTATTGCCAAAATTACTTTTATGAGTCTTTGGTTCTCAATAAGGTCTGGTGTATGGAGCCATCTTTACACAATATGTTGTTGAGTGGCATATCAACTCAAAAATAGTCCTTTTCCCTGCTCTTAGAGATGAACAGATTGCTGTTTCTGTGTGTTTGTTTTCAGTTGAGCATCAGCTGAAGGAATTGCTTGGTTATGCAGGGCCTTGTTGTGTCAAAAATATGTACTTAAAATAGCAGAATCAACTCACAAGGTGAGATGCTCACACCATGAGTGATATCTACAGACTGACAATGTGCGAAGGAATTTTGGATTCAAATCACCAGTCTTCCTCCTACTCCAGGGCATAAAATTATTGATAGGAAGAGCAGACAAAATCTTTTATGCTGTAAACTCATATTCTCTCCCTCTGCCCTCAATATGCATATATATAGTTGATTTAAGTTGTATGTAAATGTAAGCTGGGTGCAACTCTCCTGTCCTGTAAGAAGGAGGGCCTGGTTTACTGTCAGATTTCACTAAACACATTTCTGGACTACGGTGTGCTATTAAAATGGCCTGATTTTGCATTAAGAGGTCTCTTCATAACCGTCCCCAAAGGAGTCTTCAGTCAGTTGAGTTTGCATAGCAATGCGAAACAGACCACTCTGCTCTTTTTTTTTTTTTTTGAGATGGAGTTTTGCTCTTGTCACCCAGGCTGGAGTACAATGGTACGATCTCGGCTCACTGCAACTTCCTTCTTCTGGGTTCAAGCACTTTTCCTGCCTCAGCCTCCCAAGTAGCTGGGATTACAGGTGCCCACCACCACACTTGGCTACTTTTTGTATTTTTAGTAGAGATGGGGTTTCACTGTGTTGGCCAGGCTGGTCTTGAACTCCTGACCTCAAGTGAGGAGGCCTCAGCCTCCCAAAGTGCTGGGATTATAGGTGTGAGCCACCATGCCTGGCCCTCACACATCGAATTTAACTCTGGTGAATATTATTTATGATATGACACCATGGTAGAAGCTGCTAAGATGGCCCTCAGTGATCCTTGCCTCCTTGTGTGAAAAAGGGGTTTATGGCCGGGCGCGGTGGCTCAAGCCTGTAATCCCAGCACTTTGGGAGGCCGAGACGGGCGGATCACGAGGTCAGGAGATCGAGACCATCCTGGCTAACACGGTGAAACCCCGTCTCTACTAAAAAATACAAAAAACTAGCCGGGCAAGGTGGCGGGCTCCTGTAGTCCCAGCTACTCGGGAGGCTGAGAAAGGAGAATGGCGTAAACCCTGGAGGCGGAGCTTGCAGTGAGCTGAGATCCGGCCACTGCACTCCAGCCTGGGCGACAGAGCGAGACTCCGTCTCAAAAAAAAAAAAAAAGAAAAAGAAAAAGGGGTTTATGCCCCAGTGTGTCCCCCGAGGATCAGCTGACCATTGTGGTGAATAGAATTCTGGGAAAATGATGGTGTGGGGCTGACATGGTTCAGCTCTGTGTCCCCACCCAAATCTCATCTCAAATTGTAATACCCATACGTCAAGGGAGGGACCTGATGGGAAGTGATGGGATCATGGGGGCAGTTTCCCTCATCCTGTTCTCGTGACAGTGAGCGGCTTCTCATGAGATCTGATGCTTTTATAAGTGTTTGGCAGTTCCTCCTTCACTATTTCTCTTTTCCTGCCACCTTGTGAAGAAGGTACTTGTTTCTCCTTTGCCTTCGGCTGTGATTGTTTCCTGAGGCCTCCCCAGCCACAGAGCCATGCAACCTCTTTCCTTTATAAATTACCCAGTCTCAAGTATTTCTTTATAGCAGTGTGAAAACGGACTAATATAGTGACTTCCAAGGCGAAGTCATCAAAGACATTGTGGCTTCTGTCTTGCTCTCCTGGATTACTCATTCTGAGGGAAGCCAGCTGCCATGTTGCAAGGCCACTCAATGCACCTTCTGAGAGGCTCATACAGAGAGCAGCTGAGGCCTCCCGTCAACAGTCAGCACCAACATACCAGCCATGTGAGGGGACCATCCTGGAAGTGCATGCTCCAGCCCCAGGCCAACCTTCAGATGACTGCAGCCCACTTCAACCAATATCTGACTACAACTTTATGAGAGAATTTGAAACGGAATTGCCCAGTCAATCCATGCTCGATATTCTGAGCCACTGAAATCATGACAGAAAACAAGTGATGATTGTTGTTATAAATCACTATAAATGGAATAATTTGTTAGTAGCAATAACTAATTAATACAGAAACATTATCTTTTTAAAATTAATTACTTATTTAATTTTTTGAGACTGAGTCTTGCTGTGTCACCCAGGCTGGAGTGCAGTGGCACAATCTCAGCTCACTGCAACCTCCACCTCCTGGGTTCAAATGATTCTCCTGCCTCAGCCTCCTGAGTAGCTGGGATTACAGGTGCATGCCACCACACCTGACTAATTTTTTTGTATTTTTAGTAGAGACAGTGTTTCATCATGGCCAGACTAGTCTCGAACTCTAGGCTGGAGTGCAGTGGTACAATCATAGCTCACCGCAGCCTCCACCACCTAGGCTCAAGTGATCCTCCAGCCTCAGCCTCCCAAGTATCTGGGACAGCAGATGCACACCACCATGCCCAGCTAATTTGATGTGAGTTTGACTATTTATTACCACATGTAAGTGCAATCATGTAGTATTTGTCCTTCTGTGACTGGCTAATGTCGTTAAGCATAATGTCCTCAACCTTCATCCATATTGTAGTGAAACGGTGTTGTTTGTCTAGGGTAAATACCCAAGGTTTGTTGTTTCACGACCATGAAAAACTAAGATGCAGACACACAAGAATGAGGTTCAGAGTGGAAGATTAATAGGTGAAAGAGAAGAGCTCTCTGCAGCAGAGAGGAGTCCCGAAAAAATGGGTTGCTGCTTCTGCGAATGTAAGGGGTTTTATAGACGAGCTTAAGGAGGCGTTGTCTGATTTACACAGGGCATGAAAGATTGGTTGGACCAGGTGTGCCCTTTGCATAGGGGGCAAAAACCTGGCTGCCCCCACCCTAATCTTTTATTATGCGGATGTGTTCTCTGGCCGGGGCCATGTTGTCTGTTTCTTTACTGTACACGTGGTGACAATGGAAAGGGAAGATGGAGCCTCCATGCTGAACATACCTGACCCCCAGGTAGCCCTTTTCTATTGGCACGGCTGCCTGCGTTCACCTGTGCAAGCTTCCAGCTTTCTTATCTATGTCTGCAGCTTGGTTTTTCAGGCTGCCTTTTTTTTTTTTTTTTGAGACGGAGTCTCGCTCTGTAGCCCAGGCTGGAGTGCAGTAGCCGGATCTCAGCTCTCTGCAAGCTCCGCCTCCCGGGTTCACG
>NW_012103643.1:1560699-1561941 GCF_000951045.1 Mandrillus leucophaeus | reverse complement strand
GTCTCGCTCTGTCACCCAGGCTGGAGTGCAGTGGCCGGATCTCAGCTCACTGCAAGCTCCGCCTCCCGGGTTCACGCCATTCTCCTGCCTCAGCCTCGCGAGTAGCTGGAACTACAGGCGCCCGCCACCTCGCCCGGCTAGTTTTTTTTGTTTGTTTGTTTTGTTTTGTATTTTTTAGTAGAGACGGGGTTTCACTGTGTTAGCCAGGATCTCCTGACCTCGTGATCTGCCCGTCTCGGCCTCCCAAACTGCTGGGATTACAGGCTTGAGCCACGCGCCTGGCCTCCTTCCTTTTTTTTGAGACAGTATCGCTCTGTTCCCCAGGCTGGAATGCAGTGGCACGATCTCGGTTCACTGCAACCTCTACCTCCCGGGTTCAAGCGATTCTCCTGCCTCAGCCTCCCAAGTCGCTGGGATTACAGGCGCAGCCACCACGCCCAGCTAAGTTTTGTATTTTTAGTAGAGACGGGGTTTCGCCTTGTTGGCCAGGCTGATCTCAAACTCCTGACCTCAGATGATCTGCCTGTCTTGGCCTCCCAAAGTGCTGGGATTACAGGTGTGAGCCACCGCGCCCAGACAGAATTTCCTTCCTTTTAAGGCTGAGTAATATACCTTTGTATAGATAGACCACATTTTATTCATCTGTTGATTTGTTGATGGACTTGAGTTGCTTCCACCTTTTGGCTGTCGTGAATAATGCTGCTACTAACACAGGTGTGCAGATACCTGTTTAACTCCCTGCTTTCAATTCCTTTGTTTATATATCCAGAATTGGGATTGGTGGACTTTGTGGTAGTTCGATTTTTAATTTTTGAGGAACTGCCATACTGTTTTCCACAGTGACTATACCCCAACAGTGCATAAGTGTTCTAATTCCCCCAACAGTGCATAAGTTTCCATTCCCCCAACAGTGCATAAGTGTTCTAATTTCTCCACATTCTCACAACACTTGGTATTTTCTTTTTTTTCTTTTTTTAAAATATTGATCCCTATGAGTGTGAACTTATTTTTTTTTTTTTTTTTGGGAGAGAGTCTCGCGCTGTCGCCCAGGCTGGAGTGCAGTGGCCGGATCTCAGCTCACTGCAAGCTCCGCCTCCCAGGTTTGCGCCATTCTCCTGCCTCGGCCTCCCAAGTAGCTGGGACTACAGGCGCCCGCCACCTCGCCCAGCTATTTTTTTGTATTTTTTAGTAGAGACGGGGTTTCACTGTGTTAGCCAGGATGGTCTCGATCTCCTGACCTCG
>NW_012103643.1:1545317-1559669 GCF_000951045.1 Mandrillus leucophaeus | reverse complement strand
TTTTGAGACAGAGTCTTGCTCTGTTGCCCAGGCTGGAGTGCAACGGCATGATCTCGGCTCACTGCAACCTCTGCCTCCCAGGTTCAAGCAATTCTCCTCCCTCAGCCTCCCAAGTAGCTGGGATTACAGGTATGTGCTAACCATGCCCAGCTAATTTTTTGTATTTTTAGTAGAGATGGGGTTTCACCATGTTGGCCAGCCTGGTCTCGAACTCCTGACCTCAGGTGATCCACCCGCCTCGGCCTCCCAAAGTGCTGGAATTACAGGTGTGAGCCACCGCGCCCAGCCTCTGGAGATGTTAATTTTAATCTCTAGTTAAGGTGGTATCCTCTTTGTCACTGGTCAGTTTATAACTCATAAGTAATCTGGGGTAGTTGCCTAAAGATTGTAGAAATATTGTAAATATCTTTTTTCCCCAACAATCGGTGGTTTTAGCATCCACCAATGATTCTAGCCTGAATCAATGATTATTATGATGGATGCAAAATTGTGATTTGATTTTCTACCTGTATTCCTTCCTCTACATGTGTTTTTTGTTTTTTGGTTTTTTTGGTTGTTGTTTTTTGTTTTTTGTTTTTTTTTTTGAGATGGAGTCTCACTCTGTTGCCAGGCTGGAGTGCAGTGGTGCAATGTTGACTCACTGCAACCTCCGCCTCCCAGGTTCAAGCAATTCTCCTACCTCAGCCTCCCAAGTAGCTGGGACTACAGGTGCACACCACCACGTCCAGCTAATATTTGTATTTTTAGTAGAGATGGGTTTCCACCATGTTGGCAGGATGGTCTCGATCTCCTGACCTTGTGCCTCAGCCTCCCAAAGTGCTGGGATTACAGACTGGAGCCACCATGCCCGGCCCAGTTCTTTGGTTTTTTTCTGAGACAGAGTCTCACTCTGTTGCCCAGGCTGGAGTGCAGTGATGTGATCTCAGCTTATTGCAACCTCTGCCTCCTGGGTTCAAGTGATTTTCTTGCTTCAGCCCCCCAAATAGCTGGGATTACAGGCACCCACCACCATGCCTGGCTAATTTTTGTATTTTTGGTAGAGACGGGGTTTCACCATGTTGGCCAGCTGGTCTTGAACTCCTTACCTCAGTTGATCTGCCCACCTTGGCCTCCCAAAGTGTTGGGATTACAGGCATGAGCCACTGCACCTGGCTCTGTTCCTCTACATTTGTTAGTGAGCATTTTACTTTCCCTGATCGTGAAAGATCTTTCCTTTTTCTTCCTACGTATTTGTTCTTTGGTGTCACTCTGATTCATGGATTCTTTTTTTAGTCAAATGTAATATTATACCGATAGTTATTCTGATGAACTTCGGTGTTTTTTTTTTTTTTTTTTTTTTAACCTAACAATATATTCTGGATATCACTCTGTGTCAGTTCATAGAGATCTTCGTTGTTGGCTTTTACAGTGACATGCTATTCCATTGTGTAGACACACCATAATTTATTCAAACAATTTCTTACATATGGACATTGAGGTTGTTTTTAATATTTTGCAATTACAAATTACGCTTGAATAGCCTTGTACATAAGCACATATATATGTATAAATATATATATGTAGGCCAGGTGCGGTGGTTCACACCTGTAATCCCAGCATTTTGGGAGACCAAGACGGGCAGATCACAAGGTCAGGCGATCAAGACCATCCTGGCTAACACGGTGAAACCCACCATCTCTACCAAAAATACGAAAAATTAGCTGGGCATGGTGGCATGTGCCTATAGTCCCAGCTACTTGGGAGGCTGAGGCAGGAGAATTGCTTGAACCAGGGAGGCAGAAGTTGCAGTGAGCCAAGATCGCGCCACTGCAATCCAGCCTGGGCAACAGAGCAAGACTCCATTTCAAAAAAAAAAAAAAAATATATATATATATATGTGTGTGTGTGTGTGTGTGTGTGTGTGTGTGTATATAATTGTTAGAGGTCATTCAGGAATTCAGGATAAGTATCCAAAAGTGAGATTTCCCTATCAGAGGGTAAATGCTGTGTAATTTTGTTGAATATTGCTCAGTTCCCCTCAACTGGATTGCACCATTGTGTGAATCCCACAGCCTCACCACATAAGTGGTTTGTAAAGATTTTGAGTTTCTGCCATTCTGATGGGCAATAGGTGTATTGCAATTTAAATTTCTGTTTATATTATTATGTAAATAGAGCTTGCATTCACCCACTATGTGAGTGGTTCCTAAAACTTTAATTTCTAGAAATGGCTTCCACTCAGGCTCCAGGTCCTTATTCTTCAGCCCCAACCCCTCTTTCCTCCCTCTAGACACTTCCTTCCATCTAAACCGCCACGGCAGCCTTCTTCAGCACACAGATAACATCCTCCTCACTGAGTGGGCAGGAAAGGAGGTTCAAAGAATGAAGTGGTTTACCCAGCCAGTAAGTGGAGAATCCAGGACTAGACCATCTCTTCATTTTTGTTTGTTTGCAGTTTTTTCTTTTTTTTCCTTTCTTTCTTTTTACTCTTTTTCTTTTCTTTCTTCTTCTTTCTTTCTTCCTTCCATTTCCTTCCTTCCTTCCTCTTTCTCTTTCTTCCTTCCTTTTTCTTTCTTTCTTCCTTTCTCTCTCTCTCTCTTCTTTCTTGTTGTTGTTTTTGCTGAGACCATGTGCTCAGATTCCTAGTACATGACTATAAAGTTAGGAAAGAGTCCCCGAGACCACTTCCACCTCCGATACCAGTTTAAAGTTTAGGGGTCCCCACAACCACCTTAAAGTTCAAGAATCCCCTTAGTGGACTCACAGAACTTACTGAAAGCTATTATACTTACTTACAGTTTATTACAGCAAAAGGACACAGATTAACATCAGCCAGGGGAAGAGACACATAGGGCAGCGTCCAGGAGAGCTTCCAGCAGTCCTCTCCCAGTGGAGTAATGGACTCCTTCTGGAAACTATATACATGGACCATATACATGCAGTATTGCCAACCAAGGAAACTCATCAGGCTGTTGGTGTCCAGAGTGTATAGTAGGGCTTGATCCTGTGGACATGGCTGGCTTGACCTTAGTCTATTCCTTCAGGGGTCAAGCTGATATGTTGTGGCCAAATCTCCCACTGTAAATCACATTGGTCTAACATGTTGTTTCTGTTTGGCATGGCCCATGGCCTCCAGGTAAACAAAGCGCTATCATCAGGCAGGACAATCTAAGGGCTTAGACATCACCCCCCAAGAGTCAAGAGCAAAGCCCAGATCTCACTTCAAGTAAGCTTAAAATTCTTTACTACACAATACCCTTTCCTTACTACAGGAAAGTGGGGGTGCCCTGCTGGCCCTCACAGAGGAAGAGCTCGTAACTCATAACCCACATAACTGTAATGAAGGGCAATCCCATCTGACTGAAAAACAGGACTGGAAACAGGCACTGAACATTCCAGAAGGAAAGAGAACCGCACAGGGGAGCGCGTAAGTGGATTTAATGATGGCTAGTCTACAAGAAAAAGTGCAATCGACTCAGGTTACTGAAAATTCACCCCCAATGTTTTCCTCTACTCATCAAATGTGGAACGAAGGGGCTCACTGGAGCTTGCTCGTGGCTCACATCGGAGACAGCAGGCCTCAGTCTTATTCTCTGATTATAACATCGAGGACCCCTAGATGGCGTTGATTTCCAGCTTGGACGGCAATTAGTTAACAACAACAAAAAAGGAATCTGAAAGTTCAACAAACCTCTTCTTTTCTTTTTTTCAAACTTTTTTTGTTTTTTATTAAGCACATTCCACAGTACAAAGCTGTCATGAATAACATCTGTACAACTGAACACTTTCAATAGCTGTTAAGACACAAATTTATTTCAAACAGATAATTGGCAAACATAATTAATTACAAGTTAGAATTAGACTATCCCAGTGCTTTAAAACATTAATATAGCAGTAATTTACATTTGCTCAATTATGGTTAGCAAAATAAACTGGAGGAGGTTGCAGCGAGCCGAGATCACGCCACTGCACACCAGCCCAGGCTACAATGCGAGACTCCCTCTCAAAAAAAAAAAAACAAAAAAAGTTGTTGACATTCCTTGATCTTTGGAAACAACAGCAAAGGGCAAATCAAACCTAATATTGAATAAGGGAGAAGGAGTGCCAACTGGATGCCAATGTCCTTTCCGTGCACCGTCGGGGCAACAGTGCCATTTACACATTTGGACTGTGTACTCGGGAGTACTTGGGAGCTTTGAGAACCTGCTGAGGCTGCAGCCGCAGGTGACACCAGAGATGACTGGGGTGGGAATCATGGGCTTGAGGTTTTATACCACTTAGGAGTGCTCTCCCCTCAGCATGGGCCTCTGAACCAGTCTGACCTGACCTGCAGGCTCCAACACACCAGCGGGCCCTGCCAGAACCTTGGCAAGGCCAGGATGCATGAATTCCAGAGCCAGGACAGCCCGTCAATAGGGCCTTCTTATTTCCCCTTCCCAGGGCTACAACTGCACAGAATAATGATTTTTGACAGTGAAGCCAAATGAATACTATGGGAAGTGACCACTAGTACTCAGGAGTACTTATGAGAAAAAGAATAAGAACAAAAAATGTTTGTTATCTCTCTATTATGTAATACATACTGCACAACAAATAAAACATTTCGTGTTGAACTTTAGAAATTACATTTTGAAACAAGATTCTCATTAAAAACACACACAAACCACACACACACACAATGACAACAAAATAAAAACACTGTAGGAATACTGTGGGAAGGGTTCCAGGTAATCCACATCAACCCTGGTATCAGGTTCTTGAGCCCAGCTCACGGCTATGTGCGAACACACTCTATATTAGTGTCTCAAGCACACAGGGCCCTGACTCCAGCAACTTTGAGGTTAAACTGTTATGTACATTATATCTACATGCGAACACAGTATTTTAAGTTAGGAGGCAAGCACATGTATAAAGGTGTTACTCTACCAAATATCAGGAGATCGTTGGGGGACAGAGAATAGTTAATAAAAGGGCTAACCCCCATGGCACGTGTATACCTATGTAACAAAACTGCACGTTCTGCAAATGTACCCCAGAGCTTAAAATATAATTTAAAAAATTTTAAAAATAAAATAAAAGAGCTATGTTGGGAAATAATATAACTGACTTATAGTTCTTTTTTTTTTTTTTTTTGAGACAGAATCTCGCTCTGTCGCCCAGGCTGGAGTACAGTGGTGCAGTCTGGGCTCGCTGCAAGCTCTGCCTCCCTGGTTCTGGCCATTCTCCTGCCGCAGCCTCCCGAGTAGCTGGGACTACAGGCGCCTGCCACCACGCCTGGCTAATGTTTTGTATTTTTAGTAGAGACGGGGTTTCACCGTGTTAGCCAGGATGGTCTTGATCTCATGACCTCGCGATCCGCCCACCTCGGCCTCCCAAAGTGCTGGGATTACAGGCGTGAGCCACCGCACCCGGCCAACTGACTTACAGTTCTTTAAATTAAAAGAAATTAGTACAGAAAGGAAGTATAATCCAAAAAATATGACTAAAACAACCCAGAGAGGTTTTTCCATTGTCCGACATGTTCCTAATCCAACAAGTCAGAATTCATAATGACTTGGACGGTCAAAAGGACAATGCTAACTTTTGAAAATCAAAGCCCTGGACGTTCTGAGTAGGTGTTTGGCACCCACAATCTCACTGAAGAAGAATGCTGTTTCTTAATGTCAAGCCAAAGTGCAAAGCAATATAGAGGCCAAGTCTTCTCTTGACATTTGATTTACTTCGGTAAAACAGATTCTATGTTCCTTTTCTATGAACAGTTTACATTTGAAACATTAGATTTTTTTCACTGATGAGGGAAGGAAATGGGCTTCTGTGCTACTTTCAAGTCGGTGATGCTAAGGTCTCCTTCTCAAAGTAGAGCCGGAATCAGAGGTGAGAAATGTCGGGACTTGAAGAGTTAGGCTACTTTGCATGTACCCAGCATCTAGAACCAATTCCAGCTTCGTAACTCAGCTGTGAATGAACTCCCTTAGGCATCTGATAGCCAAGTAGGCAGTAGTTCAAGACTAGAAAACCCGGAAATGGGTGAAAGTGCAGACTGTTATCTAGAGATGTAAGTGTATGTTCTGGAGGGGGAATGGGTCTCATTCTGGGCACTGGGAGGCACATTTAAGGAATCCCAAATCAAGATAGTGTCATTGTGGGAGCTGCTGATGATTTGAAACTCATCAAACTGTAGCTGAAACACACGTCCAGAATGTTCCACCAATGTGCGCAAACACAAAGTGCTTGCTGGGGCTCGAGGGTCAAGAGCAGCTTGTGAGTCCTAAACTTCAATTTTCCCATCATAGGCCCCACTGACAATCCTCTTTACCAAACCGGATGCATTGGTGAGATGCATTCTTCAGATTCTACGGTGAGAGTGGGATATGAACAGGGGTGAAGTTCTTAACACATTAATCCACCACAATGAGGCTGTACCGCACTTACGCTTCAGCAGTGGACTGATGGTGACCTGTTCCAAGGACCACTCCATTGCTCTGTGGGACAGGGCTTCTGCGACCGATTCTTCATGTCCCTCTAGGACTCTTAAAACAGAAGCCACATCCAATATCCGAGAGCCTAATGGTATTATCTGATGATCCACTAACAACCAGCCCATCCCTGTACTGGAAACAAGACTCGCTTGTGCCCACTGACAGTACGAACAAATTCACAGGTGCTCGTGCTTCAGACTTTGATGGTTCTGTCACCCGAGGCGGACACGATGTATTTGTCGTCAGTCTACTACATCGACAGCAGCTTTAGTGGCCAACCAGGACACGGCGTAAAGTGATATCGGTCGCAGAAGCCCTGTCCCACACAGCAATGGAGTGGTCCTTGGAACAGGTCACCATCAGTCCACTGCTGAAGCGTAAGTGCGGTACAGCCTCATTGTGGTGGATTAATGTGTTAAGAACTTCACCCCTGTTCACATCCCACACTCTCACCGTAAACTCCGAAGAGCCAGTTACAATGACACGCTCATCATACTGCAGACAGAGGACAGAGCCTGTGTGTCCGTTAACACTTTCAAACATTCCAGGCTGGTTTTATCCCAAATCTTAATAGAATTATCTTGTGGGCCACTGATAATTTTTTCATCACTGTACTGTAAAGCGTAGATGCCTTTACTATTTTCAGAGCGGTACTGAATCCTCTGCAAGCTGTGTCGGCCACACTGCCAGGTGGATTCTATAGTCTCTATATCCTGGATAATCTTTGGGTATAATGACCCATAAAATGAATTTGGAGGGCTAGCTGTGGGTCTGTTTTTAAACAGGTACTGATCCCACCCTCTTCTTTCTGAAAGTCCTTTCCATGGGGGATCAGTGTATTTAACCAGGTACTGATCCCACCCTCTTCTTTCTGAAAGTCCTTTCCACAGGGGGTCAGTGCGTCCCATTCGTTCAATCAGCTTCTTCCAGAGCATTCGTTCTGAGATCACTCGCTGCCATTCTTTACATACCAGCTCTGCTGCACACAGAGACCTGGCATCCAGGTATGAAAGAATATTTTCTGCTATGTGATCTAAGCCTTGCTCAGGTAAAGCGGCAATAAAGTCCCGCTGCAACATGGGCTTCAGGTGAGAATTAATACGTCTATGCTGCTAATGACACATTCAGGAAATAAGATGTTCCACGAATTCCACCTGATCTGATTCAGACCACTGGTCAAAATATTGAATACACAAGTCTTTTTCTTTTTGGTAGTTTCCTTCTGATGGCCTGCTTCTGGAGACAATCACAGACAATGTTCCATTACTTATCTGCCAAGGAGTATTTTTCTTTGGGGACTCATCTTCATCTTGATCTTCCATAACTGAAGTGTTAGTTCCACATGGCTGGGGAGGCCTCATAATCATGGCAAAAGGTGAGGAGGAGCAGGTCACATCTTACGTGGAATGGCAACAAGCAAAGAGAGAAGCTTGTGCAGGGAAACTCCGCTTTTTAAAAACATCGGATCTTGACCAGGCACATTGGCTTACGCCTGTAATCCCAGCACTTTGGGAGGCTGAGGCAGGTGGATCCCGACCTGAGGTCGGGAGTTTGAGACCAGCGTAACCGACATGGTGAAACCCCATCTCTACTAAAAATACAAAATTAGCCAGGCATGGTGGCGCATGTCTGTAATCCCAGCTACTTGGGAGGCTGAGGCAGGATAATCGCTTGAACCCGGGAGGCAGAGGTTGCAGTGAGCCGAGATCGTGCCATTGCACTCCAGCCTTCAACAAACCTCTTCTGTCAAATTATATTTCCCAGTGAGGTAAGATTACAATAAGGATTGGCTTTCAATTTGTGCAGTTGGTGTAAGTTCACCTCTTGATTCACTTTGTAAATCTTTGCCACAGGACTGCTGTGGTGGTTGGAAAGGTACTCCACTGCCAATAGGACAAAGTTCAACAGGGACGGGCCAAGGCGTGCTAGTTAGGGAAGGAGGAGGGGAGAGGAAGACAAATATGGGCAGAGCGTGGCACAGAACAAATAGCAGGCATTTTTCCACAAGGGCAGGGCTTCCTACAAAACTAACAACTGAGTTTAGCCAGCAGGGGAGCCTGAGTGAGGCCCCCCTGCAGTGCAGTGGGAGAATGGGGCAGTGGGAAGGTGGAGGTTGCAGGGGCGAGGTGGGGAGGGAGGGCTAGAGAGTTGTGAGTGAGGAAATAAACCTTTTTCTGCTTCGCCCCCTGCTGCCTTCTCTACACCAACTAGGCTGTCTTCAACAAGGAGGGGAGATATTTCTCTTCGCTCTAGTTTCCCTCCCAACTCCAGCTGTCTTTTTCAGGATTTCCAGTCTCCTCCCACCTTCTTGGATAGGAAGCCTGGGCTACAAGCAGCTGTTTTCTTTCTTTATGCTGTAGACAAAAGCTAAATAAGTCCCAAACTCAAAACTTGGGTACCAAAGCCTTAATGATCTTATTTTAGGCACAAGAGTAAAATAAAGAGAAGTGAAGCATTATTTGGAGTGGTGACAAGACACCGACGGTAAAAATGAGCAGGAAAGTATCTGATGGTGACTATTGCTTATGAAGGAGTGAAACTGAGTGTCTGATAGTGGATGAGTGGGTGGGCATTCTTAGCTATGGCAGGAATGGTTGCTTTAAGAAGGTGACATTTAAACAAAGAGCCGAAAGATAAGAATGAACCAGTAGTGTTAACAGCTTCTGTTGGGGAAAAATTCCTTGAAGTGATTAAGGAAGCCCGGGCTTGCCCTAGAACATGTGGAATCAACTAAGACTAACCAAACTGGCTGAGGATGGAGTTTACACACCCAGTGGAAGGCGTGTTCGAAATAATAACGCATTTCAGTTATGGGAAAATTAAGAAAGCTACAATCCTCACCACCAAGGGAGAGGCTGGCAAAAGAACTGGGTCTTGGGTGGCTCTACTGAAACCCACCAGAAAGTCTCCAGAAGCTTTCTCTAAGACTTGGCCCTAACTTGGTGAGCCGTATCATTTCCAGCATAGTGGGGTGGGGACAAGTGAGGACTCTGGCATCAGAGACAAAGCACTGAATTCTAGGTGTGTGACCTTAGGCAAATACTTAATGACTTGGAGCCTCAGTTTCCTCATCTGTAAACGGGGTATGAGAACCCTCCCATTCCAGGGGACTGCAAGGGTTACGTGTCGCCATGTGTGCAGAGTATTGCCATAAAGTTGACATGAAGGACCTTAAGATGTAGTGTGCAGGCCGGGCGCGGTGGCTTACGCCTGTAATCCCAGCACTTTGGGAGGCCAAGGCGGGTGGATCACCTGAGGTCAGGAGTTAGAGACCAGCCTGGCCAACATGGTGAAACCCCATCTCTGCTAAAAATACAAAAATTAGCTGGGCCTGGTGGCGGGCGCCTGTAATCCCAGCTACTTAGGAGGCTGGAGCAAGAGAATCGCTTGAACCTGGGAGGCGGAGGTTGCAGTGAGCCCAGATTGCACCATTGCACTCTAGCCTGGGCAACAGAGTGAGACTCTGTCTCAAAAAACAAAACAAAACAAAAAAAACAGGCCCGGAGTAGTGGCTCACCCCGGTAATCCCAGGTCTTTGGGAGGCCGAGGCAGGGGAATCACGAGGTCAGATCAAGCCCATCCTGGCTAACACGGTGAAACCCCGTCTTTACTAAAAATACAAAAAATTAGCCGGGCATGGTGGCAGGCGCCTGTAGTCCCAGCTACTAGGGAGGCTGAGATGGGAGAATGGTGTGAACCCAGGAGGCGGAGGTTGCAGTGAGCCGAGATCAAGGCACTGCACTCCAGCCTGGGTGACAGAGCGAGACTCCATCTCAAAAAAAAAAAAAAAAAAAAGAGAGAGAGAGAAAGAGGAAGAGGAAGAAGAAGAAGAATTAGCCGGGTGTAGTGGCGCACGCTTGTAGTCCCAGCTACTCGAGAGCTTGAGGCAGGAGAATCACTTGAATCTGGGAGGCAGAGTTTGTAGTGAGGTGAGATTGCGCCACTGCACTCTGCACTCCAGCCTGGGTGACAGAGTGAGACTCTACCTCAAAAAAAAAAAAAAGAAAAAAATAAGGTGGTGTGCAGCCACACATCAGAGGTTCCTGAAGTAGCCCAAGCAGATTGCTTGGTGGAATAAAGAGGTGCTTTCTGTAGCCCCAGGACCTGGAAGGGAGGAAGAAATGCCTTTACTACCTGAAGGAGTCTTTCCTAGCAAACTTCTGCTTGCAAAGGACAAACAGCATTATCTCACGCAGCTCTTACATAACAGGTTATGTAACTACTTAAGGGGAAACAACTCTGAGGATGGCTGAGATTTCCCAGAATCACCCATAATTGTTTTAAATATAAACACTTTCCCACATCAACATGGAAATAGCCATCACAGAAGACGACGCAAGTGGCTTGTTACCATCTACATGGTTCTGATTTCCAGCTGGTGGTCAACACAAGCAGAGAAAAAGGCAAGAATAAGTCCATCTTGTTTTGGGAGGCAGGAGATCTGAATTCTAGTCCTGGCTGGGCAGCCTTGGGCAAGTCACTCAACGCTTGTTACTCCAAATGTGGTACCTGGGCCAGCAGTATCCATGGCCCCTGGGAGCTTGTTGGAAATGCAGAACTTCTGGGCACACCCCAGATTTACTGAATCAGAGCCTGCACTGTTAGCAGGATCTTCAGGTGGTTTTATGCACATTGAAGTGTGAGAAGCATTAACTTCATATCTCTGAGTCTTTCCTAAATGAGGGGCCAAAATGTTTTTTTTTTTTTTTTTTTTTGAGATGGAGTCTCTCTCTGTACCCAGGCTGGAGTGCGGTGGCATGATCTCGGCTCACTGCAATCTCCACCTCCTGGGTTCAAGCAATTCTCCTGCCTTAGCCTCCTGAGTAGCAGGGATTACAGGCGCACACCACCACGCTCAGCTAATTTTTGTATTTTTAATAGAGACAGAGTTTCACCATGTTGGCCAGGATGGTCTCAAACTCCTGACCTCATGATCCACCCTCTTCGGCATCCCAAAGTGCTGGCATTACAGGCGTGAGCCACCACGCCTGGACCAAAGTGTCTTTCAAATTCAATATAAATATAACTAGCTTCGGCCAGGCGTGGTGGTTCACGCCTGTAATCCCAGCACTTTGGGAGGCCGAGGTGGGTGGATCACCTGAGGTCAGGAGATTGAGACTAGCCTGACCAACATGTAGAAACCCCATCTCTACTAAAAATACAAAATTAGCCAGGTGTGGTAGTGGATGCCTATAATCCCAGCTGCTAGGGAGGCTGAGGCAGGAGAATTGCTTGAACTCGGGAGGCAGAGGTTGCGGTGAGCCAAGATCACGCCATTAGACTCCAGTCTGGGCAACAAGAACAAAATTCCATCTCAAAAAAAAAAAAAAAAAAAATCTATATATTTGCATCCAGCCTCTTAAAAATTACAAAAGTAGGCCAGGTATGGTGGCTCATGTCTGTAATCCCAGCACTTTGGGAGGCTGAGGCAGGAGGATCATTTGAGGTCAGGAGTTTGAGACCAGCCTGGCCAACATGGTGAAAATCTCTACTAAAAATGCAAAAAAAAAGAAAACAAAAAACCTAAGTAGCCATGCATAGTGACACATGCCTGTAATCCCAGATACTTAGGAGGCTGAGGCAGGAGAATCGCTTGAGCTTGGGAGATGGAGGTTGCAGTGAGATGAGATTGTGCTGCTGCACTCCAGCCTGGGTGACAGAGTGAGACTCCATCTCAAAAGAAAAACCCAAAAAACAAAAAAACATATTCACAATTAAGAAAAAAAGTTAAATAGAAAAAAGAGCAAAAATGATTAGCTGGGCAAGGTGGCAGGTGCCTGTAATCCCAGCTACTTGGGAGACTGAGGTAGGAGAATTGCTTGAACCCAGGAGGTGGAGGTTGCAGTGAGCTGAGACTGCGCCATTGCACTCCAGCCTGGGCAATAAGAGAGAAATTTTGTCTCAAAAGAAGAAAAAGAAGAAGAAAAAAGAACAGAGAGCAAAAATAAAATGTACAAGTCCTTCTTCTTCCCACAACTCCCCCTCCCAGGCCTGCCTTCCACTAGCTGTCTCCTGGACCTCCTCAGGCTGGACCCTGGCATCCAGGCTTTCTCCCTTCCTGGCAGGCAATACCTACACTCCAGGTGGGCTTCTTTCGAAGCGGAGTTACTTGCCTTGAGTTGGAAGGATGGGGTGGAAAATCACCCCTTCCCCACAAGCTAACCGTACTCTTCACAGAAAGGCTTGCTCTGATGTGGCTATGGATCCCCCCTTTCCCCTTGACAGCCTGCAGGAAAGGAATGGGTTCCAGGTCAGAGAACTGGTCCTGCCACCTCTTAGCAAGTTATGTGGGGTTGCCTTTACTCCTCACTTTGAAATGTCAGCGGCTTGTCACTTGTCACTTATATTCTCAGTTTGAGGCTTCAGTTGACATCCTCAGACAAGAGTCTGTTATGGTCTTCCAAATCTAGGTGTCTGCAGATGGACCCCATATGACCATATTTGTCCTGGGATCATTTCATGGTTGGTTCGTTCTTTCTCCAGCATGAACGTGACATGATCAAACTTATGACTGCCCTTCATAAGGGTAAGGGTCGTTCTGGCTGCCCTACAGGGAGTTTGCTAGCATCTCTGGCTTCCATGCCTCCTTAGTTAGAAACTTTCCATCTTTGTCCGGTTTTAACAGACTGAGATCTTGGCCAAGCCTAAAATCTGAGGTTCTCACCTATCATCTCCATGAATGAACAACAAATACCTACTTTGCCGATTTCTATGACTCAAATATCCTTTCATTAGCAAAATGCAGAATTACAGAATGGAAGCAGCTTGCATTTTGTTTTGATATGCACTTACTCATCAAGTATTTATTAGAGTTGACTCTGTACTGGCACTATGCCTGGACTGGAGGTTTAAATAATGAACATGATAGGCAAGGTTAAATTTGATGAAAGGCCAGATGCAGTGGCTCATGCCTGTAATCCTAGCACTTTGAGAGGCCAAGGCGGGTGGATTGTTTAAAGCCCAGGAATTAGAAACCTGCCTGGGCAACATGGCAAGACCTCGTCTCTACAAAAAATACAAAAATTAGCTGGGCATGGTAGTGTGCTCCTGTAGTCCCAGCTACTTGGAAGACTGAGGTGGGAAGTTCCTTTAAGTCTGGGAGGCAGAGGTTGCGTGAGCGGAGATCATGCCACTGCACTCCAGCCTGGGAGACAGAGTGAGACCCTGTCTCAAAAAAGAAATGGACAAAAGATACCCCTGTGAGCTAGCTTTCAGTTCTGGAGGAAAAAAATCTCTAGGAACTGAGAATCTTAACTTAGTCTCCATGATAACTGAATCATACTTCTTGTAAAATTTGCCTTAATAGTATTTATAATAGTTAAAGCATTTGAACTTTTTATGTTGGATTTATTTTATTTCATTTTGGAACTCAGGTTCCAAAGGTAGATTTAATCATACTCCTCAATTTATGGCACACTTAAGAAAAAGAATTACTTTACTGTGGTAAGAATACTTAACATGACGGCTACCCTCTTAATATATTTTCAAGTGTACAATACAGTATCCCTAAGTATAGGTACAGTGTTGTACAGCAGGTCTCTGGGACTCATTCATCTTGCTTAACTGACACTTTACGCCTGTTGATTAGAAACTTTCCATTGAGGTCAGGCATGGTGGCTCATGCCTGTAATCCCAGCACTTTGGGAGGCCAAGGCAGGTGGATCACCTGAGGTCAAGAGTTCGAGGCTAGCCTGGCCAACGTGGCAAAACCCCATCTCTACTATAAATACAAAAATTAGCCAGGTGTGGTGGTGCACACCTGTAATCCCAGCTACTCGGGAGGCTGAGGTGGGAGGATCACTTGAACCTGAGAGGCGGAGCTTGCAGTGAGCCAAGATCACACCACTGCACACTGCACTCCAGCCTGAGTGAGAGAGCAAGACTGTCTCAAAAA
>NW_012103643.1:1541543-1544697 GCF_000951045.1 Mandrillus leucophaeus | reverse complement strand
TAGAGACGGGGTTTCACCATGTTGGTCAGGCTGGTCTGGAACTCTTGACCTCAGGTGATCTGCCCACCTTGGCCTCCCAAAGTGCTGAGATTACAGGCATGAGCCACCATGCCTGGCCTCAGAGTTGTTTTTTTTCTGCTATTGACTTCTAGTTTTATTTCACTGTGGTCAGAAAAGATACTTGGTATGATTTCAGTCTTCTTAAACTTGTTAAGACTTGTTCGTGACTGTTACGGTTTGAACGTTGGTCCCCTCCTAAACTTCTGTGTTGGAGATTTAATCACCAATGCGACAGTTTGGGGAAGGGAGGCCTAATGGGAGGTGTTTAGGTCATGAGGGCTTTATCCTCGTGAGTGGATTAATGCTGCGCTTGAACAAGCTATCTGGAGTGGGCTCATCGTCTGCTGCACTTTGGCCACGTGAGGAAGTGTTCTGTGTTCTTCGCCTCTGAAGGATGCAGCCAAACTTGCCAGCACCTGGACCTTTCACTTCCCAGTCTTCAGAGCTGTGAGGAATCAATGTCTATTCTTTACAAATTATCCATCCTCAGGTATTCTCATATAGCAGCGCAACACAGATGAAGGCCGTGGCCTAACCTTACAATTTACGCTGGGGAATATTCCATGTGCACTTCAAAAGGATGTGGATTCTGCTGCCGTTGGGTGGAATGTTCTGTGTATGTCTGTCAGGTCCATTTAGTCTACAGTGTTGTTCAAATCATTTGTTTCCTTATCAATAGTCTATCTGGACGTTCTATCCACTATTGAAAGTGGGGTATTGAAGTCTGTTACTATAACTGTATTCCTTTTTTTCTCCTTTTTACAAAGTAGTCAGAGGCTTGGATATTATTGTATTGCTTTCTCTCTTTAGTTCTGTCAGTGTTTGCTTTATATACTTAGGTTTTCTGATGTTGAGTGAATATTTATAATTGTTATGTCTTCCTAGTGAACTGGCCATTTTATCATTATATGTCCTTCCTTGTCTCTCATGACAGTTTTAAATTTTAACTCTATTTTGTCTGATCCAAGTATAATCACTTCTGCTCTCTCTTGGTTACCAGTTGCATGGAATAAGTTTAAGGACACACAGTGCTCTGTGTGTGTCCTTAAATGTAAAGTGAGTTTTTTGTAGACAGCCTGTAGTCTTGTTTTTTATCCTTTCAGCCATTCTCTATCTTTTGATTAGGGAGTTTAATCA
Source organism: Mandrillus leucophaeus (assembly GCF_000951045.1). Lineage (NCBI taxonomy): Eukaryota > Metazoa > Chordata > Mammalia > Primates > Cercopithecidae > Mandrillus > Mandrillus leucophaeus. Next base: position 1,543,500 of record NW_012103643.1, on the reverse strand, counting down.
ATTTACATTTAAAGTAATTATTTATAGGGAAGAATTTACTACCGCCATTTTATTGTTTGTTTGTTTTTGTTTTTGTTTTGGGTTTTTTTTTTTGAGACAGAGTCTCGCTCTGTTGCCCAGGCTGGAGTGCAGTGGCACGATCTCAGCTCTCTGCAACCTCTGCCTCCTGGGTTCAAGTGAGCACGTCTGACTAATTTTTGTATTTTTAGTAGCGATGGGGTTTCACCATGTTGGCCCGGCTGGTATCAAACTCCTGACCTTAAGTGATCTGCCCACCTTGGCTTCCCAAAGTGTTGGGATTACAAGCATGAGCCACCATGCGCAGCCTTATTAACTGGTTTGTGTTAGTCTTATAATTCTTCTGTCCATCTGTTCCTCTCTTGCTGTCTTCTTTTTGTTTTGTTTTTTTGTATTGATATGCTTTGATTCCTTCCTCTTTTTCTTTTGTGTAATTTTTACAGATATTTTCTTTGTCATTATCATGGGGTTTACAAAAACAATCTTACAGTTAGAACTGTCTATTTTAAGATGATAACAACTTAAGTTCAATTGTATACAAAACATAATACTTTTATTATCCCCTATACACGCTTTATGTTGTCATAATTTACATGTACTTATATTATGTATCTATTAATGTATCCTTTAACTATAGGTATTTATAATGCTTTTGTCTTTTAATTTTTATACTAGAATCAGAAGTGATTTACCCACCACCAATACAGTATTGCAGTATTCTGTATTTGTCTTTATATTTACCTTTACCAATAAGTTTTATATTTTCTTATGCAACTGTTTTGCTGTTTTAGCATCCTTTTGTTTCAACTTGAAGAACGCCCTTTGGAATTTTTTTGTAAGGCAAGTTTAGTGGTCATAAACTATTTTTAGCTTTTGTTTTTCATGGGAAAACTTCATTTCTCCTTCATTTTGGAAGGACTATTTTGCCAGGCATAGTATTCTTAGTTGACAAGTTTTTTTTTTTTCCTTTCAGTACTTTGATTATATTACCCTATTCCCTTCTGGCCTACAAAGTTTCCACTGAGAAATCAACTCATGGTCTTATAGGGGCTCCCTTATACATGTCCTTATACATTCTCCTCTTAACCATTTATTATTATTATGATTAATATTATTATTATTTAGAGATAGGGCTCACTCCGTGGCCAAGACTTCAATGCAGTGGTGTGATAATAGTTTAATGAAGCCTCAAATGCCTGGGCAAAAGGGATCCTCCCATCTCAGCCTCCAGATTAGCTGGGACTACAGGCACAGGCCACAATGTCCCGCTGATTATTTTACTTTTTGTAGAGACAGAGTCTTTCTTTGTTGCCCAGGCTGGTCTCAAACTACTGGGCCCAAGTGATCCTCCTGCCTGACCTCTCAAAAGTGCTGGAATTACAGGTATGAACCACCACACCAGGCCCTTCTTGACCATTTTTAAGTGTATAATTCAGTAGCATTAAGTATATTCATATTGTTGTTGAACCAGTCTCCAGACTTCTTTTCATCTTGTAAGTCTAAAACTCTATACCCAAACTCTATACCCATTAAACAATAACTCTTCATCCCTCCCTTGCCTTAGCACCTGATAGCCACCATTCCACTCCTTTAGTCTCTATGGATTTGACTACTCTGTTTACCTCATATAAGTGAAATAATATGATATTTTTCATTTAATTTTATTGTATTGTAGAGATGGGATCTCACTCTGTTGCCCAGACTGGAGTTCAGTGGCATGATCATAGCCCCCTGCAGCATTGACCTCCTGGGCTCAAGCAATTCTCTTGCCTCAGCCACTTGAGTAGCTGGGATTACAGGCATGCCCCCAGCTAATTTTTTTTTTTTTTTTTTTGTACTTTTAGTAGAGACGGGGTTTCACCATGTTGGTCAGGCTGGTCTGGAACTCTTGACCTCAGGTGATCTGCCCACCTTGGCCTCCCAAAGTGCTGAGATTACA
>NW_012103643.1:1538023-1538553 GCF_000951045.1 Mandrillus leucophaeus | reverse complement strand
AAACTTTCCATTGATCTTTGCCCAGCCCCTGGCAACTACCATTTCACTTTTGTATTCCATGAATTGGCCTATTTTAGATACTAATTTTAAGTGGAATCACACAGTATTTGTTCTTCTGTGACTGGCTTATTTCACTTAGCATAATGTCTCGGAGTTCATCCATGTTGTCCCATATTGCAGAAGTTTCTTCTTTTCTAAGGCTGAATACTAATATTCCACTGCATGTGTATTCCACATTTTCTTTATCCACTCATTTGCTAGTGGACACTTGGTTTGTTTCTGCATCTTGGCTATTATGAATAATGCTGCAATGAATATGGCAGTGCTAATAACTCTTGGAGGGAGATTCTGGTTTCAATTATTTGGATCAATACCCAGAAGTGGAATTGCTGGGTCATACGGTAGTTCTATTTTTAATTAATTAATTAATTATTATTTTTTTTTTTGAGAAGGAGTCTCACTTTTGTTGCCCAGGCTGGAGTGCAGTGGTGCAGTCTCAGCTCACTGCAACCCCCACCTCCTGGGTTCAA
>NW_012103643.1:1535336-1537973 GCF_000951045.1 Mandrillus leucophaeus | reverse complement strand
TTTTTTTTTTTTTTTTTTTACCCTCTGGCAGATTAATATAAGGTCCCACTCACTGACATTCTTTCAATCACATCTTGTTTCTGGTGTTACTGTTTACACTTCTCTCTCTTTCTCTCTCTCTCTCTCTCTAGTATCATAATCTTATTAAACATTTCCCATACTCACATAGCTAATAGGCTTACATTATAGATATATAATTTCACACAATCTGTTGCTTTAGGTTTATATAAAAGATCAAGTTCCTTTCAATAAAAGAACAACAATAAAAAGATTTATGACCTTACAAAAAGCCCTTGAAATGTCTAAAATAGATTAAACAAAACATAGACCAGCAACCCTGCAGGGAATAAGAAACTGCTAGCATTTCACAGACTTACACAAAGCTAATAAACACATGAACATGTACTCATTAGCATAAATAATCAAATAAGTAGACATTTAAAATGAGGTTTTATTTTTCAACTCTCAGATTGGTAGGTAAAGAGACTGGTATTATAGTTTGGTGAGGCTGTAGGGAAATATACAGAGTAGGAATGGAATTAAGCACAACCATCTTGTTTCTTAAATTTATTCTATTATTATTATATTTTTTGAGACAGGATCTCGCTCTGCCTCCCAAGCTGGAGTGCAGTGGTGTGATGTGGGCTCACTGCAATCTCTGCCTCCCGGGTTCAAGCGATTCTCGTGCCTCAGTCTCCCGAGTAGCTGAGATTACAGGCGTGGACCACCACACCCGGCTAATTTTTCTATTTTTAGTAGAGACGCGGTTTTGTCATGCTGGCCAGGCTATAAGCACAACCATTTTGAAACACAATTTGGCAAAAACCTGTCAGTCAGCATATCCACTTTCAGCAATTTGTATCTCAGAAGCATGCCGCAAGTCCATAAGAACATACACACATCCACAGAAAGCATACATCTCTTCTAATAGCAAATAACTGAAAACATCTACAAGTCCATCCACAGGTGTGATGTGTTGAATTGTGTCCCCTAAAAGAGATAAGTTTAAGTCCTAATCCATGGCATACCTGTGAATATGACCTTATTTGGAAACACAGTCTCTGCAGATGTGATTAGTTAAGACAATGGTCCCCAACCTTTTTCGCACCAGGGACTGCTTTCATGGAAGACAGTATTTCCATGGAGAGAGGGTGGTTTTGGGATGTTCCATCGCAGATTATCAGGCATTACATCCTCATAAGGAGCAGGCAACCTAGATCGCTCACATGCGCAGTTCACAGTAGGGTTCACGCTCCTGTGAGAATCTAATGCTGCCACTGATTTGACAGGAGGCGGAGCTCAGGTGGCAATACTCGTCACCACTCACCTCCTGCCGTGTGGCCCAGTTCCTAACAGGCCACACACCGGTACTGGTCTGCAGCCCAAGGACTGGGACCCTTGAGTTAAGATACGGATATATTGATGTGGCTGCGATGAGTGGAGGAACACAAGGGTTCTTGCTCCACATGCCGGTTTAGATAAAACATGGACACAAGTGGAGTGGTTTTAACAGGCAAGTTTAATAGGCAAGAAGGGAGAAGGCAGAAGGAAGAAGCTCCCTCATACAGAGACAAGAGGGAGGGAGGCTCCAAAGCCGAAAGAGGAAATGCCAAGTGCGGTGGAAACAAGCCAAGTATATACAGAGGCTGGAGGAGGCGGTGTCTGATTTGCATAGGGCTCAGGGGATTGGTTTGACCAGGCACGTCATTCACGTAGCCCAGGAAAAAGCTGGTCCTCCCACCCTAGCCTTTTAATATGCAAATACAGAGCACCATGATGTTCTACACACTTGGGGATATGTGGGGGCAGCCATGTTGCCAGGCACTTGTGGGACAAGGGCAAGAAGAGGGTGGGAATCGTCATGTTTGGGTAGATCCAGTTTCTAATGGCTGGCATGTGCCTATCAAAGGTTGCTGGCCTGGCTCTAAGAGCCTGGGCTTTACAAGAAACGTGTCCAGAGCAGCTTTAAAAATGAAAACTTCCCAAGGACCCCTTTTCCTCTCTATCTGCCTAAAATAATTTCTTAATAACTCCTACCACAATATGAGATATACAGTTGACCCTAAACCCAATGATGGGTGTCCTTGGAAGAAGAGGAGAGAACACACAGAAACAGACACATACAGAGAGGAAGACCATGTGACCACATTGGCAGAGATTGGTGTGATGGGGTCATAAGCCAAGGAACACCATGAGCCACCAGAAGCTGGAAGAGGCAAGGGAGGATTCATTTCTAGAGCTGTCAGAGAGACTGCAGCCCCACTGAGACCTTGATTTTGCAAATCTGCCCTCTAGAACTGTGGGAAAATAAATTTCTGTTGTTTTAAGCCATGCAATTTGTGGTAATTTGTTATGGCCCCCCAGAAAATATTGTAATAAGGGTTAGTTCAATAAATAGTGGTACAGGCCGGGTGCAGTGGCTCACACCTGTAATCCCAGCACTTTGGGAGGCCGAGGTGGGGTGGATTGCTTGAGGGCAGGAGTTCGAGACCAGCCTGGCCAATGTGGCGAAACCCCACCTCTACTAAAACTACAAAAATTAGCTGGGCATGGTGGTGTGCACCTGTAGTCCCAGCTACTCTGCAGGCTGAGGCAGGAGAACCGCTTGAACCCAGGTGGAGGCTGCAGTGAGCCAAG
>NW_012103643.1:1532455-1534506 GCF_000951045.1 Mandrillus leucophaeus | reverse complement strand
CAGTTTGGGAGGCCGAGCCGGGTGGATCACCTAAGGTCAGGAGTTCGAGACCAGCCTGGCCAACATGGTGAAACCCCATCTCTACTACAAATACAAAAATTAGTTTGACATGGTGGCATGTTCCTCTAGTCCCAGCTATTCGGGAGGCTGAGGCAAGAGAATTGCTTGAACTTGAGAGGTGGAGGTTGCAGTGAGCCAAGATTGCGCCACTGTACTCCAGCCTGGGCAACAAGAGCAAAACTCTTGAAAATAAATAAATGAATAAATAAAATTAACTAAATGTGATTCTGAGCCTTGTTCTATGCAGCACTAGAAGATTAACTCAAAGCACATGTTGTAAGAAAACTGGAAGGGGAAGAGAGTCCTGATCAAGTAGCATAGGAAGAAGAATTTTTATTTTTATTAATATAAGAAAACAGCCTGGACAACATGGTGAAACCCCATCTCTACAAAAAAGTACAAAAGTTAGCCAGGTGTAGTGGCACATGCCTGTAGTCCCAGCTACTCCAGAGGCTGAGGTGGGAGGATCTCTTGAGCCTGGGAGAGAGAGGCTGCAGTGAGCTGTAATTGTGCCATTGTACTCCAGCCGGGGCAACAAAGCAAGACCCTTTCTCAAAAAACAAGAGAAGAGAAAATAAGAAAAGCAAGCATACCCTAGAAGGCCTGGGTACTTAGCATACATTCTGTTGAATCAAGATGCATGAGAGTCTTAATGATAGTTTACTCATACTGTACTTAATATGCAAAATTAGAATAATCAAGTAAGAACAATGATTAGATGCCATTTTTAAATTCTAAAATGAATGCCATGGTGGGGATGAAAGAGTACTGGCCTTGAACTCAGAAAACCAAGGTTCGAGCCTGGGTTCTTCCCATTTCTAGGTTGTGATCACTTCCCTCCCTGAGTCCTTAATTAAAATATCCAGTTTATAAATAGGGATAACAATATCTGCCTGGCCTGATAACAACGGCTTGTGAGTACAAAGTGCAAAAAGGAGAAAGCAATTCATGGACTTTGACTCTCAGTGCCCAGAAAAAGTCTTGTGCGTGAAGGAAGAACATAGAGGAAGTCATTAGTGATAAGGACCACAGGTGCAGTTGTAATTCCTGCCCTCTCTGGCAAAAAGAAAGGATAGATCTGTGCCAAAACAAGCAGCTTCTAACTCAAGTCATACACCAAGTCAGTCCCTTGCACTGCACATTGTCCTGCTGCTGGCACCGTCCTGGTCTTGACAGTAATAGGTTGGGTGTCCTAATCTACTGCCTGGAACTTTCAGTGGTTTCCTCTTCAGTTTAAAGCTAGTTAAATATTCAAGATAATCCTCTCCCTCGGCCCCCTCCCCAGCAAGTGAAGAAACTCCATCTCAAAATGGCTTCACCAATGTATTATCTCGCAGAAGAAGAAATCCAGAGAAACTGTGGCTTCGTGTTAACAAACACATGGGCTGGAAGATGATGTCTGTTAACTCTACCACCTTCGGCTTATTTTATGCAGTCTAACTTGTTTGCAAGATGATTGCTCTAAATATCCATGAGAAGAACTGAGACCAATTCTTCCTTTTGTGTATCTTTTTTTGTTTTGTTTTTTTGAGACAGAGTCTTGCTCTGTCACCCAGGTTGGAGTGCAGTGATGGGATCTCAGCTCACTGAAACCTCTGTCTCCCAGGTTCAAGTGTTCTTCCTGCCTCAGCTTCCCGAGTAGCTGGGACTATAGGTGCCTTCCACCATGCTCAGCTAACTTTTGTATGTTTTAATGGAGACAGGGTTCTACCATGTTGGCCAGGCTGGTCTCAAACTCCTGGCCTCAGGTGATCTGCCCGCCTCGGACTCCCAAAGTGCTGAGATTACAGGTGTGACCCACCATGCCCGGTCTTATGTATCTTTTTTTGTTGTTGTTTGTTTTTTGAGATAGCGTCTCGCTCTGTCACCCAGGCTGGAGTGCAGTGGCGCGATCTTGGCTCACTATAACCTCCGCCTCCCGGGTTCAAGCAATTCTCCCACCTTAGCCTCCCGAGTAGCTGGGATTACAGGGGTGTGCCACCTGGCTTTTT
>NW_012103643.1:1529191-1530920 GCF_000951045.1 Mandrillus leucophaeus | reverse complement strand
CCCATCTCTACTAAAAATACAAAAAAATTAGCTGGGCCTGGTGGCACGTCCCTGTAATCCCAGCTACTCGGGAGGCTAAGGCAGGAGAATCGCTTGAATCTGGGAGGCGGAGGTTTCAGTGAGCTGAGATCGCACTATCGCACTCCAGCCTGGGCAACAAGAGTGAAACTCTGTCTCAAAAAAAAAGAGAAGGCAGGGCGCAGTGGCTCACGCCTGTAATCCCAGCACTTTGGCAGGCTGAGGCGGACAGATCATGAGGTCAGGAGATTGAGACCATCCTGGCTAACATGGTGAAACCCCGTCTCTACTAAAAATACAAAAAAATTAGCCGGGCATAGGGGCGGGCACCTGTAGTCCCAGCTACTCGGGAGGCTGAGGCAGGAGAATCGCTTGAACCTGGGAGGCGGAGGTTGCAGTGAGCCGAGATCATGCCACCGCACTCCATCCTGGGCAACAGAGTGAGACTCTGTCTCAAAGAAAAAAACAAACAAACAAACAAAAAGAAACAAACAAACAAAAAAATGGGAGTTTCCCTGTACAAGCTCTCTCTCTTTGCCTGCTGCCATTCAAGATGTGACTTGCTCCCCCTTGCCTTCTGCCATGATTGTGAGGCCTCCTCAGCCACGTGGAACTAACTAACTGTAAATCCAATTACACTTCTTTCTTTTGTAAATTGCCCAGTTTCAGGTACGTCTTTATCAGCAGCGTGAAAATGGACAATTACAGAGGCCATATGATGCTGCAGTTGACATTCTGGTTTGTGGGCACATGTGAGCTGCTATTTTGGGTGTGCTGTATTAGGCCATTCTTGTATTGCTATAAAGAAATACCTGAGACTGGGTAATTTATAAAGAAAAGAAGTTTAATTGGCTCCCAGTTCTGCAGGCTGTACAAGCATGGCACCAACATCACTCAGCTTCATGGGGGGCATCAGGGAGCTTTTATTCATGGCGGAAGGCAAAGTGGGAGCAGGCATTTCACATGGTGAAAGCAGGGGCAAGAGAGAGAGTGGGGGAGGAACTGTAACACACTTCTTTTTTGGGCTATGCAAATTCTCCAATTGCACCCTGGGTCTAATGAATCAGAAACACTGGGGGTGGAAGCGTATTTCCAGCCACAGCCATGTGAAAAGTCAGCAGATCCTCTCCCCAGAAAGCAACTATAAGTCTGAACAAAACTGACAAGAGCAACTCTTTCAGTGCTCTGGAAATCAGTAAAACTCATACAACCACCTGAGAAATGTTTAAGCTTGAAAACATGCTGGACATTGGGTAAGAACAGTGGATGTCTGAGGCATTCTTTCCTAGGACTGCTCCCATCTCCTCTAGCCGAGTGGGTATGGAGGTTTTGCCAGGGCAGGGCCAGGCATGAGAACCTGCAGTGGTGCTGCCAGGTTGGAGGGGGCTTACTGGATTTGGTGTAGCAGGTGACGCCCACACCTATGGCACTGTCAGGGGAAGTGATGACAGCCTTGCCTTTCGAGAAACGCCATAGGAAGTCCTTTAGATTGAAAGGAAGCAACATCAGAGAGCAACTTTAATGCACAGGACAAAAATAGGCCAGGCGCGGTGGATTACGTCTGTAATCCCAGCACTTTGGGAGGCCGTGGCGGGTGGATCACCAGGTCAAGAGATGGAGACCGTCCTGGCCAACATGGTGAAACCCCGTCTCTACTAAAAATATAAAAATTAGCTGGGTGTGGTGGTGCATGCCTGTAGTCCCAGCTACT
>NW_012103643.1:1524329-1525822 GCF_000951045.1 Mandrillus leucophaeus | reverse complement strand
CTCAGCTCACTGCAACCTCTGCCTCCCGGGTTCAAGTGATTCTCCTGCCTCAGCCTCCTGAGTAGCTGGGATTACAGGCACCTGCTACCACACTCAGCTAATTTTTGGTATTTTTAGTAGAGACGGGGTTTCACCATGTTGGCCAGGCTGGTCTTAACTCCTGACCTCATGATTCGCCCACCTTGGCCTTCCAAAGTGCTGGGAGTACAGGCATGGGTCACCGCAGCCGGCCTGTATATCTTTTGTAAAAGAAAAAGAACATATCCCAGAAGTTTCCAACTGCGTACCCCTCTGGGTCAATAACCAGAATTGGGTGGGTCTTCAGCTCACCCCTAAACTCATCATTGATAAGCAGAATGAATGACCATGGCTGGTTTAGACAACTGAGATTTCCTCTGGCCATATAAGGAATGATAGACACTAGAATAAAGTCGGGTCTGTCAGAGTGGAAGAAAGGGAAAAGGGCTGGTGGGGAGGCAGTCAATAGTGCCAGCGAACTGGAAAATCATCTTGATATTTCAGTTCTGCTCTTGCCTACGGTAATTGTGTATGAGTTAAAAAGGAGATCCATCCATCATTACCTTTCTTATCTCAGATAACTAAGGATATCATGAACCTATCTGTGTCCAAAATGAAACTACTGGTCTTTTTCCTCACACCTGCTCCTCTGGCAGCCTCCCTGGCCATATTAATTAACAGCAACTCGTTCTGTTGAACCAGCACCTTGGAGTTACCTTGGACTCCTGTCCTCTTGCATTCAACATCTTAACCATCAGCAAATCTGACTGGCATGGCCTTTGAAATACTGTACCCAACTTGGGGCCCAGGGAACTGTGGTAGGGAGTTGGGGGAAGGCTATAACTCTGCCTCAGCATGAAACCCAGCCATGCTCCAGTACCAGGGAAATAGGGGATATCTGGAGGTAGTACCCTTGACATGGAATTGGGTGTCCTCATGATGGCAGTGGCAATGGTAAAACTTCATGTGGCTCTGTGAATGATGGACAGGAACAAGAAGCCAGAACAGAGGAGGAAGAAGACAGAGGTTGATATGGTTTGGCTGTGTCCCCACCCAAATCTCACCTTGAATTGCAACTCCCACAATTCCCACGTGTCATGGGAGAAAGCTGGTGGGATGTGTGGGGGCGGGTCTTTCCCATGTTGTTCTTGTGATCGTGAATAAGTCTCATGAGATTTGGTGGTTTTAAAAATGGGAGTTTCCAGCCGGGTACGGTGGCTCACGCCTGTAATCCCAGCACTTTGGGAGGCCGAGGTGGATGGATTACCTGAGGTCAGGCATTTGAGACCAGCCTGGCCAACATGACAAAACCCCATCTCTACTAAAAATACAAAAAAATTAGCTGGGCCTGGTGGCACGTCCCTGTAATCCCAGCTACTCGGGAGGCTAAGGCAGGAGAATCGCTTGAATCTGGGAGGCGGAGGTTTCAGTGAGCTGAGATCGCACTATCGCACTCCAGCCTGGGCAACAAGAGT
>NW_012103643.1:1518886-1522734 GCF_000951045.1 Mandrillus leucophaeus | reverse complement strand
AAAAAAAAAAAAAAAAAAAAAAGAAAACCACTGGAAATGTTAAATATGTGGGCTGACAGAAAAGACTCCATAAATATATTTTTCTCATTTCTTCTTTTACTTTTTAAAAAAGACATAATATTGTATAAAGCAATAATCATAACATTGTATTGTTGGGTTTATAGCATGTATAAATGTAATACATATGATAATACAAAAAAGAGGGAACTGAGCTTTATTAAAGCAAAATTTCTATGTTTTATCTGAATTAAATTAGTATTAATCTGAACTGTATTTAGATAAGATGCATATTGTTATCAAAATATCAAGCTGTACCCCTTAAATAGTTTCAATTATACCTCAATAAAGCTGAAAAAATTACTTTGAGATGGCTCTTATTAAAAAATACATATTGTAATCCATACAGCAATGACTAATAAATTTTTAAATAGTAAAAAAAAGAATTTAAATTGTGTACTAAAAAGTATTTATCATAGAAAGCAGTGAAAGAGGGGGAGAGAAACAAAAATAGGAGACATACTGAAAACAAACAGCAGGTTGGGTATGGTGGCTCATGCCTGCAATGCTAATGCTTTGGGAGGCTGAGGTGGGAAGATTGCTTGAGCTCAGGAATTCAAGAACAGCCTGGGTAACATAATGAGACCCCATCTCTATAAGATTATAAAAAGAAAAATTAGTGGGGTGTGGTGGTCAATGCATTTTAGCCTGGGCTATAGAATGAGACCCTGTTTCTAAAATAATAAAAAATAAAAAAACAAAGAAAAGCAAATTAAGCAACAACAAAAGAAAACCAATAGCAAATGGTAAATGTAAATCCAAACATCATTAACTACATTAAATGTGAATGGTCTCAACATTCCAATAAAAAACAAGATATTTGGATTGGATAAAAAAGGCAAAATCTAACTACAGGCAGTCTGCAAGAGTTACACCTTAGGTTCAAAGACACAAATAGGTGGAAAGTAAAAACATGGAAAAAGATATACTATGAAAATAGTAGGCTGGACATGGCAGCACATGCATCTGAAATCCTAGCACTTTAGGAGGCCAAGCTGGGAAGATTGCTTGAGCTCAGGAGTTTGAGATCAGCCTGAGCAATATAGCAAAACCCCATCTCTATAAAAAATACAAAAATTAGGGCATGGTGGTGCGTGTCTGTAGTCCCAGCTATTCGGAAACTGAGGTGGGAAGATCCGTGAGCCTCAGAGGTCAGGGCTGCAGTGAGCCATCATTGGGCCACTGCACTACAGCCTGGGTGACAGAGACAGAGTGAGACCCTGTCTCAAAAAAACATATATATATAGTAACCATAAGAGAGTTGCAGTCATTAGTTATGTGGCTATCAGCTAACATAAACTTTAAGTCAAGAAATATTACTAGAGACAACGAGGAACATTTAGTAACGATAAAAGAGTCAATATGTCAGGAATGTACAAGTCATAAATATGTACATATCTAATAACTAAGCCTCAAAAACATGAAATAAAACTGGCAGAATTAAAATAGATATAAGGAGATATGCACAGTTCAACAACAATAGTTGAAGATATCAATGTTCTATTTTCATTAATTGATGAAAAAATTAGACAACAAATCAGCAAGGATATAAAAGACTTAGAAAACATGATTAACCTATGTGACCTAATTGATATATGTGCAATGAGTCTCAACTCATTCAATAAGAATAGTTAATAAAGACATTTTTATTACCAGAAAATAAAATCACAGAACAATATCCCTTAACAAAATATTAACACACCAAATTCTGCAACATACATAAAGGATTATATACTCTGAACAAGTGGGATTTATTGTAGGAATTCAAGGTTGGTTTAACGTCTGAAACTTGACCAGTGTAATATATTATATTGACAGAACAAAGGACAAAAACTACATGATCCTCTCAATAATAGATGCAGAAATACCTTCTAACAAAATTTAACACTCTTTCATGTTAAAAACTCTCAACAAACTAGGAATAGATGGGAACTTCCTCAACCTGGATAAAGTGCATCTATGAAATACCCACAATTAACATCATACTTAACAGTAAAAGACTGAACATTTCCCTGAAATGTCAGGAACAATGCAAAATGTCAGTTCTTGCTACTTCTATTCAACACTGCCCTGGGGGTCCCAGACAGTATTATAAGGCCATAAAGATGAAAAAAGACTTAAGTGGACATTTCATTAAAGAAGATATACAAGTTGCTAATAAGCATTATAAGGTGCTCAACATCATTAGTCATTAGAAAAATGCAAATTAAAATTACAATGAAATACTATTGTACATTTATTAGAATGGCTGTAATCAAAAGAGAAAAGCAATACCAAGTGTTGGTGAGGATGGGGAGAAAGTGGAACCACCAAACATTGCTGATGGAAATGTAAAAGGATGTAGACATTTGGAAAAGCCAATTGGCAGTTTTTTTTTTTTAAAGTTAGACAAAAGTTAAAAAATAAACCAAAGTGAAATGAAACCATATGTGTTCACAGGCATGAATATCAGTGTTTACAGCAGCATTATTCATAATATTCAAGAACTGGAAATACTCCTGTATGCATTATCTAAGGCTGCTGTAACAAACTACCATGAACACGGCTGGATGCGGTGGCTCATGCCTATAATCCCAGCACTTTGGGAGGCCGAAGAGGGTGGATCACCTGAGGTCAGGAGTTTGAGACCAGCCTGGCCAACATGGCAAAACCCTGTCGCTACTGAAAACACAAAAAATGAGCCGGGTGTGGTGGCAGGTACCTGTAATCCCAGCTACTTGGGAGGCTAAGGCAGGAGAATTGCTTGAACTCAGTGGGTGGAGGTTGCAGTGAGCTGAGATCGTGCCACTGCACTCCAGCCTGGGTGACAGAGCGAGACGCTGTCTCAGAAAAACGAACAAACCGGAAAAACAACTACCACAAACTAAGTGGCTTGTATAACAGACATTGTCTCGTAGTTCCAGAGGCTAGGAGAGATGAAGGTGTCAGCAAGGCTGGTTCCTTCTGAGGCTGTGAAGAATCTGCTCCATGCCTCTCCCCTAGCTTTTTGGGGTTTGCTGACAATACCTGTGTGCTTATGTCCAAATTTCCCCTTTTATAAGGACACCAGTTATACCGGACTTAGGGGTTCATCCTACTCCAGTATGACCTTAACTAATTACATCTGTAAAACCCCATTTCCAAACATGGTCACCTTCCGAGTTATTGGGGGTTAAAACTTCAACATATGTATTTGCGGATGGGGCACAGTTCAACCCATAACACATCCAAATGTCTCTCAGCCTGTAAGCGGAAAAACGATCTGAGATACAGTCTATCCATGTAACGGAACAGTATTCAGATATAGAAAGGCACAAACCACAGGTAAGTACTGTAACATGAACTGAGCTCTACAACATCATACTAAGGACAATAGGCCAGATGCAAAAGACTACACATTGTATTATACCATTTATATGAAGTATCCAGAAAGGGCAAATTTATTGACGGAAAACAGGTCAGTGGTTGCTTGCAGCTTGGGGTGGGAGAAGGGATTAAGCAAAAACTAGCACGAGGTAAGTTGGGCTGATGGAAATGTTCGAAAACTGCATTGTGCTAGTAGCTGCCAACTATATAAATTTACTTTAAAAATCATTAAAGTGCTTTCTAAGGGTGAATTGTATGGTGTATGGTATATAAACTGTATCTTAATAAAACTGTTTAAAAAACAAAACTAAACTAAACTAAACTAAACCAAACCAAACCTCCCAGGTTAGGGAGCAGCAATTTTTTGGAAAAGAACAATAACAATAAACCAGTGCCTTTTTTTTTTTTTTTTTTGAGGGAGGATCTCACTCTGTCGCCCAGGCTGG
>NW_012103643.1:1516821-1518836 GCF_000951045.1 Mandrillus leucophaeus | reverse complement strand
TACAGCAATGAAATGTGTATTTACAGCATAAAGATATACAATTTTAAATTTTAATAAAATTGGGCCTAAGCACAGTGTTTTTTGTTTTTGTTTTTGTTTTTGTTTTGTTTGTTGTTGTTGTTGTTGATTTTGAGGGAGGATCTCACTCTGTCGCCCAGGCTGGAGTGCAGAGGTGTAATCTCAGCTCATTGCAACCTCTGCCACCTGAGTTCAAGCAATTCTGCCACCTCAGTCTCCTGAGCAGCTGGGACTACAAGTGCGTGCTACCATTCCCAGCTAGTTTTTGTACTTTTTGTAGAGACGGGGTTTCACCATGTTGCCCAGGCTGGTCTCAAACTCCTGGGCTCAAGTGATCCGCCTGTCCTGGCCTCCAAAAGTGCTGGGGTTATAGGGTTGAGCCACCACGCCCAGCCCGTTTCCTTATAAACAGAAAGGAGTTGTGAAGCAGAATCATCCTGTGATGATAAAGATATGACTAAATAATACTTACGTGAAAAACACGCAACTCAATTAACTGTTCAGAAATGTAATGATCTCAAACAAAATATATCCTCTTATATCCTTTATCTCAACTTAAATATCAATCTTCATGCAGTATGTAAAATCTTCACTGATGAAACTTTTAAAACACCAGTCCCACCACACTTGAGGCCTATAAACCAAGCTTGTCCAACCTGCAGCCTATGGGCTGCCTGTGGCCCAGGACGGCTTTGGATGCAGCCCAACACAAATTCATAAACTTTCTTAAAACATGATGAGATTGTCTTTGCAATTTTTTTTTAAATTCATCAGCTACCGTTAGCGTTAATGTATTTTATGTGTGGCCCAAGAAAATTCTTCTTCTTCAAATATAGCCAGTGTAGTACTGGTCCGTGGCCCAGTGGATGGGGACCCCTGGTTTAAACCACACGAACTTGAGGCATTATCGAGTTTAAGTCTCACCCAACTCCTACCCATCTAGTAGGGCAGAGGATCATGAAGAAAATTATGTCCCTTAAAGGGAATAGATAATTATATTTTTAAAAAACAACTTTGAGGCTGGGTACAGTGGCTCATGACACTTGGGGAGGCTGAGGCAGGTGGACTGCTTGAGCCCAGGAGTTCTAGATGAGCTTGGGCAACATAGGGAGACCCTGTCTCTACCAAAAAATACAAAACTAGCCAGATGTGTTGGTGTTCACCTGTAGTCCCAGCTACTAGGGAGGCTGAGGTGAGGGGATTACCTGAGTCCAGGAAGTCGAGGGTAAAGTGAGCCAAGATCACGCCACTACACACCAGCCTGAGTGACAGAGTGAGACCCAGCGCCATAAAAACAGAACAAAACAAAACAAGAACGTTGAATAGGATGCGTGTTAATTCTGAGATGGCGTCCAGGCTTAGGAATGGTCCCGAGGCTTAGACCCGTATCCAAGAGGACGATTCCAGCCTGGTACTTCTAGGCTCCTCAGGCACCTCCGATGCGCCCTGTCCTGAATTAAGCCCTTTGTCCTTGAACCTGCTTTCCTTGGTAAACAGCACCAAAGGGGCTAGAAACCTGGGGACTGCCCTTACCTTCCCTCTCTCACCATGCACCTCTAATGGGTGGCTGGACTTGTGGTTGCATTTCCATGATCTCCCAGCTTTCTTCCAGTGATGGCCTTAGGTGGGCTCTTATCCTGTCTCCCAAATGGTCTCTCTGCCTTGAGTCTCACCCCATCAGCTCTCAGTCCACCCACTCAGCTATTCCAGAGACCATCCTGACTCCCTGTGGACGCCCCTCTGGTGGCTTCTCATCTCTACCAGTTAGAAATTGCTTTTGACCGCATGTTAACAGAAATCTGGCTATGCTATTTAACCAAATAAAGGTTTTTCTCATGTGATGAAAAGTGCACAGATAAGCAGCCCACTCCCACTGATAACCATTGAGGGTTTCTTATGACTTACAGCAATGAAATGTGTATTTACAGCATAAAGATATACAATTTTAAATTTTAATAAAATTGGGCCTAAGCACAGTGTTTTTTGTTTTTGTTTTT
>NW_012103643.1:1516166-1516771 GCF_000951045.1 Mandrillus leucophaeus | reverse complement strand
AGTCCCAGCTACTAGGGAGGCTGAGGTGAGGGGATTACCTGAGTCCAGGAAGTCGAGGGTAAAGTGAGCCAAGATCACGCCACTACACACCAGCCCTGTCTCTTATACACATCTAGATGTGTATAAGAGACAGGTCCTACTGTGCAGCCAGGGTTGACAAACACTGCATCTAGGCCCAATGCCTTTGATTTGCAGCTGAGGTCTAGAGAGAATTATTGAAACTGTAGTCCTAGCTACTTGCGAGGCTGAGGTTGGAGAATCGCCTAAGCCCAGCAGGGTGAGGCTGCAGCGAGTCAACACTGCACCACCGCACTCCAGCCTGGGCGACAGAGTGACACTCCACCTCAAAATAAATAAATAAATAAATAAATAAATAAATAAAAATAAAAATTTCTGGTCTATCTTTTTGCCCACCTTTTATGCAAAAAGGTCCCCAAACATGAATTTTCACTCTTAGGGAGGCTGAGATGACACATTACAAGTGGTTTAGTCATCTGCATGTGCCATCTGATTTGAGGCATCTATTCCTCACCTTTCCTGACAAAATAGGACTGTCTACACGTGCCACATGCTCCTCTTTCTCTAATTCCTTCCTTCCTTAATTC
>NW_012103643.1:1514596-1515306 GCF_000951045.1 Mandrillus leucophaeus | reverse complement strand
GGACTACAGGGGTGTACCACCATGCCCGGCTACTTACATGTGCCACATTCAATCTATGTTCCAGGGTTCCAAACGACCCAGGCTCTAACATCCTGTCTTAACAAATATACCTTCATAAAGACCTGGAAGGCAGGTTCAAATGTGGAATTCTTGGACTTCTTTCAGTTCTGTGTAGGAGGGTAGCAGTGGAGACCTGGCTGCCTGCCCGCCCCGGCCCTTCCCCCTTTCCCCATCCCTGCTCTTTGCAGCACTGGGCAGGGCCTATGTTTAAGGCTAGCAGTGTACCCAATGTGGGACAGTCCCTGTGTGGCCTGTTCAGGATCCTATACCCAGGCTCAGGGCTCTTTGGGCAGGAAATTCCAGGATCCTGGTACTCAAGTGGTGTTCTAAACAGTGGTTCTTGGCTGGGCGTGGTGGCTCACACCTGTAATCCCAGCACTTTGGGAGGCCGAGGCAGGCAGATCACTTGAGATCAGGAGTTTGAGATCAGACTGGCCAACATGGTGAAACCCCATCTCTACTAAAAATACAAAAACGTAGCCAGGCATGGTGCGCACACTAGTCCCAGCTACTTGGGAGGCTGAGGCAGGAGAATCACTTGAATCCAGGAGGCGGAGGCTGCAGTGAGCCGAGATCACACACTGCACTCCAGCCTGGGTGACAGAGTGAGACTCCATCTCAAAATAAATAAATAAATAAATAAATAAATA
>NW_012103643.1:1512663-1513301 GCF_000951045.1 Mandrillus leucophaeus | reverse complement strand
TCATTCCTGTTGTATGGAGACATCACAAATTATTTCACCATTCTACCCTCCTTGAGTGTTGTGGCCTTGGGGCCAGGCAAAAACGCAGGAGATGCCTAGAAGCCAACTAGTTGCCGTTTTGGTTACCTGTAGGGTTGTAGCGTTGCCAAACAGGAAAAATATAAAAAGAATACCGAATTCTGCCAACCAAATAAGAAACTCTGTGCTAAGGACTAAAACAACTGCAGGGGAAGAAAAGGTGAGGCCAGGGATTGAGGTGTAGCGACTTTCTATGCCCTCAGAAAATTAAAAAACAAGACAAAAAAAAAAAAAGAAAACTACAAAAGCATCCATCTTGGGCCGTCCTAATTTCTGAGTAACAAATGAGATGCTGCGGCGAAAGTCAGTCATAACCAATGACATTTCTAGACAAAGTGACTTCAGATGTTCAAGGCGTACCTTGTTTACATCATTTTGCCAATTTGGCGTCCTGCAACCGTCGGGCCACGCCCCCGTGAAAAAAAGGCTGTGTTTTTTCCACATTTCGGGGTTCTGGACCTTTCCCGGCTGCGGGGCGGGGGGAAGTCTGAGGCGCACGCGGCCCCTTGGCCCCGCCCCCAGTCATTTCCTGCCACTCGCGTCCCGAGGCTGCCGCAGGG
>NW_012103643.1:1508660-1511368 GCF_000951045.1 Mandrillus leucophaeus | reverse complement strand
CGTGCTGCCCTCCGGGGTCCGTGGGCCGCCGCCGCGGGCTCTGTCGTGGTGCTTGGAGCAGCTGTGCTCCCTTGCTTGGCTGTGTTCTCGTTCCTGAGGGTCCCGTGGACACCGAGTGGCGCAGTGACAGGCCCGGCCCGGGGATGGCGACTGCGCCTGGGCCCGCCTGGTGTCTTAGCATCCCTCTCCGCGTTCCGGCTTCAGCGCTCTGGGTCAGGGAGTCTCCGCTTTTGTACAGCTCTAAGGCTAAGTATGGTTTTTATATTTTTAAAAGGCTTTGGTAAAAAAAAAAATACGCAACAGAGACCGTTTGTGTGACACTTTGCAGGAGTTTGTTGGCCTCTGTTCTAGGTCATGGTTGGGCTGCAAGGGCAGAGAAGGTAGCCTTGAATAGAGGTCCTTTTCCTCCTCCTAAGCTCCGAGAGCCAGAGTTTTAACTGACCGTTTTGGGGACTTTCGAGGGCAATGATTCTTAACTTTGGGTGCACAGTTAGCTTATGTGAAGGTCTTACTAAAAATACACCAGAGCCCAACCTCAGACCAATTACATCAAAACCTGACCTAGCGCAGGTGATTATTGCTGTTTTTTAAGTTTCCAAATGTGATTTTGATGTGCACCTACGATTGAGGACTGTTGTTTGAGGACAATGGGTGGGGTTTGGGATTTGGAAATTGGAAGACCTAAAGTTTCCATTACACCGAATTGGTACTTAGTAACTCTTGTCGGAGCATTTCTTAAGCCAAATTTTCTGTGAAGTGGCTTTAAAATTGCTCTGCCAGTAGGCACGTTGCTAAGATGGTCAGAGACAAACTTCTGAACGACTCTTGTAAAATGTACAGAAATATTTTCATAACTATTATCAGTAAAACTGCAAAACGTGTTGCAAGGAAGGTGCTTGTGATAACACTGTCCCCAGAGCCTTAGTGAAGTTACCAATTGGTGGAAAATTGTCTCGTACTCGGCTTAAAAGTCATGAGACAATATTTATCATATGAATGAGATTCAGTCTTTAAAGGGGTTTACAGAAAGGTG
Organism: Mandrillus leucophaeus; assembly: GCF_000951045.1. Classification (NCBI taxonomy): domain Eukaryota; kingdom Metazoa; phylum Chordata; class Mammalia; order Primates; family Cercopithecidae; genus Mandrillus; species Mandrillus leucophaeus. The sequence goes on along the minus strand of NW_012103643.1, from coordinate 1,510,335 downwards.
AGAGGACAGGAAGTTAGTCTGTGCAAGTGTCTGAAATGTTTATGAGGGAGATACGAGTTTAGCTTTTTTCTTCAATACGTCTCCAGATTTTCTGGAAAAGGTTCTTTGGCATTTGACTCCATTTTGCTGTTTCATTTGTCAGACTTTGTTTTGTCCCTCTTTACTTATTCCCACATAATTCACTAGTACTAGTGTTGTGTTTTGTTTCTGAGACCGAGTCTCGCTCTCTTGCCCAGGCTGGAGTGCAGTGGCGCCATCTCGGCTCACTGCAACCTCCGCTTCCTGGGTTCAAGCAGTTCTCCTGCCTCAGGCTCCCGGGTAGCTGGGATTACAGGCGCGTGCCACCACGCCCAGCTAATTTTTTGTCTTTTAGTAGAGACCGGGTTTCACCATGTTGGCCAGGATGGTCACGATCTCTTGACCTCGTGATCCACCCTCCTCGGCTTCCCAGAGTGGTGGGATTACAGGCGTGAGCCACCGTGCCTGGCCACCAGTACTAGTCTTAAGACGCCTCTGTGGAATTCCTTCTCCCTGGCCTTTGAGAATCCATACATGAACCCAGGTTTCTGTCATTTTCCACCTTCCCTGAGCAGCGTGCATAGTTCCTTCTTTTAAGCACCTGGCTTCGTTTTGGTTGGTGCCCGTTGTACCTGAGAAAGAGCCTTGGATAGTGGAGCATTCCAGCTTTCCAGATATGCAGAGATAATAAATTGGCTATAAACTACCTGGCGTGGCCTATTCCGTGTTTAAAATCTTAGACTCGTGGCTAGTTTTTACAAATCAGAATTTTTCACCTAATAGTCCAGTTTTCCTAGCTTCTCTTGAAGAATTGTTGGAGATCTCTTCATACTGAGCCTTCATTAGCCCAGGACAGTACTGCTGGAGCTTTCCAGGCCTGTGTTACTCACTTGAGTTCACAGCCTGGTCCCTGTAGGGTTGTACCTAAGCACAGCTACTTACATGTTCCCAATGTATTACCCGTTAAATGGAGGTTTGAAAGAACCTCCTCTTTTTGGCCCTGTGCTCTTGATAACACAGCATATTTGAGGGACAACTTTCACATTTGAGTTCTTCCAAAATTAGAGGTTGTAGAAGAGTCACAGTGTCTATTCTGAACAAGAAAAGAATTTTAAAAGGCCGCAATTGCCAGAATCCTTCGTTTGAGCAGTGGTATTTTCCAGTGGAATGTCATGTCTTAAGGTTTAATGCCCCTTAACTGTTGTCCCTATTTGAAAACCAAGCTAAAAACAAGAGACACAAACATGTATGACGGTGTGGTGTGGATGCTGTGTTTATTTTAGTCCTGAGATCTACTCGTAATGTCCTTGATTTCTGTATGTAGCCACGGAGCACCATTACCTGTCACCATTGCCTGAATGGCGATACTGCTTGCTTGCTTTTTGGTAGAGTGGAAAGGTTAGGTTTCAGTGCTTGAAAAGATTTCAGAAAACAGTAGTACCTCTGGTTAGACTAGAATCAGTCCTCTCCTGAGGGCAGTGGAATAGGATATTTTCTGACTGCTAATTAAAAATACCTATGATAGCCGGACGCGGTGGCTCACGCCTGTAATCCCAGCAGTTTGGGAGGCCGAAGGGGCGGATCACGAGGTCATGAGATCGAGACCATCCTGGCTAACACGGTGAAACCCCGTCTCTGCTAAAAATACAAAAAATTA
>NW_012103643.1:1462073-1507710 GCF_000951045.1 Mandrillus leucophaeus | reverse complement strand
AAGTAATGGACCAGTGAAGGTGTGGGGAAGCATTACAGGATTGACTGAAGGCCTGCATGGATTCCATGTTCATCAGTTTGGAGATAATACACAAGGTGGGTGTTGTGCTGTGCTGGTGACCCATACTTGTTCAACCTAGTTAGATAAACAGTAGAGTAGCCCCTAAATGTTAAAACTCCTCAACTTGTTTTTGTTTTTGAGACAGGGTCTTGCTCTGTCACCCAGGCTGGAGTGCAGTGGTGCTGTGCGATCATGGCTCACCTTAGCCTCGGCCTCCCAGGCTCCAGTGATCCTCATGCCTTGGCCTGTAGCTGGGACTACAGGCATACGCCACCACGCCTGGCTACTTTTTGTATTTTTTTCTAGCCGTGGGGTTTCATATTGTCCAGGCTAGTCTTGAACTGCTGGGCTCAAGTGGTTTATCCTCCTGCACCTCCCAAAGTGCTGGGATTACAGGTGTGAGCCACTGTGCCTGGCAAAACCCTCAACTTTTCTTTTAAAAAAGAGGTCAACTTTATTGTGTGAACACTGTGCTAAAATGGCAGAAACTAGGACCATATCTTGGTTTTTGTAATAATGCCAGCAGAGTATACACAAGAAGAAAAGTAACTGCACTAGATTGTGAAGACTGGGGTGGACCTGCTTCTTAATGCCCAGTGGCCTTTGTCTTAAGATTTGGTGTAGTATATCTTTAGAAACCAAAAAAATAAAAAAGTGAAGTTAAAATAACTTTGAAGATCAACCTTAAGATTAGCCACAAAACTGGTTTTTGTCACCTAGGTGTGGAAAAGAAAGGGAAAGAATTGATGTTTTTTGTCTTATGGCATCATTGTAGAAGAGGATTTTTTTTTTCTTTGGAGACAAGTCTTACTCTGTTGCCCAGGCTGGAGTGCAGTGGCGCCATCTTGGCTCGCTGCAAGCTGTGCCTCCTGGGTTCACGCCATTCTCTTGCCTCAGCCTCCTGAGTAGCTGGGACTACAGACGCCGCCACCACGCCTGGTTAATTTTTTTGTTTTTTTAGTAGAGATGGGGTTTCACTGTGTTAGCCAAGATGGTCTTGATCTCCTGACCTCGTGATCCACCCATCTCGGCCTCCCAAAGTGCTGGGATTACAGGCATGAGCCACTGTGCCCAGCCAGAAGAAAGTGTTTTTTGAAGAAGGCAATAGGAAATAACTTGGGTTCTTAACTTTTGTAATGATCCCAGGTGTTTGAGCTGGGGGTTGAGGGTGGGTGCCTCAAGCGAAGGGGCTGCATTCGTTTGCATAATGTCACGTAAGAGTAGCTCCACACCACAAACACAGGCTCCTTAGTGGGACAAAAGTAGGATACAACCTGGAGATGGAATGCAGAGGATCACTGGTACTTTGGAATATGCTTAAAAAAATTTTTTTAGTATTTTTAAAAAATCAGGCAGCCCCTGAACCTGAGTAGGTTCAGAGAAACTGCCAAGTTTTATATTCTTAATTTGGGATTGGAAGCAAGTTAACAAAAGTTTATGAGTTAAATTGCATTTAGTGGTCTTTCACCATATTTGAGTAATCTGAATTTTTTGTTTATAGGTTTCTTCTTAAATTAACTTTATTCATCTTGCTAATTTAGTTTCAAATAGTGATTTGTAGTGATCAGATTTGATCCGTTTCTGTAATTGCTGAAATTCCCCAAGTTGCTTTTTGGCTTCCCGCCTCTGGTTTGGGAGGTGATTGCGCTGCTGCTTCCTGTAACTTGCCTGCCTTTCTCCCTGTGTGGGACTCCTGGGGGTGAGAGGACTGCTGAAGGCAGCCGTGTTATGAAAGGGCAGAAAGGGCCTCCTGTGCCGTCGAGGTTGTGCTCTGTGAATGTCATCCCCTGGCGCACAGGAGCACCTTCTACACAGGGTACAGTCGGAATGCCGCCCCCTGGAGTTGTGTAAGGCAGCAGCCTTGGCCCTTGCACATAAGATGCTGTTGAATATTCTGCCTGCACCAAGTAAAGGGCACAGGTAGAACTGTTTGGCAGTATGTTGCTGGGGAGATGAGTTTTTTGTAGTTAAAGTGTACTACATTCTTACAAATTTGGATCTTAACCATGGGATTTTAATGATAGAAAAACTGTTGAAGATGAGTCTGGTCCCTTATTGTACAGTGAAGAAGCCAAAGCCCAGAGAAGGGTGTTTAACTTTACGAGTGTCAGATAGTAGTTAGAACTTGCTTTTTTTTTTTGAGACGCAGCCTTGCTCTGTTGCCTAGGCTGGAGTACAGTGGTGCAATCTCAGCTTACTGCAATCTCTGCCTCCCAGGTTCAAGCGATTCTCCTGCCTCTGCCTATCAAGTAGCTGGGACTACAAGTGCACACCACCATGCCTAGCTAATTTTTGTATTTTTCAGTAGAGACAGGGTTTTGCCATGTTGGCCAGGCTGGTCTCAAACTCCTGACCTCAGATGATTCACCCACCTCAGCTTCCCAAAGTGCTGGGATTCCAGGTGTTAGCCACCATGCCCGGCCATAGACTTGTTTCTGTTCCCTTCTCACCATGCCTGTACCAAGGTGTTGCTTATCCCAGAAGTTGTGATGCAGGTCCCCGCTCTCTCCATGGGAAGTTTTAGCAGTGTTTCTTTTTAGAATGTATTTGGGAACTTTAATTCATAATTTAGCTTTTTTTTTTTTCTTTTTCTTGTAAATAGGCTGTACCAGTGCAGGTCCTCACTTTAATCCTCTATCCAGACAACATGGTGGGCCAAAGGATGAAGAGAGGTAACAAGATGCTTAACTCTTGTAATAATGGCGATAGCTTTCTGGAGTTCATATGGTATACTACTTGTAAATATGTGCTAAGATAATTCCGTGTTCTCCCCCACCTTTGTTTTTGAACTTGCTGACTCATCTAAACCCCTGCTCCCAAATGCTGGAATGCTTTTACTTCCTGGGCTTAAAGGAATTGACAAATGGGGACACTTAAAACGATTTGGTTTTGTAGCATTTATTGAATATAGAACTAATACAGGTGCCAAAGGGGAACTTATACAGGAAATGTCATGAGTAACAGTACTGTTAACCACTAGCAGAATCAATCATCGTGAAACATAGGAAGCGTCTGTAGATAAAAAAATTGATATTGAAAACTAGTCGAGACTCCATTTGTATGTGTATGTTTTCTGAAAGCCTTTCAGGAAAATACTAAATCTAAGGACAAGATTTTTATATCAGAGGCCTTGGGACATAGCTTTGTTAGCTATGCCAATAATTAACAGGCATAACTCAGTAACTGAGAGTTTACCCTTTGGTACTTCTGAAATGAGGTGCACCCCCATCTTTCTTCCCAGAGCATGAGTTTGTAGACTTGAAGCCTTGTTTGAAGAGCTGTGTTTAGAATGCCTAGCTACTTGTTTGCAAATTTGTGTTTACTCAGTCAAGTTTTAATTTAGCTCATGAACTACCTTGATGTTTAGTGGAGTCAGCCCTAATCCATCTGATGCTTTTCCATTATTAGGCATGTTGGAGACCTGGGCAATGTGACCGCTGGCAAAGATGGTGTGGCCAATGTGTCTTTCGAAGATTCTGTGATCTCACTCTCAGGAGACCATTCCATCATTGGCCGCACATTGGTGGTGAGTTTTCATAAAAGGATATACATAAAACTTCGTCTAACATACAGTCATGTATCTCTTCACTTTATGATTGTTAGTCGTGGTTTCTAAAGATCCAGATAAATTATACTTGCAGTTCAAATTAGGAAAAGCAATTTTATTGGACAATTATGGTGAAAATCAATTATTTTATCTAGGTCAGTTAAGAACACTGTTCTGCTAAGATGCAGTAGAAAGCAGGTTACATTTGACCATATTAGATCTGAGTTTGGAAAACAGAGTAGTCTTTAGTTTTAAAATGGCCAGATTTTCTTGCCAGGATTGGGTTTCTCACTTGTTAAACAGAACATTTTGTTAAGTTTAAAACCTGGGATGGACTTCAGTATTCATGTTCATCCAGGACTGCACGTTATCATGACTTGTTTAACTTGTGGGAAGCTGTTGCCCCAAGTTATTCTGGGGAATGCATCTGGTTCATGCAAAACACCAGGTAGACTGGCTCTCTTTTACCTCCCTTTGAGAGCATTAACATTCATTAGTCACTTCCATTCAGTTAACCCTTTTATTTTTAAGGTTTTCTTGAGCCATAGTTGTAAAGCAGAAAAATTGTTTACAAAGGTTTGTTGAACAAAATTCAAAATACTGTTGCTAAAGTATTAAGGTTTTTTAGGATTATGTCTTATTTATAGGCCTGTCATTCATTTGGTATGAAATTTTGAACGTTACTCACTTTCACTTTCCTTTTTTTCCAAAGCAATTAAAATTGCCAGAGTGACTGCTGAACTAGTTACTGTAACTTATCATGGAGGACTAAGGGTAGTGTGTGGTGGTCTACAACATAGTTATTTGGGTTTTTAGTATTTCATTTAGAGATAGCAACACTTACCTAATGTTTAAAGGTAATGTCTTTGCAACACCAAGAAAAAGCTTTGAATAGTAGTTTTTACTTTTAAACTACTAAGTATTAGTATATCTACTAGGATTAATGTTATTTTTCTAATATTATGAGGTTCTTAAACATCTTTTGGGTATTGTTGGGAGGAGGTAGTGATTACTTGACAGCCCAAAGTTATCTTCTTACAATTTTTTACAGGTCCATGAAAAAGCAGATGACTTGGGCAAAGGTGGAAATGAAGAAAGTAAAAAGACAGGAAAGGCTGGAGGTCGTCTGGCTTGTGGTGTAATTGGGATCGCCCAATAAACATTCCCTTGGATGTAGTCTGAGGCCCATTGACTCATCTGTTATCCTGCTAGCTGTAGAAATGTATCTTGATAAACATTAAACACTGTAATCTTAAAAGTGTAATTGTGTGACGTTTGCTTAGTACCTGTAATGAGAAACTGGTTGATGATCACTTGGAAGATTTGTATAGTTTTATAAAACTCAATTAAAATGTCTGTTTCAATGACCTGTATTTTGCCAGACTTAATCACAGATGGGTATTAAACTTGTCAGAATTTCTTCAATTCTCATTCAAGCCTGTGAATAAAAACCCTGTATGGCACTCATTTTGGGCCTATTAAAAGAATCCAAGTTCAAACTAAATTAGCTCTGATACTTATTTATATAAACAGCTTCAGTGGAACAGATTTAGTAATACTAACAGTGATAGCATTTTACTTTGAAAGTGTTTTGAGATCATCAAAATGCATACTTTTAAAACAGCAGGTCTTTTAGCTAATACGAACACAACTCTGCTTAGACAACAGGCTGTCCTTTGAAAGCTTTAGGGAAATGTTCTTGCTTAGTCATTTTAGCATTTTGATTCATAAAGTACCTCATTTTAAAAAGACGTTATGGTGTAAGAGAGCCATTTGATAACTTTTAGTGAGTTTAAAAGGCAAGTTACAGCCTCAGCTAGCTAATAAGATTATCTACCTGCCAGAATGGCACAAATTGTACATTCAAGGGTGGACGTTGGCACAACCTACTTAACAGATTAGCCCTTTAAAGAAATCTATAGCATTGGAAGATAGAACCAAGGAAATGTTTGACTGTGGGTTCTGGCTGTTTATTAATTTACACACCGAATTAGTGAAATGAGTCACTTTCTCTCAATGTATTTACGTACCTGAGAGAGAATGCTTTTAAATGTTAACCTAACTCAGGTTTGACTATTCAATTGGAAATTGGAAATTGTAGAATATTTCTGATAAACCATGAATAAGTGACAATCTGTTCATAAATACGTACTTTATCAAATGTAGGAGAGGAAAAGCTAAATTGGGAAGACAAATCTGTAGTGTTTCCAAAGTTTTAAAATTATGTTAAAGAACAATATGCTTACAGTAAGTGGTTAAAACCACCATTCTTTAAATCTCGGTAATGTTTAAAAAACAGTATTTAACCCATTTCCCTAATGTAGTTTGTTGCCTATGTGGAATAACTCTTAAGAATTAAGAGACTCACGCCTTTCAAACTTCAAATATAATCACGCTACCAGTTAGGAGTAGTCATTTCATGTGCATATAGGATGCTCTTAATACTTTAAGTTGGAAATACAGGCTGTAAGTCCTTCAAGTCTGGATGTTGAGTAATCACGTTTTCTTCCAGAAGCCATTTGTTAGGACTTTTTTTTGGGCCAGTGTAAAATTAAGGACAAGTTTTATAATTTAAATTTACAGATACAACAATTTTCTCTCATTTTCTAAAGGCAGGAATATAAGGACATTGCCCTAGATATATTCTCCCCATCAAACCAAAGGCCTTGCTGCTGAGTATTATTTAAAAACCAGAGTAATAAAGTAGCTTTGCCTGAGGATGACGGCAAAGACAAAGTTAACTGCTAAGCATACTGAAACCAGGAGTTTAAAAAAGTAATTCAAAACAACTTGAAGGCCATAAATATTTGGATAGTGTGACATCAGGTCTTGGCACTGGATTTCCTGCAATTTCAGATAAAGGCTTGACTTGGCTTTGGATGTCTTCATGTAATTCTTGGATAACCTACAACAATTTTTCCTAGTTAACCCACCAACTTTAAGCAAAAGAAAAAAAGTGTATGTGGGGGAAAAGTTCAGTTTACCTCTGCCCAGCAGGGGAATTAAAAAACTGGTAAAGAAAGGCAATAGGCAAGGCTTATATAAGGAAACAATAGGTTGCACTGAAGTCCTCAAACACAACAAAAAGCTTTTAGGTTGCAAATGTTACCCTTGATTCTTTTACCCTTTTGAAAAATTCAGTGGGATGGTTGGGAAAAAAAAACAACACACACACACATGCAACCTTCTAACGTAATACCCAGGCAGTCAGATAATTTATAGTACAACATGTAACACTGGAATTAACTTTTCCCCCAGCAAAATCTTACAAATTAATTAGGGCAACATATACCACAAAGCCAATGGGGGAAAAAAAAAACCTCGATTGAATTGCAAACACAGCTTTTCAATTGACATTAAAACAACTAACCTTTACCTTATGACTGAAACACTAAAATTCAAAAGTATTACATATGAAAGTGAGAATAACTACATAAAATGTCGATTTTCATCAAATAAGTCTAATTTAGACTCCAATACAGTATTAACAGCTCAAACTTTGATGGTGAACAATCCTTTTCCACCTTAATGCAGTGTAGGAAGAATAGCACACATTAAAGTTTGTTACGAAAATAGAGTTTATTAAAAACATCCCTATTGTTTTGAGGAGCTTTCACCGTTACCTTGTCTTAAATTAAAAAAAAAAAAAATAGAGAGCACTTCTAATTACGATTTGTAAACTTTTTAAAGTCAAAACTTTTAAAAAGTTACAGCAAAAAGGGTAATATTTATTCATATTTTCAGTATTTTTTGTTATTTTGTGGCTATTTTTAAATAGAAGGGAAGCAATCAAATTGCTTACAGTTCCCCACCAGCTGGCGCGGGGCTGCAGTACAGCGGGAGCGGATATAATACAGCATCTGTACACCTCAAGCTCTACACTCCAGGAAGTGTCACTGTCACATTTTCACAAATTCCAGTCTCTTAACGAGGAGCCTCTGCTGCTGAGCCAGAATCCTTTTCGGGTTCAACGGATGAGGTAGCCTCAGCAGGTAACTCTTCAGAAGGCTTTAGGACTGCAGCCTCAGACTCCCCCTTCTCAAGTTCTGAAGCAGTGTCTACATTTCCCACTTGGCTAATGGGAGGTTCAACGGTTTTGTTACCACCTGCCCTGTCTGTCACCTCAGGCTTTTCCTTTCCTCGTGCTTCTTCCTTCTCTCTACGAGACTCTCTATCTCTAGAATCTCTCTCTCTGTCTCGATGCCCACTAGAGCGTCTATTTCTCTCTTCCAAGTCTCTGTGCCTGTCCCGGTCAGGGCTCCTCCTTCCCCACTCTCTCCTGTCACGGTTACTATTATCTCTATCATCATTACGGTTCCCATACCGTTCCCGGTCATTTTCCACCCTATTTCCGAAAGATCTTCTTCCAAACCTTTCTTGGTCTCTACCTGAATTGAACTGCTGTCTGTTATCATTTCTAAACTGCTGTGGCTGCTGCTGTGTTGGTGGAGGCTGTTGTGATGGCGGCTGCTGCTGCTGCTGCTGCTGCTGCTGTTGCTGTTGCTGGGGCGGCTGCGGCTGCGGCGGCTGCTGCTGCTGCTGCTGCTGTTGTTGCGGCGGCTGTTGCCTTCCGTCTCTGTCTTCAGGACCCCCTGGGCCTGGTCCTGGGCCCCCGAGCCCTGGCATTCCACCAGGCCTAACGAACGGGCCATGTGGTGGGAAGGGACCTTTCATTCCATGAGGTGGGGGCATCGCAAAGCCCCCTGGTCCTGGCGGCGGGCCTCTGTGCATCATGTGCGGTGGCATGGGACGCGGCGGCATCAAAGGGAACCGCTGTAAGTGAGGTGGGGGCATTCCCGGAGGGCGCTGGAGTGGGATGAGACCGGGCCGGGCGCCAAGAAGACCAGTAGATGGTGCCTGAAGTCCAATTACAGGACCAGGGGCAACTCCTTGAGTGCCTAAAAGATGACAAAAATAAAAACGTCAACACCACAGAAGATGGCACTCCAGTTTCAGCTGTGTTCTGTGGAGCTTAAAGCAAAATCAAATTCAACCCACAATCTTCAAATTTCATACTGTGGGCCAGTCTACCCATCACAAACCCAGTGTGAGGCCTAGTAACAACCTAAGGCAAGCAACTGCAAAGAGATTTTTAAAGTATCTAATACAGGTAAGGGCCAGAATAAACTGGAAAATAAAATAGTAATGGTAATACCAATTTTCAAAGCCTATGTCAGAATCTCCTGTAGCTTTCATCAGAAGCTGTTTCCCACTCCAAATACATTTCAGAAACACAATGTGCTAAGTCCTCATGAGATGAACATTCACCATTAGTAACTATTCAAGCTAACTAAGCAGACTGCAGGGGCACACAGAAAACTTACACCCTAGGTCTTCTTACTACTAGAAAAAAATGAGGTCACTGACCTAGAAAACCCAGTAAAGAGGAAGATCTCTTTGATTCCATGCTACACTTAGTCCATATTATTAAAATGCCTCATGCAGTTACTATGCACTGTGCATCAATTAAACACTAATGTCTACAAAACAAAGATCCATACGCAAACGTGAAGTTTATTGTTACAGTTCCTTTTTCAAGGCACAGCACAATATCTAACTTGCGAGGTCATCATGACCTGAATAATGCTCAATGTTCAGCTGTTTGCCTTCTGTTCATTCTTTCTATTCATTCTTCCAAAGGTGGCAAGTCTGGTAAGGTTGGTGCGGCTGAAATAACAGTGACTTCGTGGGTTTTATTTTCCCATCTACATAAGGGTTTGCTCATACTGATATGAGAGTCACATAAGTTCAACAACCTATCTTTTTCTGCTTGGGGTTTACCACTTAGGTAACAAAAGCACTGGAATCTCTCAATTTATTCCTTTGCAAATATAAATATTACAAGACAAATACCACAATACTATGACTGAAAGGAGTTATTCTGATAATGGAAAATGTTCCAGATACTGTTAAGAATATGCTATTTACCCATGTGCTGCAGAAAGGTCTTTGGGCAAGTTATGGCAATGGTAAGAAAAATACTCGGGTGACACTGACAGAAAAATGACCAATACTTTAGTACTAGTTACTTTCTTTCTTCCCCAACATTATGTTATTTAGGTTTACAATTTGAATAAACTTCTTCCGACTTACTTCAGCAAATTTAGCAAAAGTCCTGTTTCTAGATTTTATGTACTAATAATTATATCATGCTAAACAAGAACCTCTACTTTAGTTTTTGCTACCCACAACGTGTTGTCCAATAGTACTTGTCACACTTTAGCACTAAAGTGGGCCTGAAAAGGTATGTAAACTAGTTTATAACTCTTTTAACATAAAAACTCAACAGCTTTGGTATTTACATAAACAAAAATATCTTCTTCTAAATGCCTAAAGAGGAATATATTATGTTCGGTGAAATATAATCTCGGACATGTGCCTCAGCATTCTGGCTTATAAAATGGGCATAGTAATAATACCTGCCACTTGTTGAGATCAAATAGGATAAAACACTTAAGAGTGAGTTCAGTGTTTGGCTCCTGTAGCTGTGAAATTATTATTCTGCATATCTATTTAGAAAAGTAAGAAATCCTAATACTAAACATTTGATTTTGCAAAAAATAAACACATTTTCCATTTCTGATAATTAAAATCTTAACTCCTCCTGCTTCTTCAACACCTGCCATAAACTCAAGTACTTTGGTAACTGGAAAAAAGACATTGAGCTTTCACGTCAGGTCTAAAGTTGGGAAATGCTGACTACCATAGCAAAAACGCCAGAACCTGTGAAATGGATGTGGTGATGACTCTTCACAGGCTCTTTAGACTCTTTGGGAAAATCCCAGACAATGAACATGTGCAGGACACCAGCTATACCTTATCTCAGATAGAAATAAAATATTCTTCACATCATCTGGGAAATATTTACTGAGTATATATCATACCCTGGGGTAAGAGAAGCATACGTCCTTGCTTTCACTTTGTAAAGGAATAGTGTAGTTCCAACACCTGTGGAATTTAGTCCAAAACATAAAATGTATATGCCCAGGCACAGTCCTTTAATAGAGGGATCATTATACAGAAACACCTGAAACAAACAGAACTTTACTTTCCCATCACCTTTTATTAGGAAAGATCTGCTTTCCAGGACTAAAATGACCAAAGTTTACTGTTACAGAGGTCAGCGTAGCACATTCTGGTGCCTATCTATAGGTTCAAGTGGCCGTGCCAAATTTTAAAATAACACCAGAAAAACGGAAGACACAGTTTCAAAACATCTTATTATAACAAGAGAATTTAGTTGAGATGAGTCTTCAAAAGGAGAGTGATTCCTGAAGGGCAATGGGAAGGTCCTACTCGTCATTGCCCCATGACTTGGCGTCCTCAAGTATCTGACAGTGGCCAAAGGATGCAAAGCCATCTCAACTTACAGAGAGAAAATGGGCCCTGATGATAAAATACAAACCCCAGTGTGAAGGACCACATCTCTTAGGTACTTTACAGCATTCATTTGAGGGTATAAATTAACAGGGTTAAAATTTACAGTAATCATAAACCTCATATAAAAGCACAATTTTTATAAAGAATTGCCTATTTGATACATGTGGATATTTGTGTGGGATCTGCTTAAAACATTATACACTCAAATCCCTTCCCTTCTTCGTAAATAAAGCTAAAAAGATGTGGCCAGCAGGGTTTCCTTTTAAACCTCTGAGAGCCAACTAAATTGACAGATTTCTCATAGAATATGCCCATAGCCCCAGATGGCCTTCAGACCACAAAAAACATTTTTTTTATCTGTAGTTCCTTTTTTTCCCTTTTGCAGTGGACATGTAATGCTTTTATAATTAGGTATATTAAAAACACATTAGGTGGCAGGAGAATTTGGAAAGCATGCTAGCTAGGAACTCTTTGTTAGGAAAGCTGGCATTAGGCATAAACCATCGGAGTATATTGTGAGTCACCTAGGTGAAAAGGGCATTCAAAGCAATTATTCATTTCATCTGGAAATACGATGTGCAGTATCACCGACAAGTTTTCTAAAGTTATAAATGTTTAAAAACCCAATTCATTCACATTATGTATTAAATATCTGAATTATCTATTAAGTCATTTAATAGTCCTTTTCTCCAAAAAAGGGACAAACTTTGGTAGAAACGGACAAATTTCAATTTCTGTAGGAGATGGCACAAGCTAGCATGGTGGTATAGAGGTGGGACTCATAAAGTTGGTGTGTGCATCTGAGTGGCAGTCATTGGGGGTGTCTGAATTGGACGTCAAAGAAAAAGAGACAAGGCTAGTGAGTTAAAGAAGGACATTACTATCAAGACATTACTAGCAACTTTTGAAAAGGCATAGCAAGGTAAAGCAGTGGTGTGTGTGGTTCAGAGAACCACAACAAAATGACTTTTGATGAAAACTAAGAAGAAAGGAGAAAATACAGACGAGGTTTAAAAGAGGTAAGTCAGGGCAATTCAGAGGCCCTATGTGCCATAGAGGAACCTGGACTTCGACCTCTAGTGGTGCAGAAAACCAAGGAATTTTTAGCAGGGATAAATGATTCTATGATGGTTTTTGATAGATGCTTCTGGCAAGTAGTGTACAGGATAGCCAAGAGGAGAATGCCATTTCGGAGAATCCAGCAGTGACAGCGATAATGACAAGAGACTGAAGTGAAAGCGAGGTGCTAGAGATGGAGGACACAGAAGACATTTAGTGGACAGGAAGGATGGGGTGAAAGCGATGAAGGAACACAGCTCTCTGCCTTAACTGAGCGGATGCAGCTGTCAACGCAAGATCAGAAGAGTGATGGTGTTAACTCCCCTGGAATACAGGTGAAACAAAAAAGGGCTCAGACCTGGGAAACAATTTTTTAATACAGCAAGGCGTTAGGGCAGACCAAACGAGTGTCAGCTCTAAGTGCCTGAATTCAAATTTGAGAAGTATAGAAAACACACTGAATTTAACTAAAAATAACCAAGAATCTATAAATATTTCCTATGATGATCCAAAAAAGTTGTTTTACAATTTTAAAAGGGGGTGGGGAGACACCATTGCCATCTACAGCAAAGATGCCTGAAATGGTGTGAAATAAAGAACAAGTACAGTAAAGGGCTATAGGGGAGGTGGGAGAAAGGAAGGTTGATTTCATAGTTGGAGTCCAATGTGGACCCTGAAATCTCAGGAAAATGTGCATAAGGGATACAAAAAGCATATAAATGAATAGGGTGGCTTTCTGTCAAGGACCACAGAGTGTATGCAGTCAGGGAGACAGATATAAAACATAAAATGTATAACGTCTGATTTAAATACTGTGGGAGTGACCAACTGCATCAGTTGCAGAGGATGCAAAATTTCAGTGAGATCTTCACAGAAAGAGGAACGAGTCAGTTCCTCTACCTGTTTTGGTCAACAACCCTATCTTCCATTCTACCAGAGCCACCACCTCTAGGAGCTCTAGATGTTTGATCACTAATAAAGTAATTTCATTACTTCCAAATTCCCAGTTTCAAGTACCCTACTCTTTACCCGCTTCTCCTCTTTCCAGATTATTCTCTCCATATCTCCTTTCCCCAAACAATCTTCAATCCCACCAGGCTCATGCCCCCACCCCCGCCAAGGCCCTTCATGTTTTTATCTTCCTCCTTACCTGCTTTGGAGTCCATGGCTCTCCCTCACCATATCTGTCTGGAAAAGCCCCAACACTGGTTTTAAATGCAACTCTTCTGCCTAATCTCCACCTGGACGTGAAGTATGCTGACCGCTCTCATTTCAAATTTTCCTAACTATAACCGAAGTGCACCCTTCATTCTGGCCAGTAATCTAACATTTTACTAGTCAATCCACATTCTCATGTCCTGGATGAGGACACATGTTCAAGTTTCTCCTTAATCCTGTCTACTGTTTTGTTTGGTAATTTTAGTAAAGTAAAATTCACACAGCCTGTAATTTACCCACATAAATGTACAATTCAATGGTTTTAGTGTATTCACAGAATTGGGCAACTATCACAATCAACTTTAGAACATTTTTATTACCCTAAAAGGAAATCCTGCAACCATAGGCCATCTGTTTCCCAGCTTTCCCCTCATCTGTCCTAGCCCCAAGCAACCACATAATGTTTTCTATCTCTGTGGGTTTGCCTATTAACATTTTGTATAAATGGAATCATAAAATATGTGGTCCTGTGTGACTGGCTTTTGCTTGGTGTATCTTCTCAAGGTTCATCTATGTTGCATGTTTAAGTCCTTCATTTTTTATTACTAATATTCCATTACATGAATATACCATATTTTAGTTACCCTAGTTTGCTTATCATTTTTTAAAAAAGGTCTTTAGAAAAAGACTTTTTCATCCACCCACATACCACCATATCTACCAATTTACTTGCACGTGAATTCACATTAGTCCTACTGTCTGTGACTGTCTGTGCTCCAACGGTTACACCCACTGTTCGTATCCTGGATCTATCCCCTCTCACCTACATCACAATCTAGCACACAGCCCTTCTTGCTTGCACCAACATGTTCCCCTCTACTGGGCTTCCCAATGGTAAGTATGCCGTAGTTTTTGTCCATCTTTCAGAAACAAGAACAAAAATTAGAAACTCCCTCACCCTGCATCTCCTTTCAGATATCACCCCATTTTGTTGTTCTCCTCTATAGCAAATCTCCTGAGATGTTAAAAATCCTAATTGTATCCTTCATCTCCCATTCTCTGACGACCCTATATAACTGGGCTTTTGAACTCATCAATCCAGTGAAAGCACTTTTCTCAAGGTCACCAGGAGCCTTCATTTTGCTAAAGCCAGCTGCCAAGTTGCAGCACTCTTTCTTCATCCATCAGTGTCATCTGATAATTCACCTCTCTCTCCCTCTTTCCTGCCTACAAACTAAACTTGGCTTCCAGATTATCTCCCTCTACATTTGTATCCTAGCCCACGGGCTGTATCTTCTCAGTATCCTTTGCTGCAGAATACAGTATAGATAGTGGTCAAAAGCTCAGGCTCCTGTTGGAGTGAGACTACCTCAAATTCTAACATTGCTACTTGTAGCTACATGACCCTCGTAAGGTTATTTCATCTCCAAGTGTTTCAGTTTCCCCATCTATAAAATGAAGATAACCCTGAGGGCTGCAAGGCTGAAATGATTAATAGATACAAACTGCTGAAGAGTTTCTGGCACGTGGAACTATGTCTTAGCTATCAGCATCATATTCTTAGCTGCCAAATGCTGAAGAATTCTTGTCCTCAGACCTCTCACCACTTCTCTATTTACATTCTCTCCTTAGATAATCTTACAGGCTCCTGTGGCTTTAATTATTATCTTTATCTGCTAAAGATGCCAGAATTTACATCTCTATTAGATGTTACCAGTAGTTCACCTGACCTCTGTACCTGGGTATCAAAGTTAGAATATCCAACATTTTAATTTGATAGGCTCCCCTCAAACCCACTCTTACAGATTTGCGCATCACAGGAATGGCAATGACATCTACCAGTTGCTCACATAAAAAACTTGAGTCATTCTTGACTCTCTTTCACATTTGTATTTAAATAATATGGCAATTCTGAAGGCTCTATCTTCAAAATATATTCAGACTCTAACCACTTATCACCTCCGCTGCACCAGCCCAACGTGGGCTAGCTTCCATCTCATCTGCTGCAACAGCATCAGAATGGGTCTCCTTTCCACTCTTACCATCTTCTAGAGTCTGTTTCTCTAACAGCCACAGTAATACTTTAAAAACGGTAAATCAGATCATGGCGTGGGTAAAAGACTACACCATTTCCACTGCACTCACGGCCTAGTGCTCAACAACCTTTCCTAAGCTCATCTCCTGCCACTTTCTTCCCTTTGCTTTCCCTTCCCACTGTGGTCCTTCGACAATCCATACTCCATCTCAATTCAGGCCCTTTCCTTTGGTCCTCACTCTACATTCCTTTCCTCTGTATTTACATGAGGGTATTCTCTTCATTACTGGTTCAGATGCCTTCCCTAGCAATCATATTTAAAATTGTACACATCCGTGTTACACCCTGAAATTGAGTAACTGTCCTGTTTCACTCTCTTCACAGAAACATCTCCATGTTAAATTATTAGCCCAGGTCTGCGAAAATATAAACTCCAGAAAGACAGGTTTTGTTCATTCTGGTATTTCCAGCACCTACAAGGGTGCCTGGCACACAATGGTTATTGACTAGGTATTTATTGAACATACGAATGGTGTTTGCAGAGGTGATGACCGAACTCATCAAGGAGAAGATACCTCTCAGGGGATTAGGAATAGAGGCTACAATGTCCAGGTCTTTTCCCAGGGTGGTAAGAATCTTTCCAGCATAAATCTAGGAGGACTTGAACTTTGAGAAAGGATGCAGTTTTCTTTCAATCTCCTTTTCTGTTCCTTGTTGCAGTTCCACTGTTTTGATTTGATCTCTACAGAATGAGTGTCACTGTAGCATTCTGCATGAACTCAAAATGAAATTTTCCCACATGAAGAAAAAGATGTATCAACCACTCTTATCTCTTTCATCAATGCCTGAAGATCCCTAAGCACATATCCCTAGTTATTTTTTAAACCATCAAATATTTTCCTTTTTTCATTTCAGACCTGCAGAAAACTGAAATCACAGTACAACCAACATGTTATTTCCTTTGCCTAGATTCACCAATAATATTTAGGCCTATTTATTCTGCAAACACTCCTAAGCTATTCTTATGGAAGGCACTATGTTCTGAGAGCTGGGGAAAATGGAAGAGTAAGGAGCTAATTTTCAAAGAATGAGAAAAAGCATCTTTCAGATCATATTATACATTAAGATTATATTTTAAAAATGATGCTTAGAATGTTAGCAAGAGATTCTTAAGAGAAATTTGAGTTTTCAATAATATATAGTGCAGATATACTGAGAAGTGGCTAATCTATTTTTGGCATAAGGGTACATTATGTTTTGATAACATCTAATACATGAAAAACAGAATTACAAGTGAAATTGGAGAATGATTATCTTTTTTAAATGCTTGGTTTCTTCAAAATAATGTACAGTAGGCTCTGTATGGTCAACTTCCTACAGATTTGCTTTTTGGAATTTCAGTTAGTATAATAATAATTACTAAGTATGTTACTATAATTGACAAAGTACGATAGCTATGAGTTAAAATTTCACTATCAGAGTCAAAACATTTGAAATCTAAAATTAACTTTCTATCACTGAATGAGATTATCTGTAGGCAATTTTATTTTCAATATTAGCTAGAAAAAAATCTTACCTGAAATTCTTTACAGCAATTAACTTTGTCTACCAAAATCAATCTAGAGCCCAGAGTTACTACCGCTCCCACCTTCCTCAAGATGTCCCTCAGAAAGATTTAAATTTAAGACATTCTTCAGACTTGCACTCTAGAGCAGTCTAGGAAGTGACAGCCCAGGAGAAGTGGAGACAATGTGTTAAAACATTTCAAGGTTTTCTGCAAGACCTTCTTCATGTTTCATTTGAAGTGCTTTGCCTTGTGAGAAACTATGGTGTGTTCACGTGTAAATTCATATCCATGCCAAATATTTGTTGTAGATTAATCACTATTTTGCATTATCCACATATCCAATGAACAATGTTATATACTAAGTTGAAGGTACTGTAATTTGTATTTAAGAACCATTTCTACTATATAACACTAGTGGAATAACATAATACAGTAATTAGAGTACTAATTCAAATATTTTAAAGCTTTCAAAGAACACTTTTACAGGATAAGTAAACAGGCTTTTTGGGTACCAAATCAAATACCTGATATATCACTCTAGCTTATAATTTAAGGTAACCAAACATTAAAGTTCAAACAAAATTAAAACACAAAAATTGTTTTTTAAAAAATTACATATTATGTTAGTACTTTAAAAACTCTACTTCCTAGAATTTTCTTCAGGCTTCCTTTTAATGTCAGTGGCTAACTAGTGCATTACTAGTAGACTGGTGCTTTAATATTCTAATAAGTATTGCTAAAAATGAGCCATTAAAAAATCTAAAATTTTAGACAGAAACTCTGCAAAAAAAATCCAAACAAGTGAAATCACCAAATCAAATTCCAACTGATATTGGATATTGATATTGCTGGCAAAGTTACTCATCTTCTAGGCAGTTTCAGGGATCATAACGATAGTATAAAAACATTTATGCTTGTTTAAATATAATTCACAAACCAATTCTGTCCCCACAATTTCCTGAGGTGTCCAAATCTGGAATCACCAACTCAAATGCCTACTGAAGCCATGCCAGGACTGCAGTGCATCACACCACTGCCTAGTAATTCAGCCACAGGCCACCAACTTGTGACTCTGGCTTTAAAACCTTTGGTAACAAAAATTACAAGTAGGAAGTGATCTTACAAATACCCAATTCTTATTTATAAATTTTACCATCAGCTACAGTAGTGTGACAAAAACTGGCGGTAATCTCTTCATATTGATAATTAATGAATAAATATACTTGTCAAGAAAGAGGCTTTAATTTCCCATAAAAGGAATGAGTTCGACCTAGAACAGTTTTTGCTTGAGAAGAGATTTTGGATATACTGGTAACACAGTAGAGATAGGTAACACAAACAAACATTTTTTTGTGTATTCTTTTTTATTGTTTGGAACACCAAAGTAACCCAAACTTTACATTTACAATGAACTTTTTAATAAAAATAGGCTGTACATATTAGAGATACATGTTATACAAAAGTTTTTGAAAAGTAAACACAAACACTTAATACAGTAAAGAGAATGAACTGAATTGCTATCATTTTTAATATTCCTTTTCTCCTAAGTGACCAACAACTGTAGAATGTTATCTTTAGCTTTTATGAAACTCCCACCATGGTAGCTATTTTGGTGTGTGAGATTTCTTTAAAATCAAGTCATAATGAATTATTATTGTGCATCAAGTAATTTTATATTTTCAGATTATCAGTATTACTGAAAGAATCAAAATCTCTAAAAGTTGGTTTTATTCCCTCCCAATTCAGTAGTACAACTCAACTAATTACTCCCAAACTAATACCCACACTTAAGTCTGATGATACAAGCAAACCATCCTTAAGGCACCCACTGCCTCTTTACAGTATAATCAGGCTTCACTACAGAATTTTCGGAGACCCACTGAACAACTCTGTGGCACCTACTACTTTAAAAATATTGCCACATTTCACAAATTTAGATCCAAGAACTCAGTTAAGTCTCACTCACTGGAAAAACTATAGCTATCTAGTAGGTGTGCTATTTATCACTAAACTGACACGTTTTCTCATTAAGCCAACTGATGGAACTTTAATATGTGTAAATTTATGATCTAATCTATCTTGAAAATATGTGAGGCAACCATGTCAAGATAAATTTTTTTTCCTAAAAAGTAGGCTGGATGCAGTCGCTCACGAGGTCAAGAGATCAAGACCATCCTGGCCAACATGGTGAAACCCCATCTCTACTAAAAATACAAAACTTAGCTGGGCATGGTGGCACACGCCTGTAGTCCCAGCTACTTGGAAGGCTGAGGCATGAGAATCGCTTGAACTCGGGAGGCGGAGGCTGCAGTGAGATGAGACTGCGCCACTGCACTCTAACCTGGCGACAGAGTGAGACTCGTCTCAAAAAGAAAGTTTGCTTCCTCTGTCTGCCAATACAACAGTTTAAAACGAATCACAGCTGAAGTAATATAATGTTAGAACTGCAAAAGATATTCTTCTCTAGGTGTTATAAATACCATTATGACATTTCTTACCTGTATAAGCACCTGCCATTCACTAAGTGCCTGTCCTACAGCAGGCCCCAAAGCAAGTGTTTTATATATGTTAGCCCATTAAATCATCATGACACCATAGTGTCTGTCATTTTTATCCCCCTTTACAGATGAGAAAACTGAAGTTTAGTATCAACTTCTAGACTCACAGTTTTCTGGGGAGCATAACAATTCCTTTTATTATCTTAAAACATTAGAACACCAAGAGGAAATACCAAAGCATCTTAGTTCTGGGATTCCATCACTTGATTATCCCAACCTAATTACTGATCCTTTAGTATTGCAATACTGCAGTGTGGTTACCACATTCCTTTATCAAAATGATAAAACTGGTTAGTCTTGGATGAACCTTTCTCAGCTTGCATACATATTTAAAACTCATTCCTCTATAAGGTCAAAATTCCTGTGATATTCTTTTCAAGACTGCTGACTGAAGGCACATGGAAGGCTTTCTTTCTCATGACTGGAACTAACCTGCTGCATTTTAGTTCAAAGTGCTTATTTTAACCAAACTGTTTTCACTTTTCTTACGTCAAATTCTAAACCCTTCTGGATTTAGAATAGCCTTCAATTTAAAAATTTTGTTTTAGAATGAAGATAATCATCAGAGGTAAAATATGAACAGTCCTGCATTGAGAACCACCCACTCATGTAACAAATGTTCCCCCTCTCATGGGTCCATCTAGTGGGTCCATCTAGTGGGAGGAAGATGGACACGCAAACAGTATGTCAGGTGATGATAAACGCTACGACTGATTCAGAATTTAATTACTTTTCTAGCCATGCCTAGCTTACTATGTTTTTCCAAGCTCACCAACTTCTCATCTGTGTTTGGTTTCACATGTTGGACGCAGAGGTTAAATTGTATGTTCAGTAGTGATAAGAAATAACAGGCAGGGTCTTCAAGACCTAAATGTTAAATCACAGGCAAGCTACTTACTACTCTTCACGGCTGTTTGAAAGCAGTGGTTATTAAACTTCTGGAGTTCAAGAGATCTTTTCACTCATTCAATAAATGTATTAAGCCCAGTAAAAAACAGAAATGCAGCAATTGTGTAAATAGTTTCAGGTAGTCTAACATCCATGGACCTTAGACTAGGATTCATAATCACGGGTGTGTGTGTGTGTGTGTGGGCATGTGGGATGTGAAGAGAAGGGGTTGAATAGAAAACTATCCAGATTCTGTGATTCTTGTGCAATCATGTTAATATGGAAAAAAAAAAAAAGCATAACAAAACAGATGCAAACATGTTCCCTGGTTCCTAGTCCAATGCTCCTTGTATGATATGACTTCCATTGGAAGGTAGACCTCTTAAGCAACTTCCTCATTAAACAAATCATTTTCCATCATTATGGTAACTATACTCCTATATCACTTGTGATAAATTTTAATCCCAAATCCTCTTTTACCATTACCCAATCCGTGTACTAAGGGAAATAAAATCAAGGCTATTATCAGCCTAACCTTAGGCTAGGGGAGGGCAGAATACAGTATACCATTTAAAAGCAAATTATTTTTTATTATAAATGTAATACATGCAAAAAATAAAAAATTCCAACAGTACTGAATAGCATAGGTGAAAAGTAAAAGTCCTCCATTACAAACCAATGTCTCACAGTCCTACATCTCAGAAATAATCAATGGGTTCTTTCCTGAAACAACTCAGATGATGAAAGTAAACAGGCATATGCATTTACCTTTGAAAAATACTGTGGGCTCACAGGACTAGAACACTGTAATACTCTCAAGATATTAACTTCCAATTAGGGGATTCAAGAGTTCATTATATTTGGCAATACCACTTCAAATGTAACAATTTGTTAATTTAAAAGATGGTCTACTATAACAAGCATGTGACGTATTTATTCATAACTTAAGCAGGCAAGAGTAAGCCCTCTTAAAGGTGTAAAAGATCTAAGTTACATTGGCCTTGATTACAGTATTGAAGTTGTGGGTAAAAAGTACAACAGATAAACTCCAGCCAAGTAAACTGAGTGAGTGGGAAAGTGGTACCTCAGGCTGTGCAACTGTTACTCAGAAAACAAAGCCATTTTATTGGAATGTATCAAAAACGATTTCTTTGCTAGCCCACAAAGAATGCTACCCAAGTCCTCGGGTTTCAGATGGATAATAATTGGTCCAGACAGAGAAAAACCTATGCTGTTAAAGAAATGTCTCTTTAAAAGCTGGGAAGAGACTAAGATTAAGTTAATTACAAACTCTGTACCAATTCCTTTGCACAGAGATTAATCATTTTTCTATACCAAATAAGGATGTGAAGATCCAAACTTTTATTCAAGACAGACAAACATGATTTTGTCTTTGAGAGTATCTCTTGGTAAAGATCAAGTACACATATTTGACTTTAAGAGGAAGATCTTCCTCAAAAACAAACAAACAAAAAAACAACCAAAAAAGCCAGTCTTGGAGATAATTTTACCAAAATTAACATTGTTTTTTTAAAAACCTAACTTGGGGTGGGTGGGGGGTGAGGGGGGGTGGGGCAAGGAAAACTAATGATAAAAAAAAATAACTTACCAAGAAGTGAAACAGGCTGGGTTACAGGAGGGGTGGGCAGATTCGTGGGTGCAGCAGGTGGCACAGCAGAGCCATACATTTTCACACTGTCACCAGACTCGGCGTTTCCTCTAGCCCCAGACACCACTGTTGGAATGGGATTTCCAATAGATAAGTCTTTTGTAGTGTCTTCATTTATACCAGCGATAGTAGCTAAGGAATATAATTATATCAACATGTGAAGCTGAATAATTAATTATCTCCCGGTCAACATTCTTCTGCCATACTATAGACCCTATTACCGGTTCACTCTCCCTCCTACACCCAGCTCCAAGAGGATAAGCAAACACAAAGAAAAAAACATGCTTACAGTTTGGGATGCTTATTGGTGGAGTGTGAGGAGGAGGAATGGATACTGGTGGAGTTATAGGAGGTGGGGGTCCAGGAGGAAGAAAACCTAGAATAAGAAAAATAATGTCAACTTATGCTGTTATCACTTCATTGCAGGCTCTAAAGTAAGTATGTTCACAGACAATTTAGTGTACCTGGTGGTAAATGCATTGGGTTGAATCCTGGGCGCAAAAATGGTGGAGGAGGAGGGGGAGGAGGAACACCAGGACCAAAGCCTGGAGGTGGAATTCCCAGAGGTGGCGTGAAAGCAGGTGGCTGGAGAGCACCAACTACAGGTGGACCTGGTTGATGTGGTGGGACCTAGAAAGAAAGACAGAAGAATAAACCACCTATCCAGACACCCTCCTGTCCATATAGTAAGCACAGGTAAAAGAGCATACTGGTGAAAAAAATAGATGTTTCTTAATTTGTGCTTATTAGACCAGTAAATTCATTAAATAACAGGTGGTAACTTCTATTCGTACCAACTGATAGAAATCAAAGCTGTGGGCCAGGTGCGATGGCTCACACCTGTAATCCCAGCACTTTGGGAATCCAAGGCAGGTGGATCACCTAAGGTCAAGAGTTCAAGACCAGCCTGGCCAACATGGTGAAACCCTGTCTATACTAAAAATACAAGAATTAGCTAGCTGGGTGTGGTGGCAAGTGCCTGTAATCCCAGCTACTCCGAAGGCTGAGGCAGGAGAATCGCCTGAACCCAGGAGGTGGAAGTTACAGTGAGCCGAGATTGAGCCACTGCACTCCAGCCTGGGCGACAGAGTGTGACTCCATCTCAAAAAAAAAAAAAGAAAGAAAGAAAGAAATCAAAGTCGTGCTCTCTACTTTATGACAGCAAATTCACACTATATTTCATCAGTGGTTTGACATCATGTAATACATTTTAAAATGTTCCATGGTACTCTCAGCAATACAGCTTTAAGACAGGCTACTTGGCAATTTACACAATGGCTAAGATCACAGGTCCTGGAGCCAAATTGTCTGCTTCTCCCACCCACTTTAGTAGCTGTGTGACCTTGAGCAAGCTATTTAAACTCTCTAAAATGGGAAAGTGCCAACCACATACAATTATGCAGATTAAATGAGTTAATACATACTAAGTGCTGGTGCCTGGCACTTAAATACCCAACAAATGTTAGCTACTTTTTTTTTTTAAAGATAAATTTTAACAACCCCTAGCCAGGGTATCAGTCTATGGCCTGTTAGGAAATGGGCCGCACAGCAGTGGGCAAGCAAGTACCACCGCCTGAGCTCTGCCTCCTGTCAGATCAGTGGTAGCATGAGATTGTCATAGGAGCATGGACCCTATCGTGAAATGCACATGTGAGGGATCTAGCTTGGGCACTTCTTATGAGAATCTAATGTCTCATGATCTGAGGTGGAGCAGCTTCATCCTGAAACCATCCTCCACCTCAGTCCATGGAAAAACTGCCTTCTAAGAAACCAGTCCCTAGTGCCGGAAAGGTTGGGGACCGCTATTTAACGGAGTAGGCAGGTTTCTGTAAATGAGTGCTGACACACATTGAATTTTGTTTAGAACCTGCACTGGAAGGGCATATCCAGAAGGTCAACTGAAGGGTTTACCAACTAGGGGAGTCCATTTAAATCACAGCTAAGAATGTAGCAAAGCACACAGTTTTCCCCTCACATTGAGAAAATGAAGACACAATTCAGATTTTTGTGATAGCTCAGATTTATCTGATTCAGATTTAATGTGAGAAACTGAGGAAGGAAGACAAGAAAAATCTAGTAGATCACACATAGAACTATGGGTCAAGTTCTTATAATTTTCAAAGGGTTTTTCATTTTTCAGCTCTTACGACGTGACAAAAAACATACTGAGTACTTAACACATATTATCTCATTTAACCCTCAAAACAACTCTTAACATATGAGGAATGCCAAGGCCAGGAAAGGGAATTTGCACATTTACAAAGAGGAAACTGAACCTTAGAGGTTAGGTTACATGCTAAATACCATACTGCTGAATATAAACAATGGAGTTGAGAATTAAACCCAGTTTTACCAGAATCTAGTATTCTTTTCAAGTAACAGGTTGGTTGAGTAGACAGCAAATATTTTAGAGTAAGAACATATCTTCATGTTAAAAATGGCATTTAATTTATTATAAAGTTTTCAATCCATTTGAAAATTTCATAATAATAGCACCCAAGGTGAAAATTAGGAAAATTCATTTCCCCCAAAGCAGCAACTTATTGGGTACATATCCAAGTTTCTTCAGAACATAACGTCCCTGAAGAATGAAGACTCAGAAAAAAAGTAGGCAGAACCTATGAAACTTGATACTGAATAATCTGGATGGATAGATGTAAGACAATATACATTTACTTTGGTTGTATAAACATTTATGGGCCAGGCACTGTGGCTCACGCCTGTAATCCCAGCACTTTGGGAGGCCAAGGCAGGCAGATCACTTGAGGTGAGGAGTTTGATACCAGCCTGGCCAGCATGGTGAAGCCCCGCCTCTACTAAAAATACAAAAATTAGCCGGGTGTGGTGGCACACGCCTGTAATCTCAGTTACTCAGGTGGCTGAGGCAAGAGGGTCGGCTTGAACCTGGGAGGCGAAGGTTGCAGTGAGCTGAGATCGTGCCACCACACTCCAGCTTGGGGAACAGAGAGAGACTCTGTCTCCAAAAACAAAAACAAAAATTATGAAAAGAATATAAACTTTAAATCTGACAAAACATGAAAAATTAATACGCACATATATGTAGTCAAGTTTTTTACTCTGAATTCAGACATATATCTACAAAGGGACCTTTCAGGCACTTCAAGTTTAAGTCATGTCCCAATATCCTCACCTGTGGAGGGGGCACTGTTATAGGTGCAGGAACAGGAATAGGAGGGACAGGCACAGGTAATGGTTTAGGTATGGGTGATACTGGTTCTGTGTGTGAGGTTTCAGCACCTCCATTTTGAGCAACTTCATTTTCAGGCTTCTTAGGAATTCCTTTCCAATCTGTGAGAGTGAAAGAAATTTAACAAGAGTTTACCATTTTCAGTTTGTAACTTTAAATCTAGAAATAAAAAATGTTGATTATAAAAACCTAGCACAGTTATTAAAGAAATTCCTATGCTAATTTTAGAAATAGTAATTATTTAAATTAACAACAATAGAAACATGTAAAAGAATGCACACTGTGTGCCAGGCACTGTCAGAAGCACTCTATTTATACTAGCTTATGTAGTTCTCACAACCATTTACAAGTAGATACTATTATTATTCCCATTTTACAAATGAGAAAAGCCAAGACAGCTTGCCCAAGATCACATTCTTGGTAAATGGCAGGGATGGATTCAACTCAGACACATTTGGTTCTAGAGTCCATGTTCTTAACCACAGGAATGTATTAAAAATAAAGGATCATGAAACACCCAGTATTTCCTGAACAAATTTTCACTAGTATTAAAGAATAACTTACACCTTCCACCTATTTCCACGTATCTTCTAGTCAAGTGAAAACAAAACCATCTTTCTGCTCTGTCCTCTGAGCCTCTGGCTCCATCAGAAATTCTCCTATATTCTTGACCTTTTCAATACATTCTCCACTGGACCATGACCTCCAAGACTACACCATCTTCTTTTTACCATTTTCCAGAGCCTGCCAGATGTCTGGCACATAGTAGGCCCTCAACACCTGATTGCCTTAACACAAATCTAGCTCTATCCTTAGATGAAGGCTTTGTGCATTAATAGAGGGAGGGAGTGGGATGTTGGAATAGCACAGCATTGTTTCAGCTCTTTTTGGTTCTCAAACCATCACTCCTGCTTGAAGCTTCATTTTTATTTTTTGAGACGGAGTCTTGCTCTGTCTCCCAGGATGGAGTGCAGTGGCGCAATCTCAACTCACTGCAACTTCTATCTCCTGGGTTCCAGCAATTCTCCAGCCTTAGTGTCCCAAGTAGTTGGGATTACAGACACCCGCCACCACATCCAGCTATTTTTTTTTTTTTTGTACTTTTAGTAAAGATGAGGTTTTACCATGTTGGCCAGGCTGGTCTTGAACTCCTGACCTCAAGTGACCTGCCCACCTCAGTCTCCCAAAGAGCTGGGATTACAGGCATGAGCCACTGTGCCTGGCCTTGAAGCTTCCTCTAAATGTTCTTTCTGAGGGCGGTGAGGACAAGCATGGTGGCTCACGCCTGTAATCCCAGCACTTTGGGAGGCTGAGGCAGTAGGCAGATTACCTGAGGTCAGGAGTTCGAGACCAGCCTGGCCAACATGGTGAAACCCCGTCTCTACTAAAAAAAACCCCAAAAAATTAGCAGGGCACAGTGGTACATGCCTGTAGTCCCAGCTACTTGGGAGGCTGAGGCAGGAGAATCACTGGAACCCGGAAGAGGTTGTAATGAGCCAAGATCAAGCCACTGCACTCCAACCTGGGTGACAAGAGTGAGACTCCATTTCAAAACACAACAACAACAAAAAAACGTTCTGTGTTGCCATGCCATCCTATTCTCCTCCTTGTTCCTCTGTCTAGCAATCTCCAGGTCATGCCCATGCATTCAGCGATTTTCCCCACTGCAATTTCACTGTCAATCTGGCATTTTAAATATTTGTGTCCACAAATAACTGCAACTCCTTGTCTTACACGTTTACTTTAGATTGCTTCTCTGGACATCTAAAACTTTCCAAGGTACTTACTATGAAGCACTGGATTAAAACACAATACCAAGCTGGGTGCAGTGGCTCACGCCTGTAATGCCAGAGGGAGGTCGAGGTGGGCAGATCTTTTGAGGTCAGGAGTTCGAGACCAGCCTGGCCAACATGGTGAAACCTTGTCTCTATTGAAAATGCAAAAATTAGCCGGGCAAAGTGGCACACGCCTGTAGTCCCAGCTACTCGGGAGACTGAAGGAGGAGAGTGGCTTGAACCTGGGAGGCAGAGGTTGCAGTGAGCCAAAATGGCGTCACTACACTCCAGCCTGGGCAACAGAGTGAGACTCCATCTCAAAAAAATAAATAATACGTAGTACCAAAGATGCTCAGTGAAGACCTATATGATCTGTTAAGTTTCACAGGAAAAGTTCTACTTAATTCGGTAATTCATAAACTCCATAATCAGTAAGTATTTCACTTGTGTTTGCATCTCTTTTGTCTCATTCACTATTTAACCCTGTTTATAATGGAGATACTGACACAGAAGGGATACTAAAAAATCTCAAAAATCACGTCCTAATGCAAGGAACAGGACATTTAATTTGTCATATGTACTACCAAGCAAATAAGTGAACTGTAAGAGAAATTAAATACTGCTTTACCTGGGTTAAGTGTGTCACTGTCCAACATTCCTCCTTCACAAAAACTCTCCAGTTCCTCAGGCTTGACTTTGTCCCATGGAATATAAGTAACACCAAGCTCTACATCCCAATACTGCTTATAATCTGCCTTTATTCCTTTGTTTAAGGCCCAGGCAATCTATTTCATCATTAGTGAAAATATAAAAAGAAAAGAAAGAAAAACAAGATCATAAGTCTTGAGAGTACTATTCTCTATCATTCTATCCATTCCGACTTGGGCAGCAAGGGAGCAATCTGGACCAGCTAGGCTTGGATCTCATTCAAAGCCTTATTCTCACTACAGAACTGGTTACCCTTTAATTCTCATTTTGTCCTAGGATGGAAATTTCACTGGCATATTTTCCTTACCAACTCTCACCCAAACCAGCCAACATAAAACTAAGAGAAAAGGAAAAAGTTTATCAGGGAAAGCCTGAAGTTCCCTGAATAGCCTAGTAGTATACTGGGGACTACTTTTCTAAGTCTAGGGGTGCCTTGTAATTACTTAACATCAGACAAAATCTTTTTGCAGTGCAATCCAGTGGTAGAACGGGGTGTTAAAGACACTGAGGAAACACTGACTTTAGCTCCTTAGGGGAAAAATACCCATGTACCTATATGTTTTTCTCCACCTTTGGTTAATATGGTAAACTTTAAAAATACAGTATCCAATTTTTTTTGAACAGGACAAAACATATTGCTAAAGGACATTATATTTAAAGCACTAATTTACCTTGATGAACCCATCTACATTTAGGAAAAAAACAAACAAATTCTATCATGCATGTAACATTTACAATTTTATGTTAAAACACTGGAGTCCTTTAGGAGATATTCTAAGCAAAAAAAAAAAAAAGAGATGCACATGAAATGCCTCAGTGTTGAAAATAATTTCTAAAACCCAAATTAGTTTTTATGGGCCACATATTTTCCCCCTTCTGCCTCTGCCTATTTTTAAAAGACGAATTATAACATACAAGACTGTACCTTTATGGATTTCTGGTTCACTTTATAGTTTCCTCGGCTCAGTTTCTGCAGGGCACGATACGCATCTTGCCTATGAACCATAACAATATAGGCACAACCCCTGGGAGGAATCATCTGCTCCAAAACATTTTAATATTATAAAGATAACAAAATTGAAAAGCAGTAAGATACAAAACTACGTAAGCAGTTCCAACAATCCCATCCCTCACCCCATGTTCTATTATGTAAGGTTAAATTCATTTCTAAGTTGGCAATTCAAGTTGGGTCTCAACTGAGTCCTCTAAGCTTTGTTAAATAAAGACTTACCTAGAAATGTTTGAAATTAAACTTAATTATCCAAGAAATGTTAAATACAAAGAATTCTAAGAAATGTTAAATACAGAGTTCTAAACGTGGACTCAAGAGCACCTAAACTCTAGTCACATCTATAAACCTGGGCAAATTATAACTTTGGTCTCAAGTCCTTCATTTCATAAAATGACACTAATCACACCTGTCCATCATACTTAAATAACTGAATAAACACTCACATTAATTGATTCAATTGGACCAAACTCTTCCAAGAGACTGGCAACATCCTGCTGAGTAGTTCTTTTGTCCAGCTGTCCCACCCAGAGGGTAGTACTGCAAACTTAAAATAAAATTACAATCATAAAGAGATTCACATTTGATAATGAGTAGCACTGTAGCTTACATAAAAAAATCATTACACAAAATATTCATGAACTATATTACACCACCACAAGTTTAAATAGTAAATCTCACATACATTTAAAAAATTCTAGAAATCTGCAATTGTACTTCCAGAAAGAGAACTGGGATAGTGAAAGGTATACATAAAAGCTGGAAAAAACTGGCTTTTTTGCAGATGGATCTAACGATTTCATCAACTCTCTTGATTACCAACCAGCTACGTGCTTTGTTACATGTAACTGTCCTTTCTCCACTCTTAAGTGTTCATGGTTTTTCTTTTATGTTGTGTCCTAGGTGATAAGACTCATGGAATCAGAAATATTACATATGCCCTAGTCGTTTTATAAATTAAAATCTTAGTCATCTTAATAGTTACTAATTTATATCAAATATATGCCTAGTACACCTTACTAAATGTATTCTGAAGACATCTGATGAGATTCAGAAAATAATGCAAGTGAATATATTCTGTAAATTTTTGGTTCACTCCTTACTGCTGCTTTATAGCTGGTTTAAGGTACAAAAGCAAATCTACGGGATACATCAATGCATAAACAAGGTACAATAAAGCAGTATTTCAAATAAAAACACAGTGGTAACATTTCCTTTATAGCTTTGCTAACAGTTATAAACACTTTAAACCTAAGACATGAAAAAACAGTACATGAGGTTTGAATATAAAGGTTGAGTTACCACTTGCAGTTTCTGGTTTCACTTGAGGGAGGCCTTTTTGTCGACGTTCTCTCTCTTTTTCTCGATCCCGTCTTTCTTGGGATCGAGATCGAGGAGAATGTCGGCGTCTATCCCTGGACCGAGATCGAGAACGTCGATGACGAGACCTTCGAGATCTAGAACCAGATCTAGATCGCCTCCTTTTTGGTGACCTAATGTTTTCAAGAGAAGAGAGAACACATAGCACATAGACAAAACCCAGAAAATATAAGCACATACTAATTAAAAAAAAAAAAAAATACAACTAGGTAATTTAATGTTTGGATACGTAAGAATGCAATAGCCGAGAATTCATTTTACAGATTTTAGTATGTCCCAAATTAGAAATCATGCGCATTATTTAAATAAAATAAACAATGTTGACAGCTTATATAATAAAAGTATCTGTCATCTTCAGTGCCTCCGGTACTATACAAAATTACGTCCTTATAATTTAAGTAGCTAATTTTCATGCTTGAGATATACTGCTACTACTGTTATCTATCTTCTCAGTAAAGTCTTTTCTGCAGCAATTAAAAACATTATCTAATTACATCATTACTGTGATCTTTCCACTTTTGCTGGCTGATGAAGTTGTAATGGAATTTTGAAAATACAGTTCTTCTAATACCACATACTCTATACCTATGGTATAGAATTGTATTTTCAAAGTTCCATTACATCTGAGCAACTCAAATATAGGGAAAAAAATGTAAGACAAATGATGTAGATTTTTTTTTTAAATCAATACTTCACCTGTCCCCTTCTACCCACATATACAAATACAAATACACCAACTGTTATTTTACTAACACTCTGAATATCTGAAAATAACCCAATCTAATTTTAATTTGTGTCCCCTAAGACA
Organism: Mandrillus leucophaeus; assembly: GCF_000951045.1. NCBI lineage: Eukaryota > Metazoa > Chordata > Mammalia > Primates > Cercopithecidae > Mandrillus > Mandrillus leucophaeus. The sequence continues at coordinate 1,476,901 of NW_012103643.1, read as the reverse complement.
CACAGGGTTGGAAAAAACATTTTCTATAAATTACCTGGATGCTGACCTAGATCTTGACTTTCTGTTATCAGACATATGTCGCTTAACGTCTTGAATACAAGGTTGTTCTACTTCCATTTCCTTAAAAAACAAAAACCATGATAAAATGAGAAATTTAAAAAGTATTAAGGTAAGAGGACAAAATCTAACAAAAGCTACATTAAAAATGTCCTGCCCTTAAGCAATTCTCTTTTGGTTGCCTGGGACCAAATTACTAATTTAACAACAACTGGCCATCACTAGGAAAAAAAAAAACCAAAAACCACTTTTATACTGTTTAAAAGATTAAAAGAAGTATTTCTCTACTTCTGGTAAAGTTATTTTGCTTAAATTACATACCATTTTAATAAACCATCATCTAATGCAGTGAAGTAGGCACTAGTTACGCCTTCAAAACTTTATATCAAACCTCACAGAATCCTATGGAAGTTGGTAATATTAGAAGTTCACTTTCCAGATGAAAAACTTGGAGCACTGGGAGGGTTTAATATGTACCCAGGTCTTTCTTCATATTCAAAAATGAAGACAGCAAGCAAATAAGGAGAAATCTGCATATAAGTCAAGGCAACAAAAAAAGATGCAACTATCTGAGAATAAAATTTTACCTGCTGATGTGGCTTCTGTGTAAGTGGTTCATTCTGTGCCTGAAAAGAAGCTTGGAAAGGCTGCTGCACTGGTGGAGTTGGAGGAATCACAGGCTGAGCCATGGGAGGAAATGGAGGTGTAGGAAGAAGTCCAAATCCTGGCATTTGTCCATTAGGAGGAAGTGGAACCTTTCATTTTTAAAGAAAGTGTATGAGTAATAGCTATCAAAATAATTTGGAAAACCTTTATTATATAAAACTAAAATATCTTCAAAAAACTTTTATCAAGGAAAAGTTACAATGACATTCAACATTGTTTAACAATTTCCCTATGTACAATTTTCATGCAAGGATTGTTACATACCAAGTATATAGGTTAAAAATCCTGTAACTCTTTTTAAAATTACGAACACACAGGTTTAGTTTTAAATATTTAAAGAAATACCTTCATTTACATAAGGAAGCAATGTGATAAACTGAACTTCAAGTCAGAAGTACTCTATTGCAAATGGTCTTTTTTCAGCTTTAAAGACAATTAAGCCTTTTGGGAGGAAAACTGGCTTTCTAGAAGCAATGACTCCTAGGTTTACTTTAAAAAATTTTACCAAGGGGGAATTTCAACTAACATACCCAACTTTTAGAGTTTCAAATAAAGTATCATAATAATAATGAAAGTAAACTACAGTCTGACATATTTCTGCATGTCAATTTAAATACAAATAAAACTATAAATATAATGCTTTAAGTATTCTTTCTAAATTATTTATGAACTTTCAGTAATGGTTAAACATTTGAAATAACAAAAATGCTTCCCACCCCATCCCCATAATTTAGATACAGAGCCAAATTTAAGAGAACACTCAATGAGAGAATTTACCGAAACAAGTTTACTGGAACAAATTTATCTCTACTAACTTCCTGCAACTCTCCAGTGTATTATGTATGCTCCTTTTATTGCGGATTTCAAACTATATTCCTGAATGTTCAGAGCTCAGAGCTCTCTAAAGTATCTAACCACACAAACTACAGAAGAAAGGCCCTTCCAAGGGAAAAAGCTGTCTAACTAAACAGGTCGGTTTCTTCAAATATAACTGTAATCTCTAAATTATTTTAACTAAAATGCCTATTATTAAAATATGAGCATGTGATTTTGGCATCCTCGTTTTAATTACAGAAAAAAAGCAACTCAAAACAGTTATGTGTTCAACAGCTTTTATCAGAGCTATAGTACGACTCAGCCCATCACACAGCTGCATAGTGCTCTGTGGAATGTAAACCATATACTCTATAATGAATAGATCTTTCTTTCAACTGCAAGAAAAATGCTTGTACCTGATGGTGCATTGGATCCTGTTGTATTCCCATCATTCGTGGCTGAAACTGATCCATATTTTGTGTGTATGCTGGCTGCTGCATGCCATCTCCAGGAAAGCCACTAAAAAAAGGTGGATAATCTTTTACACATTCAGAAGCACAAGCTTCTCAGCCACACTTAAACTACAGAAACAGTGTTGTTAATGAGTCATTAATTAACATTTTACTGAACCACATATTTACCTATAAATTACATTTAATTTATAAACTCAGTATTATTCCCAACATAAAAGCCATTTTTTGTTTTAAATCTTAGAGGATCCCTTCCTCATTCAAGAGAAAACTAATACCACAAATTTTACAAAACAACTTCACTGAAAATTGTTTTCATTGCTAAATGTTACTTAGATTATGCCTTACAACTATTACCAATTTTCTATCTGCTGAGGAATAAAAAAAAAACTAACAATGGTGCCTGTGGAGGAGGAGGAGAGGCAGCAGCGGGTGCAGCAGCAGCAGGCACAGTGGCGGTAGGTGCAGGGGGCACAGCAGCAGCAGGTACTGTTGTGGCAACGGCAGTGGTATCCTCTTTCTTTGATTCTTCCACAGCTTCTGGCTCATCATCATAGTCAAATCTATCAAGCAACTTCTGGAATAATTATGTCAATATTTCATTTTAAAATTTAGACTGATTCATTGCACAAAAAACTTTATGAAAACAAAGGATGTTTACCACCATCTAGAAACCCACACTGTCAAGCACAATCTTCTTTTCCCTCATGCCCCTAAGGACCTTGGTTTGTAGATATAAACAATTTTTACACAGATGCCAGTTTGGAAAACACAATGTTTTCATTCTGTTTTCCTTCCTCAATTGTAAGTACAAGTGCTTTCTTTCTATTTTCTATTGGTGTATTTCACAAGTAATTTAGCAGCATACATGTTTTTCTAAAATACTCATTTCCCTAGACTAAAAATGTTTGGAACTTCGTGCACATGAAAATGGGTATACATTTTCAGTCAATATAAAATGTACAAAAAGACTGTCTTATCCAATCACCATAAATGCATATAGAGAAGTGTCCATATACTGCTTCCTCAAAAATATACTAATATAAAGAAAGAAAAAAACGGCAGGGACACAAAAAAGTCACTAGCAGATCACTGAGAGGTTCATTTGCTTCTTTATCATAACTTCACAGCTTATCAGAAACTTTCATTTAAAAAAAAATTCAGAAGACTTAATGAGATCACATATCTAGAAGAACAATTTTAAGTAAGATTTATTCAGAAAAAAGGTAATGCATTAAATACCTACTAATGTGTATCATATCATATAGACTTCATCATCACAAGAACACTGCAATTTAGATAGTTTCTTCTTTTTTACAACAAGAAAACAAAGGCTCAGGTGATTAAGAAACATGATTAAGATTGTACAGTCAGTGAATGGTAGAATCAGGATGCGGACACTAGTCCTTTCGACTTGAAAGCCCTCAGTCTCTGGCTTTCAATAAGCAATCTTTCCTTTCAAGCTGTGCTCCTTAAATTCCTAAACTTGTGTCATTCTATAATAGTTCTGTCTGGCCGGGCGCGGTGGCTCATGCCTGTAATCCCAGCACTTTGGGAGGCCGAGGCGGGCGGATCATGAGGTCAGGAGATCGAGACCATCCTGGCTAACACGGTGAAACCCCGTCTCTACTAAAAATAAAAATAAAAAAATTAGCCAGGCGAGGTGGTGGACGCCTGTAGTCCCAGCTACTTGGGAGGCTAAGGCAGGAGAATGGCATGAACCCAGGAGGCAGAGCTTGCAGTGAGCCGAGATTGCACCACTGCACTCCAGCCAGGGTGACAGAACGAGACTCCATCTTGGGGGGGGGGAAGAGAAGAAGAAAAAGAAAAAATAGTTCTGCCTAGAGATTCTGGTTTTGCTTTATTGAACAACAGACTTCTGAATCAGTAATGAAAGTTCCGTCCTTAGACAACACAGTATATAGGACTAAACTAAGTGTAAAGAGTGTTTTGGGAAAGAGCTAACTTATGTTTCTTTCTTTGTAGTTCTAGGCCAAGTGAGTAAAGTTCTTACAAATGAGCAAGTTAGTATTTTCTGAACAGGAACCATCATAGCCCAGGTACCTTGCTGTTTTACACACATTTTTATTTAACCCTCATGGCAACAATAAAATATTTTTACTACCATCTTTATTTTACACTACTGAACACTAAACATGAATTCAACAACAGGATAGTCTTTAAGTAATTGGAGCCAAAATTAAAATCTGGTCAAAGTTGCCTACAAAAAACAAAACCTATGATCTTCACGGTTTATTACATACTAATATGTTCTTTAAAGTTTGAAGAATACTGCTTGAAAAAAATAGTTGAAGCAATTAAAAAATTTAAATGGGGGTCTATCCAAAAAGAAATTTTAGTTGCTTTTTAGGAAACTGAAGATCTATAAAGCAGCTGAAACAGACAAATTATTTCCAGTGAGAAGCCTGAAATAGACCTTTTATGTCAAAGGAAAAGCACAGAATTCCTTTTTCTAAACTTACGGGCCAATCAACTTAAGGTTAAATACTAGAGCAATTAGAATTCACATTAATAAGAGAAAGATGCTCACTATCATGGCTTTTCCTAAATTTACCTATAAATTCAAAGGAATTCTATACACTGACATAGAAATGTATAGAGTTTTCCAGTTTATCTGGAAAAGTATGCTGTGATGGTTAATTTTGTGTCAACCTAAGTTATGTAGTGCTCAGTGTACCGTCCAACACTAACCTAGATGTTGCTGTGAAGGTGTTTTTTAGATGAGAGTAACATTTAAATCAGTAGACTCTGAGTAAAGCAGACTACTCTCGATAATGAGTGGCCCTCAATCAATCAGTTGAAGGCATTAAAAATAAGAACTGAGGTAGAAGGAATTATCTTCAACAGTGCAACAGAGAAACCCTGGCCTGAGTTTTTAGTCTGCTATCCTGCAAATTCAGACTCAGGCCTACAATGTTAACGCCTCCTGAATTTCCAGCCTGCAGACCTGCCCTACAAATTTCAAAATTGCTAGCCCCCACAATTGCGTGAGCCAGTTTCGTAAGGCAAACCTATCTTTCATTCAACAATCTAGATAGACAGATGCAGATGTAGATACAATTACCGGTTTTGTTTCCCTGGAACTCCTGACTAATACACTTCATGATAAATGAGTAAAGTTGGAAAAAGTATGAGGGAGAGTTTGAAAAACAGTTAAGTGGGAGGGGGAGAGATGGGACACCAGGAAATGAAAGACAGTCTGTTACAAGAATAATGATGATGCAGAAATAAACAAATATATTAGTGGGACAGAACAGTGTCCAGAGGTAAGACACAGAAACATATGGGAATTTAGTGTATAAAAAAGTAGTGAGGGAGAACTGGCTATTTTCAAAAATATAAAGGTTTAACTATCTTGAACCATATTCTAAAACAGATTCCAGAGGGACTAAACAGACAATCAGAAAAAAAAAAAACCTTACTAGAATACAGAATTCTTTTTTAATACAAATGAGTTTTCCTAATCACAACATAAAACAAAAAACTAATAAAACCAAATATATGAATTTATGTTCATATGCGCATGCAAACAGGTATGTAAGAATATACACAAACAAATCTGTTCAAATCTACAGTGTGGAATTCTTCCCTTATTTTATAACTTTCTGTATTACCTGGTTTTTTTTTTCATACACGTATATATTTCTTTTTTACTCAAAAAAATTTATCCAACTTTTGTTTAATCAGTCATCACTCATAAATCACTAAGATATAATGAAAACTGTTAGGCCGGGCGCGGTGGCTCAAGCCTGTAATCCCAGCACTTTGGGAGGCCGAGGCGGGTGGATCACGAGGTGAGGAGATCAAGACTATCCTGGCTAACATGGTGAAACCCCGTCTCTACTAAAAATACAAAAAACTAGCCAGGCGTGGTAGCGGGCGCCTGTAGTCCCAGCTACTTGGGAGGCTGAGGCGGGAGAATGGCGTGAACCCGGGAGGCGGAGCTTGCAGTGAGCTGAGATCACGCCACTGCACTCCAGCCTGGGAGACACAGCGAGACTCCGTCTCAAAAAAAAAAGAAAGAAAGAAAACTGTTATTTACTACGCACATTTTTAATTTAGACTATTGGCAATAAAGTCCTTCTGTTTTTATAGTTAGGATGTTGGAAAGAATCAGAAATTTTAAAGATGATGAAACCAAAGGCATCAGTCCTGATTTTCAAACTTTTGAGTTTTTTTGCAGTGAAAACTGAAATGTCAAATGATGTTTTACAAAGTCATAAACCAAATAAAACAGACAAGACTGAAGCTGTTAGGGTTAAATTTCAATGAGAAGCTCTAAGCTGTTCAGCATATCCATATCCTTAGTGGCAACTTCTTAAAGATGCCTAAGAAACCACAGGCCCAATAGAGCAGCTGAAAGACACTGACCTAACACAAATCCTCTTTTTTGTTGTTGCTTGTTTTTTAGAGACAGGATCTCATTCTGTTGCCCAGGCTAGTGGCACAATCATGGCTTACTGCAGCTTTGAATTCCTGGGGCCAAGCAATCCTCCCACCTCAGCATCCTGAGTGGCTAGGGCTACAGATGAGACCATGCCCAGCTGGTTCCCAAACCCTCATATTATACATATGGTAACTAAGTTAAAATGCACGCACACACACATATTAAAAATATATTTTATACATTTTTATATATTAAAAATACCCATAATTAATACACACACATATATATTAAAAATAAACACAGACGGGGGTCTCACTATGTTGCCCAGGCTGGTCTCAAACTCCTGGGCTCATGAGATCCTCCCTTCTCGACCTCCCAAAGTGTTGGGACTATAGGCATGAGTCACCACACTTGGCTGTCTGGGTTTTTAACAGCAAAAAACTGAAAGCAATTTGAATGTCTATTAGTAGTGGAATGGCTGAACTGTAATGTGCTCGTGTAGTGGAATACTATGTATTACATGCATTCAGTAAAAATGTAGATCTAAATCCACTATTAACGTTAACAACAACAAAAAAGATATAAGAGTATTAACACCAAAACAAGTGGGTATGTATTATAATCAATTAAAGAAAAGCATGTATCTGTAGGAAATTAATTCTGAAAAGATATAAGGCAAAATGTTACACAGTAATCCCCAAGTACTGGGGTTAATGAAGAATTTTCTGTTTCCTTTACTCCCTAATTTTTTTTTTTTTTTAACTTTTTTCATTTTACACTAGCAAATTCAGCTTCAAACCCTGGAAATTTTTGCAGTGAGCACACATCACATTTAAAACCAGGGAAAATAATCGATGTTTTGATGTTGAGGGGGAAAATCTCTCAAATTACAAAACAACATAATGCACAATCCACAGAAGGGATAACTTCCATAATTCAAGGTGAGTGATATAAATGGTGGAGTGGGTTATGTGAGAGAAATATACCTTGTCAAATGCAGTTTTCTGTTCAGGTGGGGGGAAAGCAGCTTTTTGTTCAGATGGTTGTGTAGGAGTTGTCTTTAACTGAGCTGTGATAGCCTGAACCTGAGCCATCACAGCATTGTCAAGGGCAGGAGACTGTGGTTTTGGAGGCTGTTGAAAAGTCTGAAGGATCTGCTGAAGCTTAAAGAATGGGAAAACCAATAAATCACAGAACAAAGTATAATCATACTATCAAAAGTTAATTTAATAAAAAAAAGTCTTAAAGGTGATTCAAAGTAGCACAGGCACAGAATAAACTGGGAAAAAATCCTTTTACTAATGGTTAAATTTGTTGTGAATGAATATACAGAGATACAATGGGCATTGCTTAAGGTTAAAAATGTATGCTGACAATGTCAATGATATAAGATGATGGTCAAAGAGAAAAGAAAATACACTGAATTGTGAACAAGGTAAGCTTAAGTTTTCTAGAAAAATGGAAAAATCCTCTCCATTACAAATAATTTTGAAATCCATCAGAAATGCTAGAATTGTGAGCAACATGAGCCACTTAGCAGTTCTAAAGTCGTGTGTTGTTCCCTTGTTTATCACTTCTACATTTTCCCTATTACTCCTACATTACTTCTCGTGAAGGCTTTTCTAGTTGAAAAGCAGATGTATTTTCTCCTTTGAATGTGCTTATTAATGAAGAACAGAAAACAAGAAGTGACAACAGTACATAGTCCTGCAAACAATTTCACCTTTGAGTAGACAGTTTACCTGTTGGCCTTGAGTTGTCTGAAACAGCTGAGCCACAGCAGCAAAAGCATCAGAGCTGGGCAACTGTGGTACAGTTGGGACGGAGTTTGGAGTGGCTTGTGCAGGAGGTTCAGAAGAAACTTTTACTGGAGGTGGAGGTGAGCCTAAAAAAGAAAAGGGCATTAAGACCTAAAAACAAGTTAATCTGCGAGTTTTCCTAATTAAGCTTCTTCGCTAAAATAACATTTTATCCAATTTAACACAGTATAAAATATATAGATTGTGGCACTAGAGTTTATACTGTAACAACTACCAGAAAAGTAGACCTTTATTATAAATAGGAATTATAGAAAGAAAATCGTACCTTCCAAGATGTAAACTCAAGTTTCCTTCTTATAGAAAAATTCCATCAATACAGATAAACTCTGTTTCATGTGCAAAAAATTATGCCATTGTGTGAGCTCACAGATACATTTGACCATACCTTCATTATTGGTAACACTTTCTGCTACTGGGGCTGCATTACTAGTTCCTGCTGCCATGTCCAAAAGAGGCTGAATAATTTCAATTTTGAACACTCCATTTTTTTGCCAAAGGTTCAGCACACGAACTATTTTACTCTGTTATGCATGGGGAACACAAATATACAATAAATATTGGCATAAATAACCTATTATACTCTTACAAAAAAAAAAAGAGGAAAACCCCCTAGGCTAATATTTCCATACTATGTGTGTTTCATAAACAGGTGAAAAAAAATCAGAAATACAACTTGGTTGAACTACTCTAATTAGTCTTTCTTCAGTGGTATCATCTAGAGTAAGGAACAGAGAGGGACTACAGACCCAGACAATAAAAAGAAATGTATTATTTGACATTTTCATTTTATTTTACTTATGGTTACAAAGAAACTCTATCACTGACCAAAAAAAAAAAAAAAGCTATCTTAAAGAAGTAAATGAAGGAGAATTTCTTGAGAGTAATTATAACAGCTAAAATATTTAAGAAACTGGCCTGTAATCAAAATTTAAATTACGTGGCCAAGTAAATATGAAGGAGATCCAGAGAAGATGTTATTCATGGGCACAACTTTTATTTTTACTTAAGGAATCATCTTGGTTTTGGGTGTATTTTTCCCATAACAGCATTCTTCCAAGAATATAAAAACAGCATCTATGACACTCAAATTTATATGCTGTTTATTGTAAATGTCTCTGTTCTTCATTATTCTGAGTATGTTTACTAGTATAATTCCCCCACCTACTTATAGTCAGCTACTATATCTGTAATGTTTTTCTACTTTTATATAGTATGTTGTAAAGCCAACTGTATATATAAGGAATTAAATACTGTAGTCTGCTAATGAATACCACTTAAGCATTAGCATCTCTATATGTTGGGGAAGAACATCAGTTATTGGACCTTTCTTTCTGGAATAACCAACAATCAGATGATAGCTGTCTTTTTCTACTGCACAATTTCTTCCTCACTCAACTACACAAGCACATCTTTCCAATGATACCTTCTTTAAAAATGATGTTCCTTTTGTGTTATTTTTTAAAAATTTTACTTTACTGTGGTAAGAACACTTAACTGAGATCCACTCACTTAGCACATTTTAAGTGTACAATACAGAACTGTTAACTATAGGTACAAAGTTGTTCAACAGATCTCTACAACCCATTCATCTTGCTTAACTGAAATGTCAAACCACTGATTAGCAGCTCCTAATGTTTCCCTTACCCCTGGTCCCTGGCAACCACTATTACACTCTTTGATTCTATAAATGTTGTTCCTGTCATATTTCAACAGTATGACTGATAATCCTGAAGAACTCATAAGAAAACAGATAAATATGAAATGACTACTGAAGAAAAAACTGTGTTTTGTTTCAACCTCACAGACATCGCTATACGAAAATCTTATCTAGTAAATACAGTAAGCTCCAAATATCTAATATACATTTAAAATAATATTTTTTAAAAAAGAATACAAGTTTTAGTTTAAAAATTAACTATACCTTATCTTCAGATGGACAAAGATATAAATATTGGAATGTGGCGGTTATGTTTTTAGAGAATCTTGGCCCAAAAACATCTTTATCAGTTCCAAACTGATGACGAGACTGTCGCACAATTGAGTCAATTACATATAATCCTGGAACCTTGTATTCAGGTTTACACTGCAAGGATAAAGATGTAAAATCAGTACAGAAAAAGCAAAGTCACAATCTTTGACACCCATTATTTTCACATTTATGAAACTTTTCTATATCCATCCAAAGGTTGCTTTTTTAAAAAAACTACTTGAATGCTTCAGCTCTCCAAATGGCTAACTTGTCAAACTGCCCATGTCTATACGGAACTACCATTATTCTCTTGATACTATTGACCCCCAAGGTTTTACTCTTTGATTTCTCTGCTTCTCTACACCCAATGTACCAAAATCGACATTACTTTACCAATCCTTAAGCCAGTTCCATACAAATTCACCTATTATGATAATCTCTACAATTCATCCTGCTCAAAAAGGTAATTTTTACCTTTCAAAATTAACAAAACATTTTTAAATGTATCAATTTTAATTCTATTAAAGTACAGTACCAAATAAAAATTAAAAAGGAGAAGTTGTTTTTGGCTAACCAAACTGACAACAGCAGAGAAAAGCAGAGAAATAGACACCTATATATATTTCTGGTGGTAGTGGAAACAGGTATAACCCTTTATGGAAGACAACTTAGCCATAAAAGCAAAGTCTTATTTAATTCACCAATTCTACATCTAGGAATTTATGGAAAAAAAAAAAAAAAAATTAGGTCAAACAACTCAGAAAATGGCTGCGTGCATCATGGTAACAATCGCAGAGAGGAGTATTTTGCAAATGTTTATGATAAACTCTGTGGGAAAAGCAGGCTAACAACCAGTATTATATCCATTTTTACTTTTATAAATGTACATGTACATAAATAAAAAATAAATCCAAATGTATTAATAACTATTGCAGTAATTTGGTGATAGTGCCTCTAGGTAATTTTTTCCACTTTATTTATTTGTACTTTGATGTACTACTATGCAAAGCGTTTACTAACCTTTTTTTTTTTTTTTTTTTTTGCCTGTTGGAGCTTTAACTTTTATACCTAAGCCAGTATACAAGGGCCATGGATTAGAGACATTTTTATAAACACTGATTAGTAGGTACTACATGTCATTGCTCCAGGTCAGGGGTTAAGAACTAAGTCTCTGTTCTCTATTTTCTACTGAGACAGATGTATGCTAATCACACAGTTGTAAAACAACAGACAACTGAACTGAAAATTTTATTCTGATGGGAAAAGGGAAAAACTGGGAAAACTTTACAAAGTAATTTCATTTGAAATACTCAAAGCTGAGTTAAACGCCTAAACATCAATAGCAGTCAGGGCAAGGGGTAGAGTAAGCACTTCAGGTTTAGGGAAGGGTCATGACCAACACATAAGAAACTGCTGTGAGCTGAGTGCTAAGTTCATAGTAAGTGAAGTACCAATTAATGGTACTGCTAAAAATTTGTTTTTATAAACTTCTAGTGATTAAAAAGAACCTCGAGAGACTACATTTTTATGAAGTGGCTTTAGAAACAAGCATCCAGGTTAAAATTTACGAAGTCAATTACAAATCATATTGTAACTAAAATGAGGTAATAATGAGAGATAGTTACCTTTTTGATGAACTTTTCTACTATTTGAACTACATGCTTATAAAGCTGAAAGAATTAAGAGAAAATTACTGTTCAGTTTACATATTTCTGCATTTCCTATAATTAGAAAATACTTAAAACTCTGAAATCTATACAATTTAAACATTATCAATACTGAATGAACCATGAGAAACACATAATCAAAAATTTAAAAAAATCTTAAAAAACAAATCAGAGAAAAACTAAAAACAGAAAACTACAAAAATTCCCCAAACAGAAGGTCCTTTTTCTTAAATTTTAAAACAAAAAACCTTCATGAAGCAGAATATTTGGCAACCTTATGGGACAAAACCAATGGATTAGAGCTAAACAATGTAGTTTCTAAAACAAGTCACATTTTAAAGTGTGATATTGGGTAAGACATTTCATTTCATGGAGCTTGAATTTTTTCTCTTTAAATAAAAACGACGCTAAATAGTTGGTTTATGATAAGGAATATGTGAAAATTAAAAAAAACTGCTTTGAGGCTGGGCATGGTGGCGCACACATGTAATCCCAGTTACTTGGGTGGCTCAGGCATGAGAATCACTTGAACCCGGGAGGGGGAAGTTGCAGTGAGCCGAGATCCCACCATTGCATTCCAGCCTGGGCGACACAGTGAGACTCTGCCCCCCTATCCCTGCCAAAAACCAAACTGCTTTGAAACAATACGTTACAATGCAAATGTATGCCTATCACGTACCTTAAGCAAAGGCTGGTTAGAGCTCTTTGACTTAGGCCTGAACTAATTCACAAGTTGACTTCTCATGTTTAAAAGTAAAAAATACTTTCAAAATTTCAAAAACATTTCTCAAATTGATTTATTTTGTCATTACCTTAATAGCTTTAATAGCAGCTTTAGTGATGAGAATCATCTTGGCTCTAGAGATGGGAGGTTTCATATCCATAAGCGAAAAGAGCTTAAAAGACAAAAAAAAAAAAAAAAAAACACACAAAACAACACTTTAAAAAATCTTTTGAAACATAAAGTTTAACTATTTGGCTAGTAAATAACCACCTTTCCTACATATCTGCATCACCACTTGGAAAATACAAATGGGGTGGGTGGGGAGGGAGTTCTTAGCAGCCAGGGCAGCAGGAAGAGCTTCGGTGGCCCGGCAGCCCAGCTTTGCGAAGGCTCTTGGTGTGCAGGCACCCAACACACACCCTCCCCACCGCCATGATACCCAAGAAGAAGGTCAGCTTTGCCAAAGGGGTGGTGAAGGGGTAGGGAAGAAACAGCCCAAGAGGCAATTGGCATGGCTGTCAGCTAAACCTGTTCCTGCCAAAGAGGAAATGAAGCTGAAAAACGGCAGCAGAGAAGGATAAATCCTTAGACAAAAAAGTGCAAACAAAAGGGAAAGGGAGGGGGAGCAACGAGAAAACAGGCTCAAGTGACTAACCAAGAAACTAAAGATTTACCTGCAGAAAATGGAGAAACTAAAACCAACGAGAGTCCAGCCTCTGATGACGCCAGAGAAAGAAGCCAACTCTACTCAGTACATACCATGTCTTATCAGTGGTGCCTTCATCCCACTTTTTATGTATAAATGCTTTTTTTTTTTTTTTAAAGAGGTAAAATCATTCACTGGTTATTTTTTGGTACAACCAGAAGAGTGTGGGATGTTGTATTACGGGAGGCTTTGACTGTCTTGGATGTCCGCTTAACATTCCACAGATGGGGGAATTACTTTTTATATCCTATAATGTCTCTACTAAATATACAAAAATTAGCCGGCTGTGGTGGCATGTGCCTGTAATCCCAGCTACTCAGGAGGTGGAGGTTGCAGTGAGCCAAGACTGCGTCACTGCACTCCAGCCTGGGCAACACAGCAAGATTTTGTTTCCAAAAAGCACAAACAAATAAAAACCAAATTTAACAAATCTCACAACAGTAAATCTACAGCCATCAGGTGCTTCCATGAGACTTAACCACATACTTCTCCCAAAGGGCTAAATCCAACCAAAACATAAAGAGAGTCCATAGAGGGTTATAAAGATAAAATCCTGACATTAAGAAACATATCTAGCTTCTTATTGTTTTTGTTTGGTTTAACCATAAGCATACACTTACCTGGGACTTCCAAAAGATATTGTGAAGTTTCAGAGATTCCTAACATTATGAAACTCATACGAATCACATTTCCATTCTTTCAATTTATGTCAATATTCCAAATATGGAGCCCTAGGGTATGAACTTTTACCAGACCACTAGCTAAGAGGCTAGCCTAAAACACGAGTGTTTTCTCAGAGTAAACAGCCCCACCTAGCAGTGTATCCTAAAAATTCAGACAGTTTTCACACCTTTTCAAAACTAGACATCAGTAACAATTTTAGAAAAGGTATGGAATGCCAAATATAATCAATAAAAAACCAGATAACTACTTAAGCAGAAAATAATATAATTTTCCATAAGATACAGAAAATGGAGAAAACACTAAGATATGAACACAGGAATTCATTTTAATAAAAGGATTCTCTAAATAAGGTTGTGATTCTTCATTGTATTACTTCATTTACCAATGTAATAAAAAAATTCTCTTTGAGAATAAAATGCTAACTGAAAGGCAATTAGAAAAGAAATAGTAAGGCCAGGTACAGTGGCTCACCTGACGACAGGAGTTTGAGACCAGCCAGGCCAACATGGCGAAACCCCCTCTCTACTATAAATACAAAATGGTGGCAGGTGCCTGTACTCCCAGCTACTTGGGAGGCTGAGGCAGGAGACCCGCTTGAACCCAGGAGGAGGTTGCAATAAGCCATGATTGTGCCACTGCACTCCAGGCTGGGCGACAGAGTGAGACTCTTTGTCTTTTTCAAAAAAAAAAAAAAAAAAAAAAGAAAGAAAAGAAATGATGGGCACCTGTAGTCCCAGCTACTTGTGTAAACCAGCAAGAAACGATTTAACATATTTCAACTTAAATACAAATTCTAAAAAAATCAACACTGCATGATTCATAAATATGTAGCATACATTTA
>NW_012103643.1:1438849-1462023 GCF_000951045.1 Mandrillus leucophaeus | reverse complement strand
CACTCCAGGCTGGGCGACAGAGTGAGACTCTTTGTTTTGTCTTTAAAAAAAAAAAAAAAAAAAAGAAAGAAAAGAAAAGAAAAGAAATAGTAAATCCTTAAAATTATATAAACCAGCAAGAAACGATTTAACATATTTCAACTTAAATACAAATTCTAAAAAAATCAACACTGCATGATTCATAAATATGTAGCATACATTTATAAAAGGTATATTCTATGTTATAAAATCTATTAAGACAGTTGCTTATTATTGCTCTATTTTCTATACCTTAACACAGTGAAAGGGCATGCAAAAAAAACCAAAAACCAAAAAAACACACAAAAAAACCCCATGGGTTTTAAGAATGAACACGCCCACACACATTTAATTCTTGGGTTGTCTCCACAACTCTTAAATGATTTCTGCAAAAATCCTGAAGAAACTAGGAACCCTCTCTTCCTTGTTCTCAACCTCCTGAGCCAAGACCACTTCTTAATGTGATTCATGCCAAACACTTCAGACACTACTATATTTTGGATAGATTAAATCTTTAATAATAAAGTAGAAGCAATAAAGGGCCTTTCCCTGTAGAAAGTCAAGAGGGTCAGGATGGTCAGGAGGCCAAGAAAAGGAATCTAAATGTGTATCCAAGGCAGCCTGAACTTTCATGCAGGTACAAGAAACTTATGTCAAAGTAGCCACAAGATTATTTTATAGGAGACGAACAAATGTGACTCCCTATTTACTGCTACAAATCAAAGCTTTGTGTGAAATCTCTATGCGGAGGGTGGGTAAGAAAGCCTTTACCTGTCTGTTCTTTTCCTGATCCCTTCTCCTCATTCCTGAACTGTAGGAGACTGAGGCCCACTGGGCACTGGTTTCCCCATCACTGGGGGGGGGGTGGGCATCTATTTGATGGTTGATTCTGCTGAACCAGGTACTTCCTTTCCCATTTTCTAATGATTTTGTAACATACAAACTCACTGTTTTCCCTTCCCTTCTCCTTTCCCTGGGAAAATACAATGAATAAATAAAGACTCATTGGTACTGAAACTGTCAAAAAAAAAAAAAAAAAAGAAATGAGCAACAGTAAGAACGACTTCTCTGGTCATTGAAAGCTTAAGAGTAAATTTTAAGGAAGCCTAAGCCAGAACTAATATTCATCTAATCCCTCCAAAAAGCACTTCTTTATCATTTCAGCAGTAAGCGACTCACTAAACTAACACCTAAATGAACACACAAGACAGACTAGTGTAGCTTCTAAGGAAACACTCCATAGTCTCCACTTAAATTATCATAATGTATTTAAAAAATTAAAGACTATACCACATAACAGTATAACCATCATTCAGGCAAAAGACCAGCAAGAGAACCGTCAGATACCATAATCTGAGACAGTTGCAGAGTATTATTACATTCCATAAAGAAAATATTATTTGGAGGCCGGGCGCGGTGGCTCAAGCCTGTAATCCCAGCACTTTGGGAGGCCGAGACGGGCGGATCACGAGGTCAGGAGATCGAGACCATCCTGGCTAACACGGTGAAACCCCGTCTCTACTAAAAAATGCAAAAAAACTAGCCGGGCCGGTTGGCGGGCGCCTGTAGTCCCAGTTACTCGGGAGGCTGAGGTAGGAGAATGGCGTAAACCTGGGAGGCGGAGCTTGCAGTGAGCTGAGATCCGGCCACTGCACCCCAGCCTGGGCGACAGAGCAAGACTCCGTCTCAAAAAAAAAAAGAAAAAAAAGAAAATATTATTTGGAAAGAGAAGAGGAAACCAACATTTGAGTGGTTATCGGGCAGCAATGAGTTTAAGTGATATGACATGTTGTACTTTTTACTTAATCATGTTAACTAAGGCAGATCTGTTATACCTGTTTTGAGATAATACTCAAAAAGGGTTACATCTGTTTTAGCTGATGCCTAGGCCACGATCTGAACTAAAATTTTCTGATTCTAAAGTTCACACTCCCTAAAAACATACCCATACCCGATACAATGCTGCATACAGACTAAATTTGTGCAGAGACCATCAACTATGATAGGGAATACAGGTGGGGAAAAAAAATCCAGGAAGGCCTTTGTGCCTGCCTGTATACTGTTTGGATTCAGGGATAACAATGAAACATACTGAATTTAATTTGGGATGCCTACTAAATATCCAGGCAGAGAAAGGAATCTTGAATGTATAAGAGATCCAGGCTAGAAACTGAAAGGTTATAGAACTATGAGGATGGATTAGAAGGAGCCTGGAGTAAGAAGGGAGCCAAGAACATACATACCAGGCTGGTGCAGTGGTTCACAACTGTAATGCCAGCACTTTGGGAGGCCAAGGCGGGCGGATCACCTGAGGTCAGGAGTTTGAGACCGGCCTGGCCAACATGGTGAAACCCCAACCCTACTAAAAACACAAAAATTAATTGGGCGTGGTGGCACATGCCTGTAGTCCCAACTACTCAGGACGCTGAGGCATGAGAATCTCGAACTTAGGCGGCAAAGGTTGCAGTGAGCCAAGATGGTGCCACTGCACTCCAGCCTAGGATACAGAGCAAGACTCTGTCTCCGAAAACAAAAACAAAAAACAAACAAAAAAATCACAAAACAGAAGAACAATATATATACCAAAAATTTCAATGTAGCAGAGAAAAAACCTGCAAAAATGAACACCAGGACAAAGTAGAATCCCAGAAATTAAAGACATCTGGCATAGCCAAATGCTACAAGAGGTTCATCAGGATGCAAAGCAAATCTTGTTCATTTAGTTTGGCAATTAGGTGAATGCAAGTGACATTAGTTTTTGGAAGTGATTCCAAATTCCAACTGGTTAAGGAATGAGTGGCAGGCAAGGAAGCAGAAATGCATTTTTGGGTCATTTTTCATTAATTCAACAAATATCTGAGAGCTTAGTAAGTGGCAAGCTGAGAAGGAGACAGGACTATGTTTCAAGGCTTTTTTATAAGTGAGCACCCTTACTTACTTCTTACTTGTTAGCATTATAAAGTTTCCATCAGTTCTCTCTCTCTCTTTCTTTCTGTTTCTTTCTTTCTTTCTTTTAACTCGGGAGTTCAAGTGATCCTCCCATCTCAGCCTCCCCAGCAGCTGGAACTACAGGCATGTGCCACCCCACCAGAGAAGTTTCTTTTCAGATTACTTTTATTCTCCTTTACCAAAATTTTTCTTAAAATTTCAAGCTGTGCATTTGCATTTGATACAATTTATGAAGAAAAACACTACAGGCAAATACAGATTTTTCAAATTTGGAGGTGTGCAAAATCACCTTTTAACACTCAATGAATGCTGTTAATATTTTATTGACTTATTTAATGCGCAAATTCATCAAACAGTCTCCACCTTTTGCGAGACAAGAGAGTTCTCTGATACCTACAGCAATGCCTTCACTCGACACAGAAATCCAGAAATTATGCTGATGTACTTTGACATAAAGGATATAAATTGATATACTTTCCTGGTAAGCATGCACACTGACACTGTCCATTTTGACAGAAATAGTAACAGCCTTTATGGTAAGGCAGACGTTATAATTCCATTTTACAGATGACAGCACTGAGGCTCAACAGTCTGCTCAGATACAAAGTTAATTAAGTGGCATAATTCAATCTGTAATCAACCATTTCCCAAAACTCTAATTCTTTTAACTAGTACCCAACAATAACAAAATTATTTCAAATATATTAGCCCAGAAAAATAGTGTACAGATAGTAAAGATAAAAAGGACTGTACAGTTACGTTAAGTGGGAAAAAATTGCAATGTAGACCCAAACTAGAAAGTAATATGCTAACATAATTGTTATGGAGCTGAACCCAAGAACTTTTTAATTAAAAAAATTAAGTGGCCAGAGGTATAAAGTGATGTGCCCACCCAAGCAACAAGTTAGAGGCGATATAAATTACTAAAATAGTGTCAATTTTTTGATGCTTTAAAAGACCCTACAATATTGAATGTGGTGACTTAGGAGGAAGTGTCAGCATAATTTATTTAGATGATCAAATTTCAATTTCTCAAGACTAAAGATCAATACACTGTTTTTATGTTTTAGAGCTCAATTTTATCTTAGGGCATGAGGGACAGCTTTAAATAGCCAGCATGTTATACATTCATAAATTCCTATTTCTGAATATTGACTCATCCAAATATTTCCAGGTAAGACATGGGCCCTCTACTGTTGCCAGTTCTGCTGAGTTTAATTCTCCCATTTGTTTGTTGCTTTTTTTTTTTTTTTTTTTTTTTAAAGTCTCACTGTCTCCCACACTGGAGTGCAGTGGCGGGATCTTGGCTCACTGCAACCTTTGCCTCCCGAGTTCAAGCGATTCTCCTGCCTCAGCCTCCTGAGTAGCTGGGATTACAGACGTGTACCACCACACCCAGCTAATTTTTGCATTTTTGGTAGAGATGGGGTTTCGCCTTGTTGCCCAGGCTGGTCTTTAACTCCTGGCCTCATGTGATCTGCCCACCTCCGCCTCCCAAAGCGCTGGCATTACAGGCGTGTTCGGCCTGATTTTTTTTTTTTTTTGAGATGAAGTCTCGCTATTGTCCCCCAGGCTGGAGTGCAATGGCGCGATCTTGGCTCACTGTAACCTCCACCTCCCAGGTTCAAGCGACTCTCCTGCCTCAGTCTCCCAAGTAAGCTGGGATTACAGGCGCCTGCCACCATGCCCGGCTAATTTTTGTATTTTTAGTAGAGACGGGGTTTTTACCATGTTGGCCAGGCTGGTCTCGAACTCCTGACTTCAGGTGATCTACCCGCCTCAGCCTCCCAAAGTGCTGGGATTACAGGCGTTTGAGCCACTGTGCCCGGCCTGATTCTCCCATTTTTAAAATAAACACTGATGGTCTTCTTTATAAAACTGTTAATAGCATGAAATGAAATGAAAGCACCTAAAATAACCAGCGCTTAATAAATGGCTTGGTCTCTAACTCCTACCCCCTCTCACATATACTGATCCCTGACTTTTGTTTCCCTTAATTAAAATCAATTATATTGCTCATTGTTATATCTGTTTTATTTTACATTGACACATGGTATATTTTTCTCATTCTAAAACAGAATGAACTTGTTAGTTGTAAATGATTACTGAGTCTTTACTTGTGTCTAAAGCAAAGTTGCAATTTATTAATCTTAAATAAAAGAGCTAATTGTCATGGTCACCAATATTGTTTGAGGAATCTCTCAAGAGAAGCATATAATCTTGTGGTGATCTAAGATTTTGACTGATTTTCCGATCAATCAGAAAATCACTGATTTTCCACAATAATTTGTTAGAATAATGGTTAAGTGCACGGGCTCAATAATCAACTGCCTGAGAAATCTTGGCTCTACCACTTGCTACCTATGAGAATTTATTTCACCATCTGTAAAATGGGGATAATAGTACTCCCTACTTAATTAGTGAAGTTTAAGAATTAAATACAAACAATACATACAAAAGCACTTAGAGCAACACCCAGCACAGAGTAAATACAAAACAGACATTAATGAGTATTACCACTACATGTAATTTTTTTGAGAAAAAGATAGAATCCTGGAGTTAATTCAGAGCAGTGTTTTTCAAACTGTGGGTTGAGATCCATGAATGAATTATATAATTCCTACTGTGTGTATTGTGGTCAAAAAATACGAAGGACAACAGCCCAGGGAAAAATTACTTTGTTTTTAGAAATGTGGAGAATAAGGCCCAAACTAACTGCTAGTCACCTTTCAAAAATGTGTAGGTTCCTTCAAACCATTAATAAATTTCTCATGGACAAACAGGGGGAGGGTAGGGGAAAGAAGCACTGCCATGTCAGAAAAAAACTTCATGTTTTTCAATCAAGTTTAGATACACATAAGTATTACACACAGAGTAGACAAGAGATTCAAAGATAATTCAGTTACTTACGACCAACATCCAATTTCAGTCAACAAACCTCAGGAAAAAAAGCTATTAGCTTTATATATCTGAAAGCCCCACAAGATTTAATATAATTCCAACGAAATCTACTAGTGAGAAAAACCAGAAATTGTGGTATTCCATAGAGAGTGAGAAAGATTTGGTTTTTGAATCTGGGTCTGGACATGCAGATGATTCTGGGCAAATTAATTTCTTTAAGCCATAATGTCCTCATTTGTAAAAAGGATATACCGATGTCTGCTTGATACGTATCAGTTTCAGTTAGAATGAAATGAGTTTCTGTATATGAAATGAATGACTTAGACTATGTCACCCGGCAGAGGACAAGTATTCAATAAACATCACTAGGTGCAGAGCTCCCCCAACATTATAGCCTGTATTCACAATTAATGTTATCTGTGAACGAATAAAAAGTGTCAGAGCAGCCAGAGAAAACCATGAAATCCTCCTGCATAAAAATAACAACAGCCCCTCCAAATACAAGACTTCTTTAGAAGGGATAAACATAGTGGAAAAACATGCTGCTTGTTAGCAGTAGATACGAGTTTGGCACTTTGCTCTGTCACTAGCAGAATGACCATGAAAACGTCTAAACATGCCACGGCCCGGATGCATGACATATAGAAGCCTGAGAAACAAAATCCTCTAAAAAATATGAAGAATAATTCATCCTGATCCCTAATACCAGTAAAGAGTTTCAAGTGAAGATAAGGAAGAACGAGGCTATCTGGCCTGTGATACCTGCAGAATTCACAATGTTTAGGGATTAGTCAAAGTAACATGGGTACTCTGCTATTTACCAATGGCATAAACCTTAACAAGTTTAGTCAACCTTTCTAAACTTCAAGACTTTTTAAAATCTGAAAAACAGGGATTAACTGGCTCACCTCATCACATTGTTAGGATTAAACAGGATAATGCATATAAATCTCTTAGCCCAGTAACTAACACATAAGTGCTCAGTAAATGGAGCAAAACAATGTGAAGATAACTAGTATTTCCTCTCTATTAGCCAAATGATAAGATGATCCTGGTTAATTCCCTTTAAGTATGGTATCCTCAAATGGACAGGGTCCGGATGTAGTCCTGCATTGTGAATTGGCTTTTTTATTAGTTTCCTATTTCTGTAGTAAGAAATTACCACAAATTTACTGGCTTAGAGCAACACAAATTACACTTTCGAGGTCAGAATCTCACTAGCATCAGCAAGGCGACATTCCTTGTAGAGGCTCTAGGGAAGAATCTATTTCTTGCCTATTCTAACTTCTACAGGGTGCCTACATTCTTTTGGCTCATGGCCTCTTCTTCCATCTTCAGAGCCAGCGGTATAGCGTCTTCTCCTTCTATCTCTTCTGTTGTTTTACTTCCTTCTTTGACTCCTATCTCTCTAGTATAAGGACCCTTATGATTACATTGGGCCCACCCAAATAATCCAGGATAATTAACCCATCAACATCCTTAACCTTATTCACATCCCCTGTCTCTTTTGCCTTGTAAGGTAACATACTTACAGGTTTTAGGAATTAGATTATGAACATCTTTGGAGAAAGGGGCATTATTTATTACCTAAAAAAATAGGGTTTAATTCATTAACTCCAATTTGTAATCAACTGAAATCCTCAGGCTGCTTTCACCGGGATTCCCATCAAAACTAGATCTTTACGTTGACTTTGTGTTGGTTTCTAACAGACCGTTCAACCTCTTTAGGAAGTCCAGAAGTCATTTTCTGCTACTTGATGTAGCTCCAGCTATTCCAATCAGATTGTAAACTTCATGAACTCATTCTGTACGCTTTCCTGCAAGTCAATGTTTTCTAAAAATTAAAATAGGACCTATTTGAAAGATGACCTTAACTGATATTCCTTGGGTATTTATAACCAGTCAGCTACAATCCACTTAGCAATACTGTCATCCTGCCCATATTTTTCTAATTCATTCATAATGCAATCATATCCAATACCTTTCTGAAATATTTGGTATATAGTTTTCACTAGACATACTTTACGAATGAAAAATGTTTAGTTTAGTCTGTTATAAATTGTTAGTCAATCTGTTCTGGCTCTTAGTGACTAGCAATTTCCAAAAATTAATAAAAACTGGCAGACAAAAGTAAACTGGCACAGAGTCTACAATTTCTAAAGTATGCTTTTTCCTACTTTTTGAAATAAAGTTGTCAAGGCAGTAAGAATTAGAAGACTATATACTAACCTAAATCTTTTTTTAAAAAACTTAAATCTCTCAAGCAATATTTCTTTCTGAATCTTTCTCAATGGGGTATTTATCCCTTTCTTTTCGAAACCTAAACTTTAAAAAATGTATTTTCCTAAATTTACCTTGTAACAGATTACACTGATTATTTCCAGTATTCCTTCCTTTGGTAGTATGACCTCCAAGATGACACAGCAATTTTCCCTTAAGCTCCTATTACTATGTAAAGTTGAATTTAAAGAAAAAATGGAAATGTTTCCTAAAATAAATATATATATACTCACAATGACAGGCTAGTATTCAAATCTCCTTCCTGTTAGATGCAAATATCAAAGCATTTAATTCTACAGTCTTTCCTCCTCTTTCATTCTCAACTTAATAAATCAAAGACACTGTCTTAAACCAGACAGTTAAATCCACACAACTTTTATGTTTATTAGCAACATATAAACACTGTATAACAAAGTACATGTTAAATTTCTTAACAAAAGATAATTTTTAAAAAGTTTTAAAATTATCTTTCCTAAAAAGATGCTTTATCCATCTAATTTAAACCTGAAGACAACTCCATAAAACACTACTGCCAGAACAACTAGGTAAGGGATCATGTACAGTCCTTTTCTTCCCTGGTATTTCATCTTATGCCTTTAATATATAATTTACCAAATGTGTGTCTGGGTTAATACTTTTTTAATACCAGGTAATATAACGGGGCGAGGAAAGAAATCCAATCACATGTTAAACAAGTACTACTATGTCACTCTACCTGACAGCAGAATACTGGGCATAAGTTAATGTGTATGAGATAATCAACAGTACACACACACAGTAAGAGATACAATGAAACTGAAAAATGTACAGAAGCAACTCATTTAACAAAGAAAATCCCAATATCTAATTAACAAACACAGGAAAAAGTGTTCAACCATACCAATCAATAATCAAAGTACAAATTAACATAAGGAGATAAAATTCTTCAATTATCTGATGGACATGCATGTGGATTAGCATAAAGCAAAAAGAGTACTGGGCTGGTGAGACCTAATGGATGAGTTTTAATTCCGAAGAGAAATTTAAAACTGTAAAACAAGGACTAAAAAATGTCCATACCTTTCAAACCAGTAATTCTACTTCTAGAAATGTATGTAAGGCAATTATTAGATATTCTCGTAGAGAACTTCATGCTATTAAAAAGATCTGGTAACTATATAAAAATTTCCAAACACAAGTGGAGGAGAAAAAAAGACAAAGGAAATACTCTTAAAATGTTAACGGTGTTTGAGGGAATTATTTTATTTTCTAATTTAAATTTATCTAACTTGCATTAGTTTTTAAATAAAAAAATTAAATTCATGGATTTAAAAATCAACTTTAATTTGTACCCGTTTGAGATACATCTTTGTTCAACTTTTGATTATAAATATAACTAAGTGATAAAGGAACATGGTTATATAGAATCACCATCATCACATAACTTGTCCAGAGTAAATCTTGTCTTTGAAGCTGAGTTACTACTATGTTTAAATCAGTAACTTGCAAATCTTTAATAAAGCCTTTCAAAATTACTAAATGTTTAAATTTAAAAATTAAATTAAAAAACACACCTCCCAACACATATCCTTACAATAACTGAAGCCCTGTGGATAAAATGACTGTGCCAAAAAAAAAAAAAAATCTGGGAAATTGCTGCTACACACACACACACACACTTTTGAGACAGTTTCACTCTCGTTGCCCAGGCTGGAGTGCAATGGCGCGATCTCGGCTCACGGCAACTTACGCCTCCCAGATTCAAGTGATTCTCCTGCCTCAGCCTCCCGAGTAGCTGGGATTACAGGCATGTGCCACCATGCCCGGCTAATATTTTTGTATTTTTAGTAGAGATGGGGTTTCTCCATGTTAGTCAGGCTGGTCTCAAATGCCTGACCTCAGGTGCTCCGCCCGCCTCAGCCTCCCAAAGTGCTGGGATTACAGGCGTGAGCCACTGCGCCTGGCCTATATATTTTTAAAAACATCTTCATTAAAGAAAGTGTCCCTTTAATTACTGATATATAGCTTACTCCCATATAAATTTCATTTGCTTGTCACAGACTCAAACCTTTTGAAACCTAAACATGTAACCACTTTTCCACTTGCTTAGAGGAAGGTGTGAAAACAAGATAAATTTGGCATTGTCAATATGAAATACTCCTAAGGTAGAGAAAATTTACAAAGTTTTTTTTTTTAGGTACAGATGGGGTTTTGCCATGTTAGCCAGGATGGTTTCAAACTCCTGGCCTCAAGGGATCTGCCAGTCTCAGCCTCCTAAAGTGCTGGGATTACAGGCCTGAGCCACCTCATTCCGCCCCGAAAAGCTTTTTAAAACAAATAGGGGAAAGATGCAATACCATTTTCCTGCTCCGACTGAGCAGAGTCTTGTTTGAATGTAAACATTACAAAACAGTTCCAACTACTTCTGCATAAAATTTACTCTTCAGATTTCAACAGATTCCAAACCAGGTACTTTCATAAGCAACAAAACTGCACATAATATTCAAATTCAAAGGGTTAAAAAAATTTTCACACTTACTTCTTCCTAAATTTTACTATACCATATTCTCCCACAATCTTGTTGACTTTTCTTCTATTCCAGAATTTAAAGAAATGTTTTACCAAATAAACACATGGAACTGCTAAATTACATTTAATAATAAATATAACATCATTTATAGGTTAACTACTTATATTTCTATGTGCACTAAGAACATTAAGAAAACAGAATATAGGCCAGGAACAGTGGCTTACACCTGTAATCTCAGCACTCTGGGAGGCCGAGGTGGGCGGATCACCTGAGGTTGGGAGTTTGAGACTAGCCTGACTAACATGGAGAAACCCCATCTTTACTAAATATACAAAATTAGCCAGGCATGGTGGCACACGCTTGTAATCCCAGCTACTCAGGAGGCTAAGCCAGGAGAATCACTTGAACCCGGGAGGTGGAGACTGTGGTGAGCCAAGATTGCGCCATTGCACTCCAGCCTGGGCAACAAAAACAAAACTCTGTCTCAAAAAAAAAGGAAAAGAAAAGAAAACAGAATATAATAGACAATGGTTTAAACTTCATCTGTATTATTTTTCACTATTTAATTGTATCATCGAACCTTTATTCTATTATCATTTACTCTCGGCAGAACTAATTTTCTAAGTATTAATAGTTAATTTCTGAAGACTTATTCTATAAAGTATGCCCTAATGTATTTTTTTTTTTTTTTTTTAAAGACGGAATTTCGCTCTTGTTGTCCAGGCTGGAATGCAATGGCGCGATTTCGGCTCACCACAGCCTCCTCTCCTCGTGGGTCTAAGTGATTCTCCCACCTCAGCTTCCCAAGTAGCTGGGATTACAGGCATGTGACACCATGCCCGGCTAATTTTGTATTTTTAGTAGAGACGGGGTTTCTCCATGTTGGTCAGGTTGGTCTCGAACTCCTGAACTCAGGTGATCCGCCCTTCTCGGCCCTCAAAGTGCTGGGATTACAGGTGTGAGCCACCGTGCCCGGCCATGTATTCTTAATTTTACACTGCCTCCCTTACAATTTCCCAGGGTCTACCCTTCACTCAGACTTTCCACTTTTTGAATCAAGGCTGCATACCTCACCAGGGCTTTTAACCCTACTGGTTCCAGCTTATCACATTAGGTCATTTTCCAAATGTACTTCCCAAATCAATCCACAACTTCTTCCTTTTCACTAGCTTGAAAGACAGGTCAGGAGGTGATTTTAGGAAATGCCAAATGTTTTTTATCCATGCCTTTGCTCTACTTTAGTAGCACAGGTGCCATATTTAAACATCACATTTATTGTGTCTCACTAATGAACTTCTGTGAATTAAATACTTCTCCCTAGTCATCAATACAAGAAATAAAAATTAATTCCAGGATATAAAATCATTTAATTGGAAAACAATTTTAATCTTAGCACTTATAAAATCCTTAATGAGTTAAAATTTTTAATTGAGTATAAACTGGTTAAAAGAATAGATACCTTCAGTTTTAAACGCTGATTACATTTACTGCATTACTGTGGGTGGCTCAAAAACTTAACCAAACCTTGTTATTCTTAAACTGTGACAAGTCCTTTCAAAAGTATACATTATTTTGATAGTTATCACTTGCTACCATGCTTCAGAGGTACAAAAGCTGTTCACTTAGTGTTCTCGCCATATAAATAGTCCATTAGATAAGGATTCACTGCTCAAAAACTTCACAGCAGCCATGTGGGACTGTGGAGTAGACTCAGATGGGCTCTGAAAAGAACTGAGTCAAATCTCAGAACTGTTACTTTCACACTGTGTGACCTCAGACCATTCACCAAACTTCTCCAGTTTCCTTACCTTTAAAATGGAAAGAATGCAAAGACATGTACACAACACCTAACTCATTAGCCAGCACCTGGTTATTTAATGGGCAAATGCAGGATTCTTTTTGTCCTTCCCGTGAACTGTTCCTACTGGACTACTCCTTAAAATAGTATGTCAAAACTAAACCTATCCTTTGAACAAACTTAGGATTCGGGATCAACAAAATAATTTACAGAGCCATGCAAAGGCTACTGGATACTGTTTTCATCTTGATAGAAAATTAGGTAAGGCAAGTAAACAACAAAATGGTTATGATACAACCTGACATTTTTTGTGTATTTTACAACAGCTTTGCAATATAAATCACATACCATAAAACCCATCCATTTAAAATGTACAGTTCAGTGGTTTTTGGTACATTCAAGAGTTGTGCACCCATCAATACTTTTATAGAGTATTTTCATCACCACCAAAACAAATCCCATCCCCATTACCAGTCACTCTCCATTGCTCCTTTTGCTCTCTGCCAGCCAATAATCTATTTTCCATCTCTACAGGTTTGCTTTATAAAATATATCCCTATCTGGACTTATTTCAACTGATCCCCAAACTTGGCTGCCCTATCTAAAGTGATTTATCATTCAGCATCTCTTAATTAAGGTAAACTAAGTCACATATGGCCATTAAAGTTTAAAGACTGTTATATATTTCTTAAAGGGTTTAAAAGGGATATCAGTAATTTTTGGTACTAAAGGTTTCCTTTAAGCAGGGTATTAAAATTCTACTTTAACTGAAAGTCAAAAGGAGGAAATATAGAGGAACACTTATGATAGAATGCATTAAGATATATTGGGCATATTGCAGAGGGAGACTTCATAGACTAGTGGATTGGTCAACTATTGCTCTTTAATGCAACCGCATACCTAGAGTGAGGCAAGGGGAGCAGTCCACCCAGGTGCAGGCAGTAAGTGGGTGAACTATCAAGACTAAACATAGCAAGACTTTGATTTTGTTCTTTTATCACCATCAAGCACGAACAATTTTTTTTTTTTTTGAGATGGAATCTTGCTGTTGCCCAGCCCAGGCTGAAGTGCAATGGCACGATCTGAGGCTCCTTGCAACCTCCACCTTCCGGGTTCAAGCGATTCTCCTACCTCCTGAGTAGCTGGGATTACAGGCATGAGCTACCACACCCAGTTAATTCTTTATTTTTAGTACAGAGAGGGTTTCTCAATGTTTGGTCTCCCAAAGTGCTGGGATTACAGGCGTGAGCCACCACGCCTGGCCTGAGCACAGGCAATTCTAAATAACACCAGGGATAAAATATATCACCCCCAAAATATTTTGGCAATAATCTTAAGGGGTTGCTGTGGTTACTGCTGAGTTTTAACAACATATAAATATCAAATCTGCACATTTTTATTACATACCCTTTAATAAGCAATCCATCTTAATTGGAAGTTTATTAGGAAATCTCCCAGTTATATAGTCAGTTTTTGCAGATTTGATATACCTGTTCATTTGGAGAGTAAGTACAAAAAGGTTCAGGATTGCTTCAGCTCCCCTCAGGCTCAGCATGACTCCAATCCTATTGTACCTATATATATTCCTATGTTTAAATAGTATATTCAAAATTATAGCTGTGTCCAATTTTTCTTTCCTGAGATGTATTTTTTCTGGCATAAATATTTACAAACAACCAGAATCAGCCTCAAACAAATATAAAGATAAATATAATACAACTTTAAAAGTGAAAACCCATGAACAAAAATCATAGAGATGCTATCACTAAGGAACAAAGTACAAGGAAGCTGTATTTCCTTGTACGTGAATATCAAAAGTGGTTATCAAATATAATAGACATTTCCATTGAATTTTTAGGTGATAACCATTTCAGTAAAATTTTGACTACGGCATTTCAAAGTTATTACACTCAAGGCCGGGTGTGGTGGCTCACGCCTGTAATTCCAGCACTTTGGGAGGCTGACACAGGTGGATCATGAGGTCAGGAGTTCAAGACCCAGCCTGACCAACATGGTGAAACCCCGTCTCTACTAAAAATACAAAAATTAGCCAGGTGTGGTGGCACGTGCCTATAATCCCAGCTACTCAGGAGGCTGAGGCACGGAAACCACTTGAACCCAGGAGGAGGAGGTTGCAGTGAGCTGAGATTGTGCCACTGTACTCCAGTCTAGGGGAGAGCAAGATTCCATCTAAAAAACAAGAAAGTCATTACACTCAATGCTGAAAAAAATACGTGGATAGTATTATGATTTCTAGAATTTATTGTGAAGTGTGCTTATAAATCACTGCCAAACACAGTATTATGTTGAAAACTTCCTATTTGTGTATGTGTTGCTGTATATACAACATTTTGTAATTCAAATTAATTAAAAGTGCTCTTAACTGTGGGTGAAAACAGATGAATAAATCTGGTTGTAACTGTCTACTGAACACAAATATGTGAACATCAATTTTAACAGTCACTGACAAATCTGCCTAAGACTTTTAAAGAAACTGGCCAGCGTGGCCAACATGGTGAAACACCGTCCCTACTAAAAATGCAAAAATTGGCTGGGCCTGGTAGCATGTGCCTGTAATTTCAGCTACTAGGCAGGGCTGAGGCAGGAGAACTGCTTGAACCCAGGAAATGGAGGTTGCAATGTGCCGAGATCGTGCCACTGCACTCCAGCCTGGGTGACGAGCAATACTCCGCCTCAAAAACAAAACAAAAACAAAAAAAACCTGTAATATTCGTATTCATTGTTGTGACATATCAGTATGCAGATAAGTTTTTCCACTATTTCAAAAAACATATATTAACACAATTTAAAAGTCTGGTATGATTTATATGTAGTATGTGTGTGGTGGGTGTGTGTGCATGTGCACATACAGTTCAAGTTTCCTTTCTGGCCATTATTCATTTCATGATTATTTCTGAAAACAATTTTGCTACACAAAAAAGGGTGTGTTTAAAAAAAGTCTGCTCTGGATGTCAAATATGCTAGCTACACCACTGCTCTCTGGTCTCTTCCAACTGGGATCACTGACCCACACGGATTTATACCAAGAATCACCAATTATCCAAGCATAAATTATAACTTTCAAGAGGTATTTGGATGGCCATCCACCTTTCACTGAGCCCTGCTGTTCTCCCCTACCCCCTAGTAAAAACCCAGGCTTCTAATTCTTAACTCCACTCCTGAGTTACATTGGTTTTCTTCCTGAATTTACTAATCTGGTATAGTACACTTTACTGGAATATCAGTTTCTGTATACTTATCTATGTCTTCAAAAGCACCAATAAAAAGCTCAAACTACTCAGCAATGAAATGTAATAAAAAAAACCATGCAAATATTGAACAGGATTGAAGGCGATCGGGTATAATAAATTATAATATTGTTTGTAAAATCTCTTGTAGTTCTCAAAATCACAGCAGCACAGTATTAATTACACTTAATAGTAACACAGAAATGTAGACATGTCTCTCCTAAGCTCTCAACAGATTCTGGTAAGGACTACTCTAATGCAAATTTAACTATTACCCACCTCTATTTTCTGTGGTTTGACAGAAACATAATACTAATAAATAACCAATGTTACCAAAATTTTGAACTGTTAATAGGTAAGCTGCTTATTCTGCTATATACCTGACAACAAAGTGTAGTTTTCAGCTTATGAAAGTTGTATGCTGTTGCTCCGAAGTGTGCTAAAAAAGGATTTGGCATATTGTCTCAACAAATATTATGAATAACAGTAAAGGTTCATTACTTACGTAACATTTTTTTCCCCTACTAAGTTATCAAGGTGTATTTCAAATGAGATTTGAATGTGTACAGATATATACAGAAAAGTTACTTTGAATTCTGAAGTAAATTATGTTTGCTTGTGCTCCATGACA
The DNA here is from genome assembly GCF_000951045.1 of Mandrillus leucophaeus. Taxonomy (NCBI): domain Eukaryota; kingdom Metazoa; phylum Chordata; class Mammalia; order Primates; family Cercopithecidae; genus Mandrillus; species Mandrillus leucophaeus. The sequence goes on along the minus strand of NW_012103643.1, from coordinate 1,445,689 downwards.
CAGAACAACCTACAATTTTTATAGTGGCTTCCTATGTGGTAAACAAAACAAACAAAAAAAAAACAAAAAACCACTAACAATTGTGTCATCTCTCTAGTAGGTACAGTTTTAACCCGAATTCTGTTTCACAAGGTTTAGAAACCAACCTTTCCATTATTCTAATTGTTCTCTGAATCAATTCCTTAGGTGTTCATGTAATTTTTTCGGAAACAAAATATAGACAAAACGATAGACTAGGGAAGGAAATACTTACAACAAGAACATCAATGATAAATCCCACTACAGAAAGCTCTGAAGAATCACTTTATTGCAATCACTATAAAGCCAGACCAATACCCTTGTCAGAGACTAAGAATTCCCTGGGTAAAGAAAGTAGAGAAAGAAAACTATGTATAACCAACTTTCAACATTCAAAAACTCCTGGGATAACAGCACAACATGGTCAACTTTGGCAAGGGAAATCTCCAACTTCACTGCCAATAATCGACCTGGTTCTCTACATCTTTTCCATACAGTAAAGAACTTTGACCCCTCTATCTATATGTCTTTACATAAACATCTCAGAAATGATCAAACCCCAAACATTAATACTACAGGTTAAAAAAATACTTAATAAGGCATCCCCATCAGATGAACTAAATTCTAGAAAACAATCATCCCTAGTAATCAACAATAGTCATACAAAACAATTTGCAGTGAGAATAAGAAGTAGCAAGCTCCCCACTAAGATGCAAAACTCAACTCTTCCTTCAGAACAACATGACTGACAGCCCAACACGATAAGTGTACCAATGTCAATTCGTACATTAAGTATTCGTAAAGCTTAATTTATGTCCAACTTTAAAGATAACCATGAATATACAAGTACTCGCATTTTTTTCTATACCGCAAAGTAGCATTATATGCATAGCATCTCAGCACTGCAGTTCTCAAAAAGGAATCTAAGGACCTTTGAGAGGTCTGAGTCCTTTTCATCAGAACTGTTTTCATATGAATACTAAGATATTTCTTGCCTTTTTGTTCGTTTTCTCAGAAGTATGTAGCAGTATATTCCACAGGCTACCTGATGTGTGTTATTGCAACAGACTGAATGAAAAAGTGGAACGAGGATCCAGGTTTTATTAAACCAAAGTTTAAATGAGATGTGCAAAAATGTAAAATGATGTGACCCTTACTAATTTGTTTTAGAAACGTTACTTTTCTCATTAAAAATGTTATTTATGCTAACATATTGTAATAAGTTTATTGTTATTTTTAGTAAATTAACAAACATATTTCTCAGTTTAAATTTCTAATATGGTAAATATCAATAAATATAATAACCAATAGATACAAAAGCTCTCTCTGGCCCTTAACTTTTAAGAATTTAAAAGGATCTAGTCAGGCGTGGTGGCTTATGCCTATTATTCCAGCACTTTCAGGATGCTAAGGTGGGCTAATCACTTGAGCTCAGAGGCTCGAGACCAGCTTGGGCAACAAAGCAAACCCCATGTCTACAGAAAAAATAGAAAAATCAGCCAGGCATGGTGGCAGAGGTTTGTAGTCCCAGCTACTTGGGAGGCTGAGACAGGAGGATGGTTTGAGCCCAGGAGGTAAAGGTTGCAATGGGTGAAGTTCGTGCTACTGCCCTCTAGTCTGGGCCACAGAGCCAGACACTGTCTCATAAAACAAATAAATGGGTCTAAAACCAAAAAGTTTGAGAATAGCTGTCCCACAGAAATTCCTACACATGTGTACAAAGAGACATGCTTGAAAAGTTCATTTCAGCCTGTCAGCAAAATGTTAACTAAATCTTAATAGTATTAATATTTGAGTAAACAAAAAAAAGCAGGTCAAAGCTGCAGTAAGCTGTGCTGGCGCCACTACACTCCAGTATCAAACACAGAATATTACATATTGTTTATGGACCACAGAGATTAATACTAAATTATCTGACTGTCTCTCCTGCAAGTGGGAGGAGAGTTGGGGTTGGAGTGAGGATGAAAGGAAGACTTTATATTTTATTTTTAAATTAAAAACACAAAATAGTAACAACTGTATATTCTTAACTGTTTTATTTTCTCTGCACTATTTTTGTACTTTTTTTTTTGAGACGGACTCTCGCACTGTTGCCTGAGCTGGAGTGCAGTGGCCCAATCTTGGTTCACTGCAACTTCCGCCTCCAGGGTTCAAGCGATTCCCCTACCTCAGCCTCCCGAGTAGCTGGGATTACAGGTGCCTACCAGGAGGCCCACCTAATTTTTCGTATTTTTAGTAGACAGGGTTTCACCATGTTGACCAGGCTGGTCTCTAACTCCCGACCTCGTGATTCACCCACCTTGGCCTCCCAAAGTGCTGGAATTACAGGTGTATGCCACTGTGCCTGGACTATTTTTGTACTTTAAATGTCTTAAAACTGCAGATGATGCAAAAAAAAAGTGGGAGGGGCAAGATACAATTCTTCAGGATGTAGGCAAGATGGGTTAAACACTAAAAATACAGTCAATGGGTTAAAAAATACAATTCAGCTGGGCGCAGTGGCTCACGCGTGTAATCCCAGCACTTTGGGAGGCCAGGATGGCGGATCACGAGATCAACAGATCAAGGCCATCCTGGCCAACATGGTGAAACCCTATCTCTACTAAAAATACAAAAATTAGCTGGGCGTGGTGGTATACTCCTGTAGTCCCAGCTACTCGGAAGGCTGAGGTAGGAGAATCGCTTGAACCCAGGAGGCAGAGGTTGCAGTGAGCTGAGACTGCGCCACTGCACTCCAGCCTGGGGATAAAGCGAGTCTCCATCTCAAAAACAACAACAACAACAACAAAAAACAACAACAACAAAAACAAAAAAAAACAACAAAAACCATACTCTTTATTCTATTCCACAAACTTTAGCAAATTCTTCATAATTCAGAAGTGTATAAACTATACAACAAACACCACTAAGTATTAGCCATAATTGATAACTGATGGTTTTTCACTCATCTTTTCATCTTTCACAACACTTAATACATGTCTTGCCATAAAAGTTCTCCAAATATTCTGTTAAATGGGTATTTTTTTTTTTTTTTGAGACGGAGTCTTGCTCTGTCACCCAGGCTGGAGTGCAGTGGTGTGATCTCGGCTCACTGCAAGCTCCGCCTCCCGGGTTCACGCCATTCTCCTGCCTCGGCCTCCCGAGTAGCTGGGATTACAGGCGTCTGTCACCACACCCGGCTAATTTTTGTGTATTTAGTAGAGACAGGGTTTCACCATGTTCACCAGGCTGGTCTTGAACTTCTGACCTCAGGTGATCCACCTGCCTCAGCCTCCCAAAGTGCTGGGATTACAGGCGTGAGCAAATGGGTATCTTTAATAACCTCATCTTTCCTATCTTCCTTTCCTTCTTTGAAATGGACGTCTTTTACCTGCGCTTCTGATTTGTCCCATTTCTCTTATCCATAATTTTGCTTCAAGTTAGCCATCCCCCCTCTTGCTGGTAAACTATGCTTTTCTACACCCTCTTCCTTGAAAATGCTAAAGCCTCTACTCCCATCTAAGAGACTAGGGATTCAACACTACTAACTAAAGCTAAAGCCTTATATATATTATAAACGAAGGTAATGCCTATCACCAGTGCCTAGTGCATTGTAAACTGCCCTTCCTTCCCTCATCCTTAAGCAACGTTTCCCTCTAATCCCTCAAAACCAAATCTCTAAAGACTACTTTACACTAGCTACCTCTTATTTCCTTATCTCCCATCACCATTCAACCCTAAATTTCAAATCCTGTTGCCCTCACACATTTCAGTGGCCAAGTCCCCTCATACTATACAAAATATTACCTTCAGTGGAGAGATCCGAGTTCAAATCCTAGTTCTGCCATTAACTAGCAATATGCCCTTGGGGGAGTTATTATTTATTATAATTTCTTGGAAAATCAGCTTCCTCATCTGTAATTGGACTCTATGCAGGGTTGTGGGAATACATATTAAATTAGACATGTGTACACATAAGTGCCTGACATGCCATTGGTCTTATATTAATTCCTTTTGTTCCCCCTTTCAATTTTCCCCCACCTTTCCCATCTGAACTCCTGGATGTCTCCCTCTATCTCCTACTTGCTTCCAAGTTTAAGTCCTATAAGCCCAACTGCTTGCCAAAAATTTCCACGTGATGGTTCCACAATTAACTCAAACTCAACCTGTTCAAAAATCAAACACATTTCTTCTTTACTAAGTAGGCTTTTGATGACTTGTTAAGTTAAGGTATTACCACTAACACAAGGGCTAACCTAAGGGCTGAGAGAGTGGTGATACCACTCGCTCAGCCCTTAGGATGTGGGGACAAAAGGTGCTTATAAACCTATCAGATGCCAAGGTCCATGGATTCCTTTGGCCCACATCCTTTCTCTACTCTCCATTCCCACCATACACTTGCCAAGTTCAGGTTTTACTTATATTTCCTACCAAGTCTCTGCCTCCTATAATGCATACGACTATGAACGAAACCGTTTTGATTACATTATCCCACTGCTTAAAACCTTCAATGTTTACCTACAGCCTAAAAATGAAATTCAAACACATTAGGCAAACATGAAACTTGTCAGGCTCAAACTACTTTACCATCCTTACTTTCCAGTAGCCTTCAGAATCAAAATAACTCACTTTTCAACACTACTGCCCTTCGATCACTGCTTCCTACATCTTCTGAAGTCCTAAAACTGATACCTGCTCCTCTTCCCAAGCCTTCACTGATCTCCAATGGCTATGCCACACTGCAATGGAAGGATCCCAAAGGAAGCTGTTCTACCACGTCATATTAAAGTTATTTGTCTAAGTCTTATGTCCTCTACTGGATTAGACTTTTAGGTGACTGAGATGCTTGGTAGCCCTACAGTACTCAGGACGTGGCTGTGCAGGTGAGCAGGCACTCAGAAGTTTAAGTGAAGATCAGATTTGAGAGATTCAAGATTATATGGGGAATGAATCAAGAACATTTCATGAATGGGGAGAAATAGTTGAGAAGCACTACAAATCAAGTAGGCACAGTAAGATGAATTTTAAAGTCAGATTAATTTCTCTAGAAGAGTTTTAATTTAGCAGAAGAGAGTTGGCATTCTTTGCAGTTCACAAAGACTAGGAATAGAACTGAAATGAACTGGAAAATGAACAATGATAAGAAAATGCTCATTTTGCACATTTAAAAAGGTCAAATATCACTTCCCTTTTTCAAGGAATCAATACCATTCCTAACTTTGGTTTTTCAAAGTAAAAATTACTGATGGTGCCTTTTCAAGATTAATAGAAAATACTTTGCTTAACAATGTGCTTGATGTCAACTTCCATAACGCCTGAATCGGAATACTTCTGATCTTAAGAATAAACTAAAAATCCTCTTCTTTCTTCAAAAACATTCATTCTTCCGATTCTGAAATAAATTTTTAAAAAACACATTCACTGTTGGGAGAAAAATGTACTTGAAATATTTTAACTACTGTTGTGCCATTTGTTTTAATTCTCATTCAACAATTATTTGCAAGGCACCTGTTTTGATTGGGAGAGAAGGAGGGAAAGGAACAGAAACTTCCTGCCCTCATGGAGCCTGGAGTCAACATTCCAGTGAATTTTACCTTCAGAAAACAATCAACTTCCAACCCTGAAATAGTTGGAGCAGTATCACAAATTCTCTGGCGATCAAAAACTAGGACATATTATTTTTATTGTTTTGAAAATCATCACTACTGAACTTTTACAAGACACTATCCATTACCAGCTGCAACTACTGCAGTTAGGGCATTTTATTTACCCATCAATTAAAGAAAATCATTTTTAGGGTAACTTATATGGCAATAAATTGTCTCAACTGCAGTGTAATTGGAGAGTCCCACATATTATAGCACCGCAAATCTAAAGGAAAGTTATTGCACCATAATTGCTACAAGTAAACCTACAAAATCTGTGAGATGCAGCACGTTTTTAATGCCACATCCACACATCTCGAACTACTACATTTGATTTTTCAATGTTGCTTTATGTTTGGTACTTGGAAAGGGAAGACAATACAGCTCAACTCATGACAATAGTTCCCATTCTGTAACCGCATTTTAAATCATCAATAGCCAAGTCTCCTCCTCCCAAATCGATTCTGACAAATAGGATGTATGGACTCTACACTCCAAAAGCAACACCTGGAATGATCAGAGAAACAACTAGAGAACTTTAAGGCCGCAGACAGCTTTGTTCCCGGTTTGGAGAGGTTTTCACATGTAAATGTCCTCGTAGAAGGGAGCCGAGGATTAACTACCTCGGGAGGGGGTGCGAGGGTAGGGAACTGGAGGACAACGCCGGCCTTCTAGCGGACTAAGGCGGAGCGAATACTCTTCTCTCCCATTCAACTTTTTAGGCGTCACGTTGGGGCTATAGAGCCTATAAGAGGGTTATGTTCACGACTTTAAATTATTATAACGAGCCACCCCCTCTCCGTTTATTAGCCCTATTTCCCAAGTGCGTGAATCTCGGAGAAGGGGGATGAACACCCTCTCCAACTCCTCCCAGACCCGGATCAGAGTCCAGTCGTCGACGCGCCGCGGCCTGAGCAACAGGAGAGCTGAAGCCACCGCTCCGCCAGCCCCACGACCGGCAGATGCTCCCGTTCCCCCGCCCCCAACCCCACGCGCCCGCCCGCGCTTCTTTCTTAGCCCCTTGCGGGCTCCCGGCACTGCGAACCCGACAACGGGGCTCGCGGAACAGACAGCGAGGGCGCCCGGACCCAAAAAAGGGACAAGTTAGAGGAACGGGCACAGACTTGGGCTAGGGGAGGCCGCAAGGGGGCGAGGGGGGAAGCCCGAGGTCGCCGTCCGGGGGTGGGCAGTGGGGGGA
>NW_012103643.1:1431365-1437939 GCF_000951045.1 Mandrillus leucophaeus | reverse complement strand
CGGGATCCTAGGGCTGCGAGGGTGACCTAGAGCAAGACCTGGCGCACGCGCGCTCCGCTCGACGCGGTGCTCCCGGGTGCGTCTCTGCGAAATATTCGGCCCTAACCGGCCCTGCACCCGGCGGGGGCGGCGGGCATGGAGCCGCTCGCTCTCCGCTGCCGCGAACAAAGGGCGCAGGATTTAACCTCGGCCTTCTGGGCGTGCCTTTGCAGGCCCTCGTGCGCTCTGCTGGGGAAAAGAAAAAAAAGCTTCAGCCAATGCCAGTGCAGCTGTGTGCCCGCTGTAGTTGTGCAGGTTAATTCTGCGCGAGCTAAAACACCGAGAAAGACGTGCAGGCACTGGATATCCACGCAGGCCTTAAGGAACGCCTGTGCAGCCTTGTGCCACGAGAGGAGTGGATTCACTAACTTTCACGCTGATTCCTCAAACCAAGTTGTTTCATTTTTGGCCAAAACTGTTTATGCTGATCACTTTCCTTGAGTACCTACTGGCTGCCTGGTGTTGGGGACAGGGAATAAAAGATAATTGTTTTGCCTGAAAACACCACAGTTTAGTGGAGAGGACAGGCAACTGAGCAGATACTTATCAAAGCATGCTTAGTGTTAGGGCAGAGGCCCTGGGAAACAAGAAAGATGGGCCTCCGACAGGAAGTCCAGGAAAGCTTCCTAGAGGAAGTGGCACCTGAGCTACATCTGGAGAGAGGAGAGGCCTACAGAGCCTGATGAGGACTGCCACCATCACCTCCCCCGAAGGAGGACCAGCTGGAGCTTAGGAGCAAGGTGGACTGAGAGACGAGAGTGAGACCAGATCCTAAAGAGGCTTTGCTCTTCCAGAGTTTGGATTTTGCCCCCTTAAGGCAGAGGGGAGCCCTTGAAAGGGGAAGGTGGAGTGATGGATGCAGTGTTCTCTCAGAAGGATGGTGCAAAGTAGTAAGAGGGGACAGGGAAAGAATGGCCCTAGCCCCCTGGGAAAATGAGGACTGAAGGTGGTGGCGATGGAGAAGGAAGGACAGATGTTTAGGAAGTGGAGTGGAAGGGCCAAGGCAGAATAACTGTGAGGTTAATAAAGGGGGTGTCCAGGAGGATGCCCAGAGCCTGACTTGATGAATGACATGGGTGGTGGGTTTATGAGTCAACGTAGGGAATATATGGGGAAGAAGGCGTGGGTTTGAGGGAAGACAGGATGATGGTTAACACTTGTCGCTTACCATGCGCCAGGGTCTCCTGACAAGCTATTCTGTACTGTTTCATTTAATCTCCGTAACAGGCTTCTCGGTGAGGTGTCTATTAGTAATGCCCTCATTTTATAATTCAGGGAGTGAGTGAACTAATGTGTCCAAGGTCACACAGCTGGATCATTTCCATCTGGGGCCTGTGGAGTTTGAGCTGTCCCTGGGACAAATAAGTGAGGATGTCTAGGAGGCAGTTGGATAAACACGTGCAGAGTCAGGAGCGATGGCTGAGATGATAGAAATCTGGGAGTCATTAGTGCACAGCTAGTGGTGGAAGGAGCTGAAATAGGGGGAAAAAGCCCAGGAACACAGGTATGTAAGGGATATGTTGGAGGTAAGAAGAGGTGAAGAAAGAGCTCTGAAGTGATCAGCTCTATGTGGTGCTGGAAGTAAAAGTCCAGCAAGATAAGAATTAGAAAGTGCCTGATGGGTGCTACATGCAGGGAGCTTGTCCTGCGTGTAGGCTGGCGTGGTGAGGGCAAAAGCTAAACTGATGTGTATCAAAGAGGGGAAGGCAGGCAGGAGAAAGTTTATAGAAACTTGGCTGTGAAGGCAAGCTGTGAAGACAACAGAAAAAACTTGTAGGAGGAAGTGAGAGTGTTTGCTTGTGTGTTGTTTTGTTTTGAGATGAGGGTAATGTACTCTTAATTACTTGTTAAAGGAACAAAGTAGATTTCAAATTTTATTTTCGGGTCCACTCATCTTCTACTTCATTACCACTTCCTATCACTACTTTTTAATTTTCCAGCTGAACTACCATTATATTTTCCAAATCCATCTTGCTTCTGTAACAGCTGTCATCCACAAGATCACTAACATTGCATTAGAAAGTACAGACGTGAGGCCAGTGCAGTGGCTCACGCCTGTAATCCCAGCATTTTTGGAGGTCAAGGGAGGCAGATCACTTGAGGTCAGGAGTTTGAGACCAGCCTTGCCAAAATGGTGAAACCTGGTCTCTACCAAGAATATAAAAAATTAGCCAGGTGTGGTGGCATGTGCCTGTAATCCCAGCTACTCTGGAGGCTGAGGCAGGAGAATCGCTTGAATCTGGGAGGCAGAGGTTGCAGTGAGCCGACATGGTGCCACTGCACTCTAGCCTGGGCAAGGGAGCAACACTCCATCTAAAAAAAAAAAGAAAAAGTACAAATGTGAGTAGATCTCTGTTTCCTACCCTTTGGCATTTGGCATTTCTGGAGATCTACTGTCTCCCAAATTCTGTCCAAGATCCCCACACCATGTTTCCAGCCTATTGCCAGGGCACAACCCACATTTTGTCATTCCCTGGACACATCTGGGAATTGACATGGCTGGGCCTTTGCTCTCATAGAAGACTCCTCTCTGCTCCTCTATATAGGCGGTCCCATTTAACATCTAGTTGATATTGAGATGTCACTGCCTTTTCATTCACTAATCATGTATTGAGCATGTACTTTGTGCCAGGCACTGTGCGGAAAAGCTTCCCCACTCCCCTTTCAGCTAGTCTCAGCATCTTCTACCATATGCTTCTATGACTCCACCATAGCACCTCTTACCTTGTATTGCTGTTATCTGAAAAAAAAAAAAGGGTCTGCATTATTCTGACACAATGTGCTCCCACCCTGTCTCTACCTGTTTCTGTGAAGAGTGGCAGAACTTAAAAATGGGTCCACAAAGCCAAACGGGATCCCCCTTCCCCAATTCATACACAGTCTGCTTTCCCCTTGTGATTCAGGGAAATAGATTTGTCCAAGGAAGGATGAAGTGTTAAGCTGGGGTTGGAAAGGGGGACGTGGGACGAGGGTGGTGGGTTGAGCTTTGGACAGGTTGCCTTTTGGGACTCAGTGCTTTACCGCTATTGGGGCCTATAATGGTTGTCGAATGAGGGAGTGATTGTCCAAAGTGGGTATTTTCTTTGTACCATCCTGCTGAGATTTTAATGCACAAGAAACAAGATTTGGCTTCTAAGATCCATGTGCTTGAGGTAGTTAGATTTTGGAGGTTCTTTCCTGGATAGGATTGTTTGGTTTTTATGTTGAGAGTGTTTGAGAGGTCTTTTAAAAGTAGTTGGGGAATATATGCTATCAGCTAGACTTTGGGTGCCTTGGCAGCATTTTCTAGCATTTTCCTGTTCTGAAGACAGCAGTACCTGTATCTGTTCTGGAACATCTGGTAGCCATTTGCACAGCTACTGCTGGACTTCCATCTTTATCTCTTCAGGCAGACAAGTCAAACCTTCCAATAGGAAATTTTGGGTAAATGACAAAAACTCATGAGGGTTGTCCTTTGTGAGCAGACTTTGAAGCAGTAGGAATGTAGCCTATTGAAAAGATGGCCAGAGGTTCAGAAATAAATGTGATGGATAAAAATCAGCAAGACATTTAATACATCTGCAAACTTGCCTTTCAAAGAACATTGATTGAAACAGATTCGTTTGTTCATAATGTGGGTATGAAAATAGTTTTGAAAAGCCATTCTAAACAAACTTATGTTTTTAGAAAGAGTAGATGAAATCTGTTTGCAGAGGAAGGAAAAGATGACATTCAGGAAGCAATATGCTGGTTAATTCTGTGTTCTTCGAAAGCCCACTCATTTACTTGAAAGGAATGCCGGCTACAATCCACAGGTATAGAGAATAGGGAGAGAAAGCATCTCACGCCTGACGAGTCCAGTGAAACATTTATAGATAAGAATCTAAGAGAATATGGGTTCTTTCTGTTTTTTTGTTTGTTTGTTTTTGAGACAGGGTCTTGCTCTGTCACCCAGGCAGGAATGCAGTGGTATGATCATGGCTCACTGCAGCCTTGACCTCCTGGGTTCAAATGATCCTTCCGTGTCAGCCTCCCGAATAGCAGGGATTACAGGTACAAGCCTCCATGCCCAACTAATCTCCCTGTGTTGTCCAGGCTGGTCTTGAACTCCTGGGCTCAAGCAATTCTTCCATCTCAGCCTCCCAGAGTTCTAGGATTATAGGCATGAGCCACCACACCTGGCCTAATTTTAAATTTGTTTGTGGACAGGGTCTTCCTGTGTTGTCCAGGCTGGTCTTCAACTCCTGTTCTTAAGCGGTCCTCCTGCCTCGGCCTCGCAAAGTGTTGGGAATATGGGTGTGAATATGAGCCACGGCACCCAGCCTTGAAAATGACTTCCTTCTAATGCTTTATGCCATCTACTTTCTGGAGCGAGTATAAACTGTCTGTATTATTTGAGACTTCTTGCTCCTTGGTCTGCTTTCCTTCTCTGGCCAGCCTCCTGGATTCAAAGTCATTTGTCAGATATGTGTATTGTAAATACTTCCTCCCAGTCTATGGCTTACCATTTCATTGTCTTGCTTCCTCCTCTCTCTGAAGCTTTCCCTGACCCCTCTATGATCCTTCTTCCTTCCCACTTAGGGATGTGACTGAACTCTCTCCTGGTTTAGAACTGCATTGCAACTGCCCGCTGGGGAATTCCACATGGGTATCCCTCCATCCCCAAGGGACCCACCTGACTCCTTTTTGTGCATCCTCTGTCTTCTTGCCCTTTATGCTGCTAGGGCCAAAACAATGGAATGAAATGTATGGAAAACAGGAACTCCAAGAAGGAAGAGCCCAACAGCAGTCGGGCAATGGGATTTTTGGAAATTTTCATTTTCTTCTTAATTTTTCAGCATTTTTCATACCCCTTACAGATGGCATGTATCACTTTTTTTTCTTTTCTTCTTTTTTGAGACGCAGTCTCACTCTGTTGCCCTGGCTGGAGTGCAGTGAAATGATCTCGGCTCCCTGCAACCTCCACCTCCTGGGTTCAAGTGATTCTCCTGCCTCAGCCTCCAGAGCAGCTGAGATTACAGGCGTCCGCTATCGTGCCTGGCTAACTGCTTTGTTTGTTTGTTTTGTTTTGTTTCGTTTTGTTTTTTGTATTTTTAGTAGAGACAGGATTTTGCCATGTTGGCCAGGCTGGTCTTGAACTCCCGACCTCAGGTGATCCACCCGCCTCGGCCTCTCAAAGTACTGAGATTACAGGCATGAGCCACCACGCCAGGCCAGTTTTACTGTCAGAAAGAGTAAGCTCCTTAAAAAAAAAAAAGAAAACATGCAAGTAAGTATGCAGCAAACCTAAAATGTTCTGTATTTGTCATCTTAGCTATGATTGCAACAGTGAGCATATGAGTAACTAATAAAGGAAAACAATTTCTCTTCATCACTTCCTATCTTACTTAGGAATAGGAATCCAAGATTCTCTTTCCAAAATGGAAGGTATTAAAAACCAGTCTCATCTGAAGTGAAATGTCACCTTTTAGGACTGGGCCACGCCAATCCAACATTTGCTGTTTCATTCATTCACAAAATAAATGTGTACATCTCTTGTGGACAAGCACTGTGCTAGGTGTGTGGAATACTGTGATAAGCCCAAACACAGATAAGTTCCTTCCTTGAGGAACTATTCCTCCAGAGTCTGGCACCTTGCCCTGATGTTGAGTATTTTCCATGTGTATATATGGGCCATATGTATACTTTCTTTTTTTTGTTTTTGAGATGGTGTCTTGCTCTGTCACCCAGGCTGGAGTGCAGTGGCTGGATCTCGGCTCATTGCAACCTCCACCTCCCAGATTCCAGTGAATCTCCTGCCTCAGCCTCCCAAGTAGCCGGGATTAACAGGCACATGCCACCACGCCCAGCTAATTTTTGTATTTTTAGTAGAGACGGTGTTTCACCATGTTGGCCAAGCTAGTCTTGAACTCCTGACCTCGTGATCCCCGCACCTCGACCTCCCAAAATTCTGGGATTACAGGCATGAGCCACCGCACCCAGCCATGTATACTTTATTTAGTAAAGTGTTCAAATCGTTTGCCCTTTAAAAAAATGGATCATTTGGAAGCTTCAATAGGAAGCTATTGAATGATATGAGTCCTTTGTCAGATATGTGTGTTGTAAACATTTCCTCACAGTCTGTGGCTTTCCTTTTCAGTTTCTTTTGAAAAGCAGATGTTTTTAATTTTGACGGATATAATTTATTACTTTTTTTCTTTTATGGCTTGTGCTTTTCTGTCATATTGAAGAATTTTTGCTTATCCCCAGGGTATGGAAATGTTCTCCTCTATTTTCTTCTTGACTCTTTATAGTTTAGCACTTATGTTTTCTGTGATCCATTTTGAATTAATATATGTGTATGAGATAAGGTAAATGTTAAGCTTCATTTTTTTACCTTAAGATATCTAGTTGTTCCAGCACTATTTGTTGGAAAAAAACGATGATTTTCCCCATTGAATTAATTTGGCTCCTTTGTTGAAAATCAGTTGACCATATGTGTGTGGATCTAGTTCCACATATGTGTACTCTGTTTCTTTATATATATCTAAATACCTGTCTTACATATACATAGCCC
>NW_012103643.1:1416948-1430365 GCF_000951045.1 Mandrillus leucophaeus | reverse complement strand
AAAAAAAAAAAAAAAACACCAAACAAACAAACAAACAAAAAATCACAAATGGGTGTTGAATGTTGTCAGATGCCGTTGCTATATTCACTGAGATCATTATGTGATTTTGTCTATTTTATTCTGTTATATTAATGAATTACTGTGATTGGGTTTTGAATGTGAAACTAACCTGGCATTCCTGTAATAAAATCCACTTGGTTATGGAATATTACTTTTTTAATATGTTGCTGGGTTCAATTTGCAAAGATTCTGCCAAAATATTTCCTTCTATATTCATGAGTGGTATTGGTGGTCTGTGTTTTCCTTTTCTTGTAATGGTTTTGGTGTTGGGGTAGCTTGCTCTCATCAAATTATTTGATAAGTGCTTCTTTCCTTCTCTGTTATCTTTTTTTTTTTTTTTTTTTTTTAAGACAGAGTTTTGCTCTTGTCACCCGGCTGGAGTGCAGTGGCGCAATCTCAACTCACTGCAACTCCTGGGTTCAAGTGATTCTCCTGCCTTAGTCTCCCAAAGTAGCTGGGATCACAGGCGGCTGCCACCACTCCCAGCTGATTTTTGTGTTTTTTAGTAGGGATGGGGTTTCACCATGTTGGCCAGGCTGGTCTTGAACTCCTGACCTCAGGTGATCCACCCGTCTCGGCCTCCCAAAGTGCTGGATTACAGGCATGAACAACCACACCCAACCTCCTTCTCTATTTTCTAAAATAGCTTGTGTAGAATTGATATTATTTCTTTCTTAAGATTTGTTAGAATTCACCAGTGAAGCCACTTGGGCCTAAAGTTTTCTTTATGAGAGGGTTTTATATTAATAATTCAATTTTTAAAATTGATATAGTTTTCTTCAGGTCTTCTGTTTCTTGAGTGAGTTTTGATAATTTATATTTTTTTCAGAAAATCACCATTTAAAGGTTGTCAGTTTATTGCATAAAGTTTTTTCATGATATTCTCTTATTACCCTTTTAATGTCTGTAGTGATATTTCCTTTTTCATTCCTGATATTGATAATTTCCATCTTCTTTTTTTTCTTTTCTTGTTCAGTGAGGTTAGAGATTCATCTACTTTGTTGTTCTTTTCAAAGAACAGTTTTTGGTTTCATTGATTGGCTCTATTGTTTGTGGACTTTCTAGTTCATTGATTTTCACTCTTATTTATTTCCTTTCTTCTACTTGCTTTATATTTAATTTGCTCTTTTCAAGTTTTTTGTCTTTCTGGTTTTTTTGTTTGTTTGTTTTTGAGATGGAGTCTCACTCTGTTCCCTAGGCTGGAGTGCAGTGGGGTGATCTCGGCTCACCACAACCTCTGCCTTCCAGGTTCAAGCAATTTTCCTGCTTCAGCCTCCTGAGTAGCTGGGACTACAGGTGCATGCCACCATGCCTGGCTAATTTTTGTATTTTTAGTAGAGAGGGGGGGTTTCACCATTTTGGCCAGGCTGGTCTCGAACTCCTGACCTTGTAATCTGCCTGCCTTGGCCTCCCTAAGTGCTGGGATTACAGGCATGAGCCACCACGCCTGGCCTCTTTTCCAGTTTCTTAAAGTGGAGGCTTAGATCATCGATCTGAGCTTTTTTTTTTTTTTTTTTTTTTGAGATGGAGTCTTGATCTGTCACCCAGGCCAGAGTGCAGTGGCACCATCTCAGCTCAATGCAAGCTCCACCTTCCTGGTTCAAGCAATTCCCCTTCCTCAGCCTCCTGGGTAGCTGGGATTACAGGCACATGCCACCACACCCGGCTAATTTTTTTGTATTTTTAGTCAAGACAGGGTTTTACTATGTTGGCCAGACTGGTCTCGAACTCCTGACCTTAGGCATGGCCAACATGCCCAGCCAAGACTTTTTTTTTCTTTTGGTATTGTAAGCATTTAAAACTTTAAATTTACTTCTCAAATTTTGGTGTGTTGTATTTCCTAAATATTTAGTTCAAAATATTTTGTAATTTCCCTTGGGAGTTTTTCTTTTGCCTGAGTCCTATTTACAGAAGTATTGTTTAAATGCCAAATATTTGGGAATTTCTCAGTTATCTTTCTGTGATTGATTATACTATTTGAATTCCATTATAGTCACATATCATACTTCATATGATTTCAGTTTTTTTAAATTATTGAGACTTGTTTTGTGGCTCAACTCATGGTCTACCTAGATGATTGTTCCATGTGCACTTGAAAATAATATATATTTCGCTCTTGTCAGATAGGATAATAATATATATTCCGCTCTTGTTAGGTTCTGTTAATGTCTCTTGGATCAAGTTGGTTAATAGTATTATTTAAGTCTTCTAGATTTCTATTCTTTTTCTACCTCCTTATTATAATGTCAATTAGAGAGGAGATTTAATGTCTCCTGATGTGATTGTGCATGTAGTTATTTCTCCTTTCAATAGCTTCATGTATTTTTTTGTTTGGTTGGTTTGTTTTTGAGGTGGAGTCTCCCTTTGTTCCCCAGGCTGGAGTGCATTGATGTGATCTTGCCTTACTGCAGCCTCCACCTCCCGGGTTCAATCAATTCTTGTGCCTTAGCCTCCTGAGTAGCTGGGATTACAGGCATGCGCCACCATGCCCAGCTAATTTTTGTATTTTTAGTAGAGACAGGATTTCATATGTTGGCCGGGGTGGTCTCAAACTCCGGACCTCCAGTGGTCCGCCCACCTCAGCCTCCCAAAGTGTTGGGATTACAGGTGTGAGCCACCGCACCTGGCTGACTCATGTATTTTGAAGCTTTGTTACTAGGTATGTAAAAATTTAGCATTATTATTTCTCCTTGATGAATAGACTCCTTAGCAATTGGAAAATTTTCTCTTTCTCTCTGGTAACATTCCTTGCCCTGAATTCTCTTTTATCTGATACTGATAAAGCCACTCTGGCTTTCTTGTGGTTAATGCTTGCTTGGTATATTTTTTCCATCCTTTAATCTATCTGCGTCTTTATTTTTAAAGTGGATTTCTTTGTAGACAACATATAGTTGGGCCTTGCATTTCAGTCCATTCTGACATGTCTGACTTAACTGAATTGTTTAGACCATTCACATTTAATGTAATTGTCAATAGGGTTGAGTTTCATTCTACCATTTTGCTGTCTGTTTTTGGTTAGTCCCATCTGCTCTACTATTTTTCTCTTCGTTTGGCTTCTTTTGGCTTAGTAGAGTATTTTATTTGATCTCTATTAGTTAACTTACTATTTGTACCTCTTTTTCTTTAGTGGTTGATCTAAGGTTTACAGTATGCATCTTTTTTTTTTTTGAGATGGAGTCTTGCTCTGTCGCCCAGGCTGGAGTGCAGCGGCGTGATCTCGGCTCACTGCAAGCTCCGCCTCCCAGGTTCATATACCATTCTCCCGCCTCAGCCTCCCGAGTAGCTGGGACTACAGGTGCCTGCCACCACGCCTGGCTAATTTTTTGTATTTTTATAGAGATGGGGGTTTCACACCATGTTAGCCAGGATGGTCTCGATCTCCTGACCTTGTGATCTGCCCACCTAGGCCTCCCAAAGTGCTGGGGTTACAGGCATAAGCCACCGCGCCCAGCCTACAATATGCATCTTTAAGTTATCACAGTCCACTGTCAAATAAACTTATGCCACTCGACATATAATGTGTGATTCTTATTATATGCCTCTATTTCCTCTCCAATCCTGTGCTTATTGTAGTTTTATATTTTACTTCTACATGTATTTATTATAAGCCTACAATACATTAGTATTGTTTTTACTTTAGCCCTTATTTTGAAAACAAGAAGATACTTTTTATATTTTCCCACATATTTAACATTTTCTGCACTCTTCATTCCTGTGTATAGATTGCAGTTTCTATCTGTTGTCAATTTTCTTTCTCGTAGGGAAGTTTCTTTCATATTTGTTTTAGGCCAGGCGCAATGCCTTACGTCTGTAATCCCAGCACTTTAGGAGGCCGAGGCAGGTGGATCACTAGAGGTCAGGAGTTCGAGACCACCCTGGTCAACATGCCGAAATCCTGTCTCTACTAAAAATATAAAAATTTGGCTGGGCGAGGTGGCTCACACCTGTAATCCCAGCTACTCGGGAGGCTGAGGCAGGAGAATTGCTTGAACCCAGGAGGGGGAGGTTGCAGTGAGCCGAGATCACGCCACTGCACTCCAGCCTGGGCAACAGGGCGAGACTCCGTCTCAAA
Organism: Mandrillus leucophaeus; assembly: GCF_000951045.1. Lineage (NCBI taxonomy): Eukaryota > Metazoa > Chordata > Mammalia > Primates > Cercopithecidae > Mandrillus > Mandrillus leucophaeus. The sequence goes on along the minus strand of NW_012103643.1, from coordinate 1,426,233 downwards.
AAGAAAAAAAAATTCGTTTTAGTGCACATCTGCTGTCAGTGAAACCTCTCTGTTCTTGTTGATCTGAAAAAGTCTATATTTTACCTAAATTCTGAAAGGGATTTTCTGTGGGTATAGAATTCTACATTTACAGGGTTTGCCCCCTACCTAGCACTTTAAAATGTGTCATTCCATTGTTTTCTGGCTTGCATAGTTTCTCATGAGAAATCCGTGAGATAATTCTTATATTTATAAATAATTGCCTTTTGTCCAATGTCTGAAAATTGTTATTTCCTGTATTTTTTCCAGTTTTCTGGTTTCTTTTTTTATGGTGAAATGGTAATTCTGCACCCTGTTACTACCTCATGATGAGAGACAGAAGTTTCCAGAAGTTTTTAATTGTTATGGAGTAAAATCTATTAGTTTTTTTCTTTTATATTTAGAGCCTTTTTGTGTTCTAAGAATTAAGAATTCTTTGCCTGTCCTAAGATCATGAGGATATCCTCTATGTTTATTTTAAAAGCTTTACAGTTTTAGTGTGCAGATTTTAGGACCATGGCCTATCTCAAGTAAATTTTTTTGTATGTGCGTGAGACAGGAATAAAGGTTCAGTTTTTAAAAAGTTATTTCATCATCCTTTATCATCCATCATCTTCCCTCCATTGAATTGCATTGGAACTTCTATCAAAAATTAAGTGGCTACATATGTGTGGGCCTATTTCTGACCTCATTATTCTGTTCCTTTCATCACTAATACCACACTGTCTTGATTGCTGTAACTTTATAGTAAGTTTTGAAATCAGGAAGTCTTCCAACTTTGCTCTTCTTTGAGGTTATCTTGCCGCAAGGACCCAGGTGGCAGTAATTTTTAAAGGTCCTCAGGTGATCCCAGTGTGAAGCCAAGGTTAAGAAGTACTGTCTTAGGGGTTGAGGAGTCCTAGGCTGGTCCCACTTGGTTTGTGGTTTTGTGGTTTTGTGTTTTCAACACATTTCCTTCAGGACAGTATGTTTATAGTCTATTTGCTTCTGAACAATTTCATGTGTAAGTAACCACATCCAAAGGCTTTGTGGAGAAATGGCCTTTAAACCTAAGATTTCTTGGCTCCAAGCTTCTGATCATCGTGCCCTGTCCAGTCCCCGCTCCCATAGGTTCAGTGGCCATTGCATGAGACAATTGGATAGAAAAGAGTTACATGGGGAACACTACCCTTAGTCACCACTTTGGTGCCTAAGTGCCCAAACTCCTCTGCTTAGACGGTCACTTTCCTGTGTGCCCTTGTATTAGCTTCAACTGAAGTAGAGGAAAAATTGCCTTTATTAACCCTGCCAGGCTTAAAATTATGGGACTGTCTGTTAAGTTGGATTGGAAAAGAACTTCACATTTAGTAAAACTGATTTTCCCCCCACTCACCTCTCAAACCAGGTGTCTCTAAGTTAAGATCTCCTCTCCGCCAGGGGCGGTGGCTCACGCCTGTAATCCCAGCACTTTAGGAGGCCAAGGCGGATGGATCACGAGGTCAGGAGATCGAGACCATCCTGGCTAACACAGTGAAACCCCGTCTCTACTAAAAATACAAAAACTTAGCCGGGCATGGTGGCGGGCGCCTGTAGTCCCAGCTACTTGGGAGGCTGAGGCAGGAGAATGGAGTGAACACAGGAGGCAGAGGTTGCAGTGAGCCGAGATCACGCCACTGCACTCCAGCCTGGACCACAGAGCGAGACTCTCTCTCAAAAAAAAAAAAAGAAAACTCCTCTTTTGATAAGTTAGGGTATAAGATAAGCTGCTGAAACAAAGGGACCCCCCACCCTCTAACACAAATATTGTGTTTTAAAAAATTTATTTCTCTCTCAGGTAATGCTCCAGAAGTGAGCAGTCCAGAGCTAGGGAGGTGATTCTGCCATCCCCCACAGGTGAACTCCTGGGTGACTTTGCCATTTGTCATGATTTTCTAGCCACAGGATGGAGAAAGAGGAAGTAGAAGGCCTACAGTTGCTGTTTTAGGATGTTACATACTTCGTGTTCACTCATATCCCATAGGTCAGAGCTTGGTCACAGGGCCATGCAAGGTGCAGGGGAGGCTAGGAAAGGTATTTTTGGACTGACTGACCATGTATCTTGCTGAATCTCAGAAAACTTCTATGATTAAAGGGAGTAAAGTCTGAATGGATATGGGAGGAAAATCACTCATCTTCACCATGGCTCTCTTTTGCTAAGAGCCCAATACGGTTTGACTGTGTCCCCACCCAAATCTCATCTTGAATTGTAGCTCCTATAATTCCCACGTGCTGTGGAAGGGACCTGGTGGGAGATAATTGAATCATGGGGGCAGGTCTTTTCCATGCTATTCTTGTGACAGTGAATAAGTCTCACAAGATTTGATGGTTTTATAAAAGGGAGTTTCCCTGCACAAGCTCTCTTCTCTTGCCTGCCACCATGTGAGATATGCCTTTCACCTTCTGCCATGATTGTGAGGCCTCAGCCATGTGGAACTGTGAGTCCGTTAAATCTCTTTCTCTTATAGATCACCCAGTCTCGGGTATGCCTTTATCAGCAGTATGAGAACAGACTAATACAGAGCTGTAACAATGAATAAAAAAAATCAACGTTCTGAAATTTCATACCATTCCTTCCAACAGCACAGCATGTAGAGTTGGCCACATTTTACCTAAATCTTTTGCCATCACCAAATTACTGACCTGGAAAATTTAATCTTACTGCCTTCTATCCTACCTCTTCTGCTCAGCCAATTAATATTTTAGAGTCTATTCCTCACAGCAAACCACTTCAAAACATCAAATTCTGTCTCAAGTAGGAATGCTTATGGCTGCAAGTAAAGAAAACCTGATCAATAGCTTCAAAAGGGGTTTATTTTTCTCATTACATAAAAAGTCTAGAGTAGGTGGTTTCTGGCATTGGTTCCAATGCCGCAGCCGAGGACTAAGACTCTTTCTTTCATTCTGCTTGACTTTTCTTAACATGTTGGCTTTTTGACTTCTTTGTTATTTTGTGGTTACCAGATGATTGCTATAGTTCCAGCCATCGCATCTATTTCTTTCTTTTCTTTTTCTTTCTCTCTCTCTCTCTTTTTTTTTTTTTTTTTTTTTTTGAGATAGAGTTTTGCTCTTGTTGCCCAGGCTGGAGTACAAGGGCATGATCTCAGCTTACCACAACTTCCATCTCCTGGGTTCAAATGATTCTCCTGCTTCAGTCCCCTGAGTCACTGGGATTACAGCCATGTGCCACCATGCCTGGCTAATTTTTTGTATTTTTTTTTTCTTTTAGTAGAGATGGTGTTTCTCCATGTTGGTCAGGCTGGTCTCAAATTCCCAACCCCTCAGGTGGTTCACCTGCCTTGGCTTCCCAAAGTGCTGGGATTACAGGTGTGAGCCACCATGCCCAGCCCATCACACCTATTTCAAAGTGTGAATCAGGAGAGAGGGTGGTATCTGCTGGGTCTGCTCCTTACTTACATAAAGAAAGGAGGTTATTCCACCAAGATCATGCCATTGCATTCCAGCCTGGGCAACAGAGCGAGACTCTGCCTCAAAAAAACTAAACTAAAATAATAAAAATTTAAAAGTGAGAAAGGAGGCTATTCCGGAAATGTCTCCCCACAGCTCTCCTTACCTCTTTATTGACCAGAAATGAGCCATGTGCTCATTTCTAAACCAATGGAAAGAAGGAAGGGATTGGATGAACACCAGTCAGAATTCATCTGCTAGGACTAGAATATGAGCAACTTTCCTTTAGAACAAGGGATCTGGCCGGGTGCGGTGGCTCAAGCCTGTAATCCCAGCACTTTGGGAGGCCGAGACGGGCGGATCACGAGGTCAGGAGATCGAGACCATCCTGGCTGACACGGTGAAACCCCGTCTCTACTAAAAAATACAAAAAACTAGCCGGGCGAGGTGGCGGGCGCCTGTAGTCCCAGCTACTCGGGAGGCTGAGGCAGGAGAATGGCGTGAACCTGGGAGGCGGAGCTTGCAGTGAGCTGAGATCTGGCCACTGCACTCCAGCCTGGGTGGCAGAGCGAGACTCCGTCTCAAAAAAAAAAAAAAAAAAAAAAAAGAACAAGGGATCTTTGCCTTCTATCTGAACAAGTAAGTTCTATCAGCAAGGAAGAACAGGGAAGAAGGGAGCTAACGTATGGCTAATGAGCGAGAACAAAGACTAACGGCCACACAGACAGGACATTGTGAGTGTGAGTGTGGGCTGTGTGATTGTGTAACATGCAGGAAGTGTGGAAGGATGTATACTCGATTGTTAGCACATGCCACATCACAGTGGGAAAAGGGGCATGGACACAGGTGAAGGCAGGAGGGGAAGCAAGCAAAACTGGAAAGAAAAAGTGGCCTAAAAGTATGGCGATCACGTTTGTGCATTTATGTCCAATTATGTACTGATGTGAATATCTAAATAAATTTGAAAAATGTTTAAAATAATCCTGATCCCATCCTAAATACAGGTAGTTTTTTGCATTATATCAGCACCCTGGCTGAGCCCCTACATTCAAGCAAAAAAACTAAATCAATGAATGATGAGTACATGAATAAATGAATAAGTCCATAGCAGCCACAATAGATATCCCATTGTCCACGCATTAAGATCGTGCATGCCACCAGCTAGAGGGACAGCCACTGTGCACTCACGCCCTAGTGTAGTTATCTAGTGAAATTCTAACATCTTGAATCTTCTTTTTGTTTTCAAGTCCCAGCACACGAAAAGTAGAAAAACAGTTAAGGAGGCTGCTGGAGGTAGGGAAAATGACAGCAACTAGAGATAACAGCTGACAGGTTGACAGTGAAGGAGAAGACAGCCATCTATAGGAAGCAGACACAAGAACACACAAAGAACATACACAAGAACACACACTATCTATAGACAGCAATCTATAGGAAGCAGACGCAAGAACACACAAAGACAACACTGTTAGGGCATTCTGTTTAGGAAGAACTCGTTCCAGGCACCTCCATAACCCGTGGTGGCACTGGTTTTACAGCAAATCACAGCAAGGCTATATACACATCAGGCCCCAGTGAACGAGGAATGGGAGAGTATGCGCCACATTCTCTGTTTAAGAAGGCAAGGCGGTGTGTGATAGAACAGAGGATGAGGGCTATGCCCAGTTCATCCTTGTGACTTTCAAGATACAACTTTCAGCTCTCAGCTGGATGCCACATCTGGACTCCGCAGCCTTCTCAAGCTCAGCACATTTGAAACTCTTCCTGCCTCATTTCCAATTGAGGTGCCAAGTTGTCATTGGCTACCAAAGCGATAGGCAAATCCATGTGTTGAGATTTTCAAGGGAAATGTCTGAGAAAGTGTTTCTCAGCTCTTCCTCACCCTTCCCTACTCGGAGATAATAAACATGATCAGGGTGCAGAGAGAGAGAATTTGGGATAAGGAAATTGGTAGTGAGAGTTTTGGTGGAAAGGAGTTGACTGTTTCAGGCTTCCAACTCCCCTCTATTTGGAGTAAGAGGCCAGCAAGCTTTTGTCTTGTGAGCCAAATCTGGTCACAGCCTATTTGCACAAATAAAGTTTAATTGGCACACTGCCACGATAATTTGTTTGAGTATTGTCTCTAGCTGTTTTATTTTTCTTTTCTCTTCCTTTTTTTTTTTTTTTTTTGAGATAGAGTCTCGCTCTGTCACCCAGGTTGGAGTGCAGTGGCTTCATCTCAACTCACTGAACCTCCACCTCCCAGGCTCAAGTAATTCTCGTGCCTCAGCCTCTGGAATAGCTGGGATAACAGGCATGTTCCACCATGCTCGGCTAATTTTTGTATTTTTAGTAGAGATGGGGTTTCACCATGTTAGCCAGGCTGATCCCGAACCCCTGGCCTCAAGTGATTCATGCTCCTTGTCCTCCTAAAGTGCTGGGATTATAGCCATGAGCCACCGTGCCTGGCCTCTGGCTGTTTTCAAGTATCAGTGGGAAGATTGTGACAGAGGCTGAAGCCCATAAAGCCTAAAATATTTGCTGCTTGGCTCTTTCCAGAAAAAGTTTGCCATCCCTGAACCTTATGCCTCATGAGGAAGATGACAGGGGTCCCCAGGAGAGTATTATAATATGTCCCTGCTAGGTGGGCAACAGAGAGGAGGAGTACCTAGACTGTATCTAAGGCGGCCATGGGCTAGGCTCTGACTCTCCCAAGGGAGAGGGAAGGGTGAAGACCTGCTTTGGTGGCACGTCCCATGCTGTGACTCTGGGATAGTGTGACGCTGAGTGTTTCCTAAGGACCACACTCAGGATTGAGTGGGAGAGAGAGTAGCCACCTGGAGACCTCAGCAGATAGAGGCTGGAGTGGACCAACTCCTGCCCAGGGATTAAAGACATCGCAAGAGACCACCCAGAAGAGGTGCATTCTTTGCAGTCAAAGGAAGTAGGGGAGAAAAGGTTACAGGGCTTGGTGGCTCATGCCTGTAATCCCAGCACTTTGGGAGGCCGAGGCAGGTGGATCACCTGAGGTCAGGAGTTCGAGACCAGCCTGGCCAACATAGTGAAACCTGGTCTCTACCAAAAATACAAAAATTAGCTGGGCATGGTGGCACGTGCCTGTAATCCTGGCTACTTGGGAGGCTGAGGCAGGAGAATCACTCAAACCCGGGAGGCAGAGGTTGCAGTGAGCCAAGATTGCGCCACTGCACTTCAGCCTGGGCAACAGAGTGAAACTGTGTCTCAAAAAAAAAAAAAAAAAAAAAAAAAAAAAAAAAAAAAAAATTTTTGAAGAGCTCACTAAAGTGAGAGACAGCCTCCTCTAACCATCTGGTAGCCCTGAGACAGCATGAAGCCAACCGCCAAGTTGGAGCTGGACTAGACCCTTCCCTCTACCTATCAGGTGCTCCTGCTGCACCTGGTGGGACTGCACCAACAACTGGCAAGTTGGGGGACACATGAGTAAGGGAAGAGGAGGACCAGAAGGCCATGGTACCTTCCCAGCTGCAGGCTTCCAGCCAAACAGTGAGGGAGATTTAACACCGTCATGTTTGGCATTCTGACATTCTTTTCTTTTTGAGAGAGAGAGACAGGGTCTTACTCTGTTGCCCAGGCTGTAGTGCAGTGGCATGATACTAGCAGCTCACTGCAGCCTCAATCTCCTGGGCTCAAGTGATGTTCCCTTCTCAGCCTTCCAAGTAGCTAGGACTGCAGGCATGCACCACCACAACCAGCTAATGTTTTCTTTCCTTTTCTTTTTTGAGACAGTCTCACTCCGTCACCCATGCTGGAGTGCAGTGGCATGATCTTGGCTCACTGCAACCTCTGCCTCCCAGGTTCAAGTGATTCTCCTTTCTCATCCTCCCAAGTAGCTGGGACTATAGGTGCATGCTGTCTAATTTTTGTATTTTTACAAAAGGCTGTCTAATTTTTGTATTTTTAGTAGAGACGGTGTTTCCCCATATTGGTCAGGCTGGTCTTGAACTCCTGACTTTGTGATCTGCCCGCCTTGGCCTCCCAAAGTGCTGGGATTACAGGCGTGAGCCACTGTGCCTGGCCAATTTTTTCTTTTTTTTTGTAGAGACAGGGTCTTTCTGTGTTGTCCAGGCTGGTCTTAAACTCCTGGCCTCAATAAATCCTCCAGCCTCAGTCTCCCAGTGTGATGGGATTATAGGCATGAACCACCACACCCAATTCTGTCATTCTAACTACTAAATTGAAACTGTTGGTGACCTAATATGACTCATCTGTTCCAAGGAATGAGTGGAAAAGGTTTGGGACCTGCCAGAGTTTCCCAGCTCATGAGAAGGACACCTCCACTAAGGAGAGCTTAGGGGGATGAGAGGAACACACTGAACTAAGGTTTGGTTTCTGGCATGACTCATGCTTCTTCACCATGCTGGATCCAATAACTGATACAGAATGAGCATCCCTAATCCCCAAATCCAAATATGAAATGCTGCAGAATCTACTACTTTTTGAGAACTGCTGCAACACCACAAGTGGAAATTTCTCATTTGACCTCATGTGAGGGGTGGCAGGCAAAACACAGAACTTTGTTTCATGCACAAAACTGTTTAAAATATTGTATAAAATTTCCTTCAGGCTATGTGCATAAGGTGTATATGACACATAAATGACCAGGTGTGGTGGCTCATGCCTATAATCCCAGCACTTTAGGAGGCCGAAGCAGGTGGGTCACCTGAGGTCAGGAGTTTGAGACCAGCCTGGCCAACATGGCAAAACCCCGTCTCTACCAAAAATACAAAAATTAGCCAGGCATGGTGGCACGTGTCTGTAATCCCAGCTACTTGAGAGACTGAGGCACAAGAATCACTTGAACCCAGGAGATGGAGGTTGTAGTGAGTCGAGATTGCACCACTGCACTCCAGACTGGGCAACAGAGTGAGACTCTGTCTCAAACAAACAAACAAACAAACAAATAAACAAAAAAACATAAATGAATTTTGTGTGTAGACTTGAGTTTCAACCCCAAGGTATATATGAGCAAATATTCCAAAAAGTGAAAAACATCTGAAATCTGAAACATTTCTGGTCCCAAGTATTTCACATAAGAGATATTCAACCTGTATTATTAAGCACATGCTGTACATCATGCTAAGCCCTTTACATGCATTACACATGAAACCTCCCAGCCAGCCTCTACTATTAAGCCAATTTCACAGAAGAGGAACCGAAGCAAAGGAAAGATAGACTATAGTCTAGAGGAAGCTTGTCCAACACAGCCTGTAGGTTGCCTGTGGCCCAGGACAGCTTTGAATGCAGCCCAACACAAATTTGCAAACTTTCTTAAAACATTATGAGTTTTCTTTGTGTGTGTTTTGTTGTTGTTGTTGTTTTAGCTCATTAGCTATTGTTAGTGTTAGTGTATTTTATGTGTGACCCAAGACAATTCCTCTTCTAATGTAGCCCAGGGGAACCAAAAGATTGGACAACCCTGGTCTAGAGCCTCATTATTAAGTGGTGGAGATGAGATTCGAACGCAGGCAACCCAGGACCAGCCTGAGTTCTCAATTGCTATGTCATGCTGGCCGGAAGCACAGCCACCCAAGACTTGGTTCTCTAAAGGTTTTTTTATCGGCTGAGAGGTCTTGACTTCCCCTAGAATCCCAGGGTTGCTGACTTTGCTTCTCCCATCAGAGCCTGCCACAGACTCCTTATCGTACCTGAGTTGGCCAGAGACCCTTGAGACCCCATTGAATCAGCTGGGTCACAAGCGCTAAGTTGCTTGCAGTGCAGCCTGGACCAGCTCTGGAACTTCTCATGGTCAAAGCTAAGAGTCAATTGAGTCACCCACTGAGTCAGGTGGCATACTCAAATGTATGGCACAAGTCTAAAATCCTGTGT
>NW_012103643.1:1408378-1416898 GCF_000951045.1 Mandrillus leucophaeus | reverse complement strand
TGCCTATAATCCCAGCACTTTAGGAGGCCGAAGCAGGTGGGTCACCTGAGGTCAGGAGTTTGAGACCAGCCTGGCCAACATGGCAAAACCCCGTCTCTACCAAAAATACAAAAATTAGCCAGGCATGGTGGCACGTGTCTGTAATCCCAGCTACTTGAGAGACTGAGGCACAAGAATCACTTGAACCCAGGAGATGGAGGTTGTAGTGAGTCGAGATTGCACCACTGCACTCCAGACTGGGCAACAGAGTGAGACTCTGTCTCAAACAAACAAACAAACAAACAAATAAACAAAAAAACATAAATGAATTTTGTGTGTAGACTTGAGTTTCAACCCCAAGGTATATATGAGCAAATATTCCAAAAAGTGAAAAACATCTGAAATCTGAAACATTTCTGGTCCCAAGTATTTCACATAAGAGATATTCAACCTGTATTATTAAGCACATGCTGTACATCATGCTAAGCCCTTTACATGCATTACACATGAAACCTCCCAGCCAGCCTCTACTATTAAGCCAATTTCACAGAAGAGGAACCGAAGCAAAGGAAAGATAGACTATAGTCTAGAGGAAGCTTGTCCAACACAGCCTGTAGGTTGCCTGTGGCCCAGGACAGCTTTGAATGCAGCCCAACACAAATTTGCAAACTTTCTTAAAACATTATGAGTTTTCTTTGTGTGTGTTTTGTTGTTGTTGTTGTTTTAGCTCATTAGCTATTGTTAGTGTTAGTGTATTTTATGTGTGACCCAAGACAATTCCTCTTCTAATGTAGCCCAGGGGAACCAAAAGATTGGACAACCCTGGTCTAGAGCCTCATTATTAAGTGGTGGAGATGAGATTCGAACGCAGGCAACCCAGGACCAGCCTGAGTTCTCAATTGCTATGTCATGCTGGCCGGAAGCACAGCCACCCAAGACTTGGTTCTCTAAAGGTTTTTTTATCGGCTGAGAGGTCTTGACTTCCCCTAGAATCCCAGGGTTGCTGACTTTGCTTCTCCCATCAGAGCCTGCCACAGACTCCTTATCGTATCTGAGTTGGCCAGAGACCCTTGAGACCCCATTGAATCAGCTGGGTCACAAGCGCTAAGTTGCTTGCAGTGCAGCCTGGACCAGCTCTGGAACTTCTCATGGTCAAAGCTAAGAGTCAATTGAGTCACCCACTGAGTCAGGTGGCATACTCAAATGTATGGCACAAGTCTAAAATCCTGTGTAGGCCCACAAACATTGCACCTGAGTCCTAGTGATAGGGCACAGCAGGCACAGCAACTTGCTCTTCATTTTGGAGAAAGAGCCCTAGTCCCCCAGATCACTGAACACCTTCCCCGACCTCGCTCCAAATCCACTGTCCCAAATCTTCTGTAGCTTTGGGTGATTTCTCTTCTACCCATTGGTGTGAATGTTCTTACCCAGGCATCCTTGGTGTCTGCTACTTCAGTTCCCTAGATTTTATCAACTTGATGTCCCGTGAGATGGTTCAGGTTCCCACAGAAGCACCAGAGAGGTAACAATACTGAGGTAAGTAAGGAAAAGATGTACTATTGTCCTTGCCAGGTACAACAAACAAATGAACGAACAAATGAATGAACAACTCACCTGCTTCTAGTGTTCTTCGTGTGTCATAATAGAGAAACATTTGGCAAATCCACGGATTCTTACCAAGTGCCAGAGTCTCTGTGTATCTGTTTTGGTCAAATGAAGCCACCTGGAACAGCAGATGTAACTGATTAAGTTTATGATAATGCACTGTCATTCCCCAAGCCCCATCTGGTTTTCTCCACTAGTCAAACTAGAGAGTTAAAAGGGAATGTGATAGCAATCATCACCTCTGGATCTTTCGTGTCTATTAATCTCTGAAATTCTCTGAGGGATGTGGTATCGCTTGTGATGTGCCATTTTGTACATGAAGAACTCTTTGAGTTTACACTTGGCCATTTGAGTCAATGTGGGGATTTGCTATTGTTACATGTATATGTTCCACTTACACCCTTATGAGCTGGGGAAATAAAGACAGATTTGGGGACTCTTTGGGCCTAGTGACAAACTTAAAACTCAATTTCTTACCTAACTCACCATAAATCCGTAGGAATTAGCATTAGTAATGGATGCAGTTTTCAATAATCCTTCAAAAATCTAGGTTTTCCATTTCTCTAGTACACATTTGCCTTAATTAATGGTGGCAGTGATTTGGGGGGCAGATGAGGATGAAGATGTACAGCAGGAGTGTCCAATCTTTTGACTTCCTTGGGCCACATTGGAAGAAGAAGAATTGTCTTGGGCCATACGTAAAATACACAACATTAACAATAGCTGATGAGCTAAAATAATAATAATAATAATAATGTTTTAAGAAACTTTTAAGAATAGTGTTGGGCGGCATTCAAAGCCATCCTGGGCCACATGTGGCCCACTGGTCGCAGATTGCACAGGCTTGATTTAGAGTACATATCTGTGATCTTATTGTAACGTTCTTCATGAAGAACACCTGGTCTCTTTTCATTCAAGAGGCTCTGGGTCTATGATACAATTCAGGTCTTGGAATTGAGAATGTCTACCCCAGAAGCTCAGTCCATGCCTCTTGCTAATCAGGCCTGAGAGAGCTCCTTAATGCTCTTGGTCCTAGAAATTCCTTGGTCAGTTATCATGGTGAAAGACCCCTGCTAGGCAGACCAGTTGGATTCTATTCTGGCCCTACTTTCTTGTGCATTAGGGAGTGGTTTGGGGATGGGCTGCGGAAATAAATACAGATTTGTATTTGCTATCTGGGGGTGGTTTGGGGATGGTGGTGGTTTCTAGTTAGCCAAGTGTAGGTCACTTATCCACACCCTTGCAACAGAAGATCCTGGGGAGTTGTGAAACTGGAATTTTCAGTTTCAACTGCGGGAAATAGTCTGCCTTTCAGCAGAATTTATAGTCCGGGGAAATAAATTCAGATTTTCATTCTAAACATAGGAAGAAGGTTCAGAGGTTGCTCAGTCAAAAATGATGACAAATGCGTTTCCACAATTCATCTCACCTTCTTCTGTCATTTAACAACTGTAAGGTTTAGAAGATTAATCTCAGCTTCAAAGGTAGCTCATGTTTTATTCAAACCAAGTTGAATAATGCAATTCTCTTTGCCAGTGATTTGTTCAGAAAATCAGACCTAAGCTAGTTAGGCACATGGCATGCCTCCGACTTCGGGGGTTGATTCAGGGGTTCAGGAACAGGCAGCTGACACACTGTGGTCTAATGAGACGCCAGATGACATGTTCTGGGAGATTCTGGAAAAAAGTTTCTCACGTTCCAGAGAGCCAGAGAAAGACCATAGTATCTTCTGTACATGATCCCTGCAGGCATCTGGATAGCAGCATGGAGCTCCTGCAGGACAGCGGGCAGAGCTGAGAGAATCCTAGAGGAACTGAGCTGGATCTGCTAGGGTTTATTTATGTATTATTTTAATTTATTTTTTTAGAGACAGGGTCTCACTCTGCCCAGGCTGGAGTGTAGTGGAGCAATCATAGCTCACTGCAGCCTCGAACTCGTGGGCTCAAGCAGCCCTCTGGCCTCAGTCCCTCCCGCCTCAGCCTCCGGAGGAGATGAGAGTAATGGTGCATGCCATCACACTCTGCTAACTTTTTTATTTTTAAATTTTTTGTAGAGGTAAGGTCTTGCTTTACTGCCCAGGCTGGTCTCAAACTCCTGGCCTCAAGCTATCCTCCTTCCTTGGCTTCCCAAAGTGAGGGGATTTACAGGCATGAGCCACCCTGCCCAGACTGGATCTTCTGGTTTAAACCAACCCTGAAGCCTGATTTCCTTCAAGACTTGCTGGATTTACTTTTACACATTTCCTCATTGTTTAAGCCAAGTTGAGTTGGGTTTTCTGAAATTTGTGATTGAAAGCATCCTAATTTGATTCATATAAAATTGTCTGTGTTTACAGCTCCTAGTGGCATCTTCCAGAACTGGTATTCCTTTATAATAATCACTACTGTCCTGACAGATGGGAGTGGCTGGAATCTGGACTAAAATGGCAGTATAATAAATGTAAATATTGATATGAAAGGAAATACATATCGATTAAATGAAACAATGATTCAAATGTATAGTTTTTATAATAAAAGAAATAAGTTTTAGTTACCCAAATTTTTCTTTTTTTGAGATGGAGTCTCACTCTGTCACCCAGGCTGGAGTGCAGTGGCTCAATCTCAGCCTACTACAACCTCCGCCTCCTGAGTTCAAGAGATTCTCCTGCTTCAGCCTCCTGCATAGCTGGGATGACAAGCACCCGCCACCATGCCCAGCTACTTTTTGTATTTTTAGTAGAGATGAGGTTTCACCATGTTGGCCAGGCTGGTCTCGAACTCCTGACCTCAGGTAATCTGCCTGCCTCGGCCTCCCAAAGTACTGGAATTACAGGCATGAACAACCGCACCCAGACCCCAAATTTTTTAACATACAGACCATTCAATTCCACATAATACAAATAAATGAGGCACCATTAAGTGTTTAGAAAATACTCATACAAGTAAAATTATAAACCTATTTTCATCTCTCTCCACCCTTCCCCTCCCATTGAGCTGCTTCATTATTCTGAGGCATTGCAAGTCAGGGGAGCTGGTTTGTAATATGTCCTTAGGCAGGTGAATCTGCTTTTCTCAATCTTAGGCTTCTAGTCTGCAAAACAATTTCTGTTAGTATCAGATTAGTTCATATGTGTGAAAAATCATCATAAAGGCCAGTGCAGAGAAGAGGACAGTGCAGAGAAGAGGGATGAGATGGTCACATTGATCGTGAATGAATTTTAGTTCTTGTGTACATACTTTGTTTCCTATTTTGGTTGCTGATTTTCATATTTGAAAAAAATAACAAGGCTGGGCACAGTGGCTCACGCTTGTAATCCCAGCACTTTGGGAGACCGAGGAGGGCAGATCACTTGAGGTCAGGAGTTCGAGACCAGCCTGGCCAACATGGTGAAACCCCGTCTCCATTAAAAATACAAAAATTAGCTGGGCATCGTGGCGGATGCCTGTCATCCTAGCTACTCAGGAGGCTGAGGCGGGAGAATTGCTTGGAGCTGGGAGGTGGAGGTTGTAGTGAGCTGAGATCACCCTACTGCGTTCCAGCCTGGGCAACAGGACAAGACTGTGTCTCAAAAAACAAAACAACAACAACAAAAAACAAATCAGTTGGTGTATATCTTCATTTCCCATGGCATCATAATTAGTATTCCACGTATATCTGATAGACAACTGAGTATTAATAAATAACAATTTATGAGAGTGAACAGAAGTAACAGAACACTTTCAAATACATAATCACATTTGAGATATGCAGGAACTCTGCAGTCGGGAAAGAGGGCAGTGTTATGATCACAACTTTGGGTCTCAATTTGTAGAGCTAGTTAGTGGTAGAAGTAGAATTTTAATCCTGTCGTCTGGTAATATTTCTATGAGAGTCTAATTTCACATTTGTGTTTTTCCCTGACTACTAGCTTTGTGACCTTGGACAAGTTACGTAGCCTCTTCATGCCTTGGTTTTTCTTTTCTGTAAAATGGAGATAATAATAGCATAGGGTTGTTATGAGAATTAAGTGAGCAACGTGTTTGGACTAGAACTTTGCACTTAGTAAGCATCATGAAAGTGTTTTTAAATAATATATAAATATTTGAGAATTAAATGAGCAAAGTGTTTGGACTAGAACTTTGCACTTAGTAAGCCCTATGAAAGTGTTTTTAAATAATATATAAATATTTTTTTTCTTCCCCTGCTACTACATCATCACCATGGTTAATTCCCACCTTCAAGAATTTCTCCTCAAATACTTGTGTTATCTTGATCTAGTTGGTTTTTGCCTACTATGCATTAAATAATGTTTTACATTATAGTGTGTTGTTACTTTTCACACGGGGATTTAGATCAGGGTTGGCAGAATTATGGCCAAATCCAGCCCACCATCTGCTTTTATAAATAAAGTTTTATTGGAACCCAGCCACTGCCATCATTTACATATTTTCATATGCTACGATTGGCAGAGTTGTGTAGTTACAGCAAAGAACGTATGGCCCTCAAAGCCTAAAATATTATCTAGCTCTTAACACAAATAGTTTGCCAACCCCTGTTTAAGAGATATATATCTTTTCCTTTTTTTTTTTTTGAAATGGAGTTTTGCTCTTGTTGCCCAGGCTGGAGTGCAGTGGCACAATCTCGGCTCACTGCAACCTCTGCCTCCTAGGTTCAAGGAGTTCTCTTGCCTCAGCCTCTTGAGGAACTACAGGCACACATCACTATGCCCAACTAATTTTTTTGTATTTTTAATAGATATGGGGTTTCCCCATACTCGCCAGGCTAGTCTCGAACTCGTGACTTTGTGATCTGCCCGCCTCGGCCTCCCAAAGTGCTGAGATTACAGGCATGAGTCACTATGCCCAGTCCACCCCGCCCCCCCCCAAAAAATATATATATATTTTAGACAGAGTCTCACTCCATCGCGCAGACTGGAGTGCAGTGGCACAATCCTGGCTCGCTGCAACCTCCGCCTCCCAGGTTCAAGTGATCCTCCTGCCTCAGCCTCCTGAGTAGCTGGTACTACAGGCGTGCACCATCATGCCTGGCTTATTTTTGTATTTTTAGTAGAAACAGGGCTTCACCATGTTGGCCAGGCTGGTCTCCAACTCCTGACCTCAAGTGATCCACCTGCCTCAGCCTCCCAGAGTGCCGGGATTATGGACGTGAGCCACCGTGCTTGGCCCTAAGATACTTATTTTTTAGAGAAATACTTGGAGTTTTAAGTTCTTCAAGAGAAAGGAAATTGTGCACTTAAAAAAATTCAAAGACAATAAATATTTCCTTTCTGGTTCCTACTGAATAACAAAGGACAAATATAGACAATTCCTGCAAAACCATTCACTTAACCTTACCTACATCACAGATAAGGGGCAATTAATATTATCATTATTAATCTGTTACTATTATAACAATTGCAAATTGCTCTTGCCCAGTCCCATGCCTGCCAAGAAGCTTGTGGATTCGCCTCTTTTAAAGAGGCTCATTTCCCTCCTCAAACATGATTTACAGCTAGAGACTGTCCCTTGCGATCAAAGCTGTGATTTATTTCCCCCTGAGATCAGATCAAAGCCAGCCTGGGAGCGCTAGGTCCTGTGCTGTCGTCCCCCCACCAACCCCCATCACCTCACAGATACTTTCTGGAGGAAGGCAGTTTCTTCTAAGTTTGATCCTGGGTTACACCAGGCAGCTTCCTACATTTTCATGACTGCTGGTCACCCCCTTAATCTTGAATATTTGTCTCCTAAGCTGATGAGAAATTCCAGGAGAAGAATTGGGATGGATCAGACCAAATCCATTATGTTTCTTCCCTGGGAAAACATTTCAGAGCACATGACAAGCACCCGCTGCATAAACAAGACCAGATCAAATGCCTGGCATGGGACTGTATCATTGTATATTTTTACTGTTCTGATGTTTTATGTTTTAAACTGATCTTTTCCACAACTGATGTTTTACACAGTGGCTGCCTCAGTTCTCTCCCATCTAGTTCTTGCAGTGGAATTGCTTTTTCTCAGGGCCTCTACCTATACAGATCACTTTGAGCAATTTGTCTTTAAAGCTGCTTGAAATGATCCTAATATTCTCCTGCAATTCTCACTGCTTTAAGAATCTGTCTCCTCTAGACATAATTCCTATCATTTTATAATGCAATGATATTGCTTAATAAATCCTTAATGTATGTTACTATTCAGATTGACAGATTGTATACTTATTATGTATGACATTTTCATTGACTTCTTTTGCGAAGTGACATTATTGCCATCCCAGTCTGGGAAAGATTTAATACCTGATTCTTCCTCCATCCATTTATCAGAGTCATTCAGAACTCCTTCTTTTTTCCCTCCTGCCTCAAAGTATGAATTCAAAGATTTTTCTTTCAAACCTATTTCCTTAGATATTTTTCTCTAGTAATCACTTTGTTAAAGACATATTACTACCTAAAGGACAGTCACTTTCCCAGTCCCTGTCTGCATCCTGATTTATCGAGATTTTTTTTTTTCAGACGGAGTTTTACTCTTGTTGCCCAGGCTGGAGTGCAATGGTGCGATCTTGGCTCACCGCAACCTCCGTCTCCCAGGTTCAAGCAATTCTCCTGCCTCAGCCTCCCGCATAGCTGGGACTACAGGCATGCGCCACCGTCCTTGGCTAATTTTGAATGTTTAGTAGAGACGAGGTTTCTCCATGTTGGTCAGGCTGGTCTCGAACCTCTACCTCAGGTGATCTACCCATCTTGGCCTCCCAAAGTGCTGGGATTACAGGTGTGAGCCACCATGCTTGGCCAGTTTATAGGCTTTTAAAACCAAATTTCTTTCTTTTCTTTTTTCTCTCCTCCCTTCCCCTCCTCTCCCCTCCCCTCCACGCCCCTCCCTTCCCCTCACCTCCTTTCCCCTCCCCTCCCCTCTCTCTCTCCCTCCCTCTCTTCCTTCCTTCCTTTCTTCCTAAACCAAATTTCTTTCTTTTCTTTTTTCTCTCCTC
>NW_012103643.1:1400284-1401168 GCF_000951045.1 Mandrillus leucophaeus | reverse complement strand
GTTTTGTATCATTAGTAGAGGCAGGGTTTCACCATGTTGGCCAGGCTGCTCTCAAACTCCTGACCTCAAGTGATCCACCCGCCTCAGCCTCCCAAGTAGCTGGGATTACAGGCGTGTACCACCACGCCCAGCTAATTTTTGTATTTTTAGTAGAAACGGGGTTTTGCCACGTCGCCCAGGCTGGCAGTGATATTATTTTTATCTCCAACGTGCACCTGTGGCAGGTTGGCTTCTCCTCTCTCACCCCCAGAACCGAGTTATTTGCTTAACCTCTCTCTAATGCAGTGGCTGTGAGGAGAGTCCCTGGAGCCAAGCTGCCTGGATTTGAATCCTGGCACTACTACTTAACTGTTCACTGGGATGAGTTACTCAATGTGCCTACGTCTCAGCTTTCTCATCTGTAAAATGGCGGTATTAATAACAGTACCAACTTCATAAGCTTTTTGTGAGGATTGAATGAATTGAACATATACAGATGCTTATAAGAGTACCTGGCACATGCTAGTACAGTTTGAGTTTGACCAGTCTCATCTCTCAAACAGCATCTAGGGACACATGCTCAGAGCACCAAGAGCACTGATCTTCAGTACTCTCCCTCTTCCTTCTTCTCCCCACTCTCTTAATCACTGTTCAGTGTGTACCCCCCTATCCTCACCCCAGTTAGCTCCCGGGGCTCACACTTAATTTGTTCAGAGGAGAAGTGGCCTGGGCAGTGTCAGTCCCTGGTAGTAATGAGATGTGTTACGTGTTGATGCCTGGCAAAGAGGAAATAAGAAGAAATCCTAGGTCTGCAGCCATAAAAAAGGATGAGTTCATGTCCTTTGTAGGGACATGGATGAAGCTGGAAACCATCACTCTGAGCAAACTATCGCAAGGACAGAAAA
>NW_012103643.1:1377729-1399491 GCF_000951045.1 Mandrillus leucophaeus | reverse complement strand
GAGTCTGTCTCTGTCACAAAGGCTGGAGTACAGCGGTGCAATCTCGGCTCACTGCAACCTCTGCCTCTCGGCTTCAAGTGATTCTCCTGCCTCAGTCTCCCCAGGAGTTGGGACTACAGGTGTGCACCACCATGCCTGGCAAATTTTTGTGTTTTTAGTAGAGATGGGTTTCCACCATGTTGACCAGGCAGGTCTCAAACTCCTGACATCAAGTGATCCACCTGTCTCGGCCTCCCAAAGTGCTGGGATTACAGGCATGAGCCACCACGCCTGGCCACTAAACCAAACTTCTAAGGTATTATCCAAATATGTTGCTGACGACAAAGGACCATTGTTTGACGAATTGCTTACAAATATTATTTATAATGTCTCTATTAGAAACATTATAAGTGGTTTCTAAGTTGCTTCTATTTAAAGTTTAATATTTATGGAAATTTAAAATCTTAAACTCTATTTTTAAAGAGACGATTTTTAACAGCCTTGAAAGCATCTTCAATTTTGATGACAAATTGTTAAACTTGAAATATTAATTTGTGTCTTAATTCAAAGGCAGTGGGATGTAGATCAGAATGGTGCAGGGTTCCTGCCCTCATGAGGTTTGCAATTTCAGGTGAGAGTCCGACACACTTTAAAAAGTATTGCAATGTGGGAAATGCTAAGGGAGCTACTGTTCTGGGCGGGTTCTGGGTGGGTCCCCTTGCTCCACACTTCACTGGAGCAAATATGATGGTGTCATCTGGGAGGGCTTCATGGAAGAGGCAAACTAGGTCTTAAAGGAAGCATCAGATGTCACTGGCTTGGGAAAGATATTCCAGGAGGAAGGAACAGGTTGTACAAAGTAAGGTAATTTTGTTTGGGGAAGCTCCAGCAGGTTCACATGAGGACACAGTTGAGATGGTCTACCTCTATACTCATAACTGTAGGTGCTTGGGAAAAGCTGAACTAAGCCAGTATTAACAGGCTTTGTCTGGACAATGCAGTGGGTCTAGAAGCAGGTTAGAAGGACTAGAAGAGATTAAAAAAAAAAAAACCTCTGATGTAAAAAATGAATACAGCTGCAGATAAAAGTAGTTTGGCACTATCTGTATGGTTCCCATCTAGGTTTATTTTATTTTATTGTATTTATTTGAGATGGAATCTTGCTCTGTTGCCCAGGCGGAAGTGTATTAGCGCCATCTCGACTCTCTGCAACCTCCATCTCCCAGGTTCAAGCAATTCTCCTGCCTCAGCCTCCTGAGTAGCTAGGATTACAGGCATGTACCACCATGCCTGGTTAATTTTTTTTTTTTTTTTGTATTTTTAGTAGACATGGGGTTTCACCATGTTGGCCAGGCTGGTCTAGAACTCCTGACCTCAGGTGGTCCACCTGCCTCAGCCTCCCAAAATGCTGGGATTACAGGTGTGAGCCACGGCGCCCGGCCTCCCATCGAGGTTTCCAACAGGGCCATCAGAATTTTCTCTAATTTTCCTCTATGGTTCTATTGGGTAAGATCCTTATTTAGTGTACAGGTCTGCAGACAGAAAGAAACAAGCCAAGGAGAACACTGCTTCCTCTGTTTCTGTGGCTTATGTCTAATTTTAGGAAGCAGCGCAACAAATAATAAAAAACGGATGTTTCTAAGTAGATTTGTGTGTGTGTGTGTGTGTGTCTGTGTGTGTGTGTGTGTGTGTGCGCGCATGCGCGCACGCGCGTGTCCTTTAAAGCTTTTCCTACCCCATCCTGGCCTCATGCAATGTCAAAAAAAAGTAAGTGAGCAAAATGACACTTTCTCCTTGTAGTGATTATTATTATTTGAGATAGGGTCTCACTTTGTCACCCAGGTTGGAGTGCAATGGTGTGATCTCGGCTCACTGCAGCCTCAACTTCCTGGGCTCAAGTGATCCTCCCATCTCAGCCTCCCGAATAGCTGGGACTACAGGTGTGCACCACCACACCTGGCTAATTTTTTTGTATTTTTAGTAGAAACGGGGTTTTGCCACGTCGCCCAGGCTGGCAGTGATATTATTTTTATCTCCAACGTGCACCTGTGGCAGGTTGGCTTCTCCTCTCTCACCCCCAGAACCGAGTTATTTGCTTAACCTCTCTCTAATGCAGTGGCTGTGAGGAGAGTCCCTGGAGCCAAGCTGCCTGGATTTGAATCCTGGCACTACTACTTAACTGTTCACTGGGATGAGTTACTCAATGTGCCTACGTCTCAGCTTTCTCATCTGTAAAATGGCGGTATTAATAACAGTACCAACTTCATAAGCTTTTTGTGAGGATTGAATGAATTGAACATATACAGATGCTTATAAGAGTACCTGGCACATGCTAGTACAGTTTGAGTTTGACCAGTCTCATCTCTCAAACAGCATCTAGGGACACATGCTCAGAGCACCAAGAGCACTGATCTTCAGTACTCTCCCTCTTCCTTCTTCTCCCCACTCTCTTAATCACTGTTCAGTGTGTACCCCCCTATCCTCACCCCAGTTAGCTCCCGGGGCTCACACTTAATTTGTTCAGAGGAGAAGTGGCCTGGGCAGTGTCAGTCCCTGGTAGTAATGAGATGTGTTACGTGTTGATGCCTGGCAAAGAGGAAATAAGAAGAAATCCTAGGTCTGCAGCCATAAAAAAGGATGAGTTCATGTCCTTTGTAGGGACATGGATGAAGCTGGAAACCATCACTCTGAGCAAACTATCGCAAGGACAGAAAACCAAACACTGCATGTTCTCACTCATAGGTGGGAATTGAACAATGAGAACACCTGGACACAGGGCGGGGAACGTCACACACCGGGGCCTGTCGTGGGGTGGGGGGATGTGGGAGGGATGGCATTAAGAGATATACCTAATGCAAATGATGAGTTGATGGGTGCAGCAAACCAACATGGCACATGTATACATATGTAACAAACCTGCACGTTGTACACATGTACCCTAGAACTTAAAGTGTGTATATATATATATATATAAAAAGAAATCCTAGGTCTATTCCTCCATCATGCTTACCAGCTTTAGGAAAATCTAAAATGCCTACGGCCCTCAGTTTCCTCATCCTTAAAGTTGTGATGATAATAATTATCCTCGTCCCCCTTGGTCCTCTTGAAGGTCACAGGAGAATACTGCTTATGGAAATCTTTTGTAAACTGTAAAGTGCAAATAGATATATAGGACTGTTTTCATTCACCCAAACACTTGTCAATGAACAGCATTAGCTTTTCTTGGTCTTAATGTATTATTGAGTACCTGCCATAGAATGTCAAATAGAAATCTTGTCTTGGTCCTGACTTTTATGGGAGGGATTTGTAATATCTGACTTGTAAAATTATGCTTGCTTAGATTACTAACATGCTTGATTAGGTTTAAGACATTTCTTTTCCTGGGTTGCTATCATGAATGGATGTTCTATTTTAGCAAATGCCTCTAAAAGATCTGTTAATACCACCACATGGTTTTTCCACTTTGATTTTTTTTTTTTTTGAGATGGAGTTTTGCTCTTGTTACCCAGGCTGCAGGGCAGTGGTGCGATCTCAGCTCACTGCAACCTCCGCCTCCCGGGTTCAAGAGATTCGCCTGCCTTAGCCTCCCTAGTAGCTGGGACTACAGGCATGCGCCACCAGGCCTGGCTAAGTTTTGTATCATTAGTAGAGGCAGGGTTTCACCATGTTGGCCAGGCTGCTCTCAAACTCCTGACCTCAAGTGATCCACCCGCCTCAGCCTCCCAAAGTGCTGGGATTATAGGCGTGAGCCACCATGCCCAGCCACTACTTTGAACTTTTTAATAGACTCTTAATATGGAAACATCTTAGCATTCCCAGAAAGATCTTTTTGTACCTTTAATACACTGCTGGATATGAAATTTAGTATCTTTACTTTCACTGATATGTAAATATCTATATTTGTATACACACATATATACACCATATATGTTGTGTGTATATATGTGTGTGTGTGTGCTGATTGATAGATATGGATAGATATAAGGTTGATACGGTTTGCTTGTGTCCCCACCCAAATCTTATCTTGAACTGTAGTTCCCATAATCCCCAAGTGTGGTGGGAGGGACCTGGTGGGGCAATTACTTCCATGCTGGTCTCATGATATTGAGTGAGTTCTCATGAGATCTGATAGTTTTATAAGGAGCTTTCCCTCTCTTCATTCTGGACATCTTGCTGCTACCATGTGAAGAAGGACATGTTTGTGTCCCCTTCTGCCATAATCGTAAGTTTCCTGAGGCCTCCCAGGCCCTGTGGAACTGTGAGTCAATTAAACCTATTTCCTTTATAAATTACCCAGTCTTGGGTATGTCCTTACAGCAGCATGAGAATGGACTAATACAATAAGTTGGTACCAGGTAGTGGGTAGTGCTGTAAAGATACCTGAAAATGTGGAAGCAACTTTGGAACTGGGTAACAGGCAGAGGTTGGAACAGTTTGGAGGGGTCAGAAGAAGACAGGAAGATGTGGGAAAGTTTGGAACTTCCTAGAGACTTGTTGAATGGCTTTGACCAAAATGCTGAAAGTGATAGGACAATAAAGCCCAGGCTGAGGTGGTCTCAAATGGATATGAAGAACTTGTTGGGAACTGGAATAAAGGTCACTCTATGCAAAGAGACTGGTGGCATTTTGCTCCTGCCTTAGAGCTTTGTGGAACTTTGAACTTGAGAGAGATGATTTAGGGTATCTGGTAGAAGACATTTCTAAGGGGCAAAGTGTTCAAGAAGAAGCAGAGCATAAAAGTTTGAAAAATTTGCAGCCTGACAATACAATAGAAAAGAAAATCCCATTTTCTGGGGAGAGATTCAAGCCAGCTGCAGAAATTTGCATAAGTAACGAGGAGCTGAATGTTAATCACCAAGACAACGGGGAACATGTCTCTGGGACATGTCAGAGACCTTCACGGCAGCCTGGAGACCTGAGAGAAAAAAATAGTTTTGTGAGCTGGGTCCAGGGTCCCCCTGCTGTGTGCAGCCAAGGGACTTGGTGCCCTGTGTCCTAGCCACTCCAGCCGTGGCTAAAAGGGGCCAAGGTACAGCTCGGGTCATGGCTTCAGGGGGTGCAAGCCTCGGGCCTTGGCAGCTTCCATGTGGTGTTGAGCCTGGGGGTGCATATAAGTCAAGAATTGAGGTTTGGGAACCTCCACCTAGATTTCAGAGGATGTATGGAAATGCCTGGATGTCCAGGCAGAAGTTTGCTGCAGAGGCAGGGCCCTCATGGAGAACCTCTGCTTGGGTAGTGCAGAAGGGAAATGTGGGATTGGAGCCTCACACAGAGTCCCCACTTGGGCACTGCCTAGTGGAGCCGTGAGAAGGGAGCCACTGACCTCCAGGCCCCAGAATGGTACATCCACCAACAGCTTGCATGGTGCACCTGGAAAAGCCAAAGGCACTCAATGCCAGCTGTGAAAGCAGACTGGAGGGGGGGTGTACCCTGAAAAGCCACAAGAGCAGAGCTGCCCAATGGTGTAGGAACCCACCTCTTGCATTAGCGTGACCTGGATGTGAGACATGTAGTCAAAGGATATAATTTTGGAATTAAGGTTTAATGACTGCCCTATTGGATTTTGGACTTGCATGTGGCCTGTAGCTCCTTTGTTTTGGCCAATTTCTCCCATTTGGCATGGGTGTATTTACTCAATGCCTGTACCCCCATTGTATCTAGGAAGTAACTTGTTTTTGATTTTATAGGCTCTTAGGCAGAAGGGACTTGCCTTGTCTCAGATGAGACTTGGTACTTGGACTTTTGAGTTAATGCTGGAATGATTTAAGAATTTAGGGGACTGTTGGAAGGGAATGATTGTGTTTTTGAAATGTGAGGACATGAGATTTGGGAGGGGCCAGGGGTGGAATTATATGATTTTGTGGTGTGTGCCCACTCAAATCTCATCTTGAATTGTAGTTCCCATAATTCCCACATGCGGTGAGAGGGATTTGGTGGGAGAATTGCATCATGGGGGTGGTTACCTCCATGCTGTTCTCGTGAAAGTGAGTTCTCATGAAATCTGATGGTTGTATAAGGGGCTTCCCCCCACTGCTTTTCTCAACACTTCTTCTTCCTGCCACCATATGAAGAAGGATGTGTTTGCTTCCCCTTCCACTTTGATTGTAAGTTTCCTGAGGCCTCCCCAGCCCTGTGGGTATGTCCTTACAGCAGCATAAGAATGGACTAATACTAAGGTATCAGTGTTTCTTTCTTTTCAGAGACAGAATCTCACTCTTATCAGCAAGGCTGGAGTGCAGCGGCATGATGGCACAATCATAGCTCACTGTAACCTTGAATTCCTAAGCTCAAATGATCCTCTCACCTCAGCCTCCTGAGTAGCTAGGACTACAGGTACGCACCGCACATTCCTGGCTATTTGTTTTTTAATTTCTGTAGATGTAGGGGTCTCGCTTTGTTGCCCAGGTTGGTCTCAAATGCCTAGCCTCAAATGATTCACCTCCTTCGGCCTCCTAAACCACTGGGATTACATGTGTGAGCCACCATGCCTGGCCAGATATCAGTTTTATACTGAACCTCTAAAACGAGAAAATGGGTTAGGTAAGCTTCCCATGTTTTCCTAGCCTAAGAGGTAGTTTATATAGAATTAGCTGTTCCTTAAAGCTTTGTCAGAATCTACCTGAAACACCTTCTGGACTCAGTATCTGTTTTAGGAATAGATCTTTGAGTATCTCTTGAGTTCCTTGATAGTTACGATTCTATTCAACATTCCTAATTTTCCTTGAATGAATCTTTGTAATTAATATTTTCTAGGATATTAGTCTCTTCATCCAGTGACTTTCAGAATGCTTGCCATTAGATAAACATTCTTAGTTTTTGACCTGTGATTTTTTCTTGAAAGGTATGCCAAAGGTTTGCCTTTCTATTCCTTCTCTCAAAAAAACAAGTTTATTTTTATTTTTTAACTTTTATTTTAAGTTCAGGGGTATATGTGCAGATTTGTTATACAGGTAAACTTGTGTCATGGGGGTTTGCTGTACAGATTATTTCATCACCCAGGTATTAAGCCCAGTACCTATTAGTTATTTTTCCTGATCCTCATCTCCAGCCTCTGGTAGGACCCCGTGCATATTGTTCCCCTCTATGTGTCCATGTGTTCTCATCATTTAGCTCCCACTTAAAAATGAAAACATGTGATTTTGGTTTTCCGTTTCTGTGTTAGTTTGCTAAGGATATTGGCCTCTAGCACCACCTATGTTCCCGCAAAAAAACATGATCTCATTCTTTTTCATGGCTGCATAGTATTTCATGGTGTGTATGTATATATATGCACATTTTCTTTTTCCAGTGTATTATTGATGGGCATTTAGGTTGATTTCATATCTTTAAGGGTAGTATGGCTTCTTGGCCTTTTGGCTCAGATTTCATATCTTTGCTATTACGAATAGTGCTGCAATGAACATACACATGCATGTGTCTTTATAATAGAACAATTTATGTTCCTTTGGGTATATACCCAGTAATGGGATTGCTGGGTCAATTGGTATTTCTGTTTTTAGGTCTTTGAGGAATCACCACACTGTCTTCCACAGTGGTTGAACTAATTTACACTCCCACCAAGGAAATTCAGGAAAACAATTTCCTTTTCTCTGCAACCTTGCCAGCATCTGAAAAACCAGTCACCAATGCTATCTCCTCTTTATTTTCTATTTTTATTAATTTCTACTCTTATCTTTCTTAATTCATTCCTTCAACTTTCTTCAGATTCATTTTGTCTCTATCTCCTGCCAAGCTTCTTGAGTTGAAGGCTTGGTTGATTCATTTATTTTCAACATTTCTTATTTTCTGCCATATGCACATAAGGCTATGTATTTTCCCTGTGAATGCTGTCTTAGCGTGTCCCATGGGCTTTGATATCCATGGACCGCTCTTACTGTGATTCGGTTCTAAATGGCTTGTAATTTCTGCATTTATTTCCTGTCAAACCTAAGACTTATTTAGTGGAATGTTTTAAAATATCCAAGAGGATAGATCTTTGTTGGTTATCCATCTTTTATCATTTTCTCATTTTATTACATTATAGTTCATGAATGTGTGCTGTCACAGTTTTACTTTTGGGGATTTGTTGTGATTTTCTTTGTGGTTTAATACATTCAGAGAATGTCTCATGAGAGTTGGAAAAAAATGTGCAATGTCTGTTGGATAAAAACTTGTTTCTCTCCATATGCCTATGAGGTTATAAATGTTAGTTTTGTCAGCCAGGACTTCTTGAGCCATATTCATTTGGGTAGTAGTTGATCAGCCTGTTTTTGAGAAATGTGTTTAAAGCCACTCATGCTGGGGACTTACCAGTGATTCCTTGCATTTCTATCAGGGCTTGCCTTACTTACAGATTTTGAGGCCAAGGTTGTAGGTACCTAAAGATTTATGACTTACATTTTGTGGATTATAATATTATAATTATGATACATTCTTTTAATTTTATTTTGTGTGAGATGATTACTATTAATATATTCCTGGCATGCCTTTTTCTTTTCTTTTCTTTTTTTGAGACAGGGTCTCACTCTGTCATCCAGGCTAGAGTGCACTGGCACAATCATGGTTCACTGCAACCTCCCCGCCTCCCAGGCCCGAGTGATCCTCCCACCTCAGCCTCCTGAGTAGCTGCGACTACAGGACTGCACCAGCGTGCCTGGCTAACTTTTGTATTTTTTTTTCTTTTTGAGACAGAGTTTTGCTCTTGCTGCCCAGGCTGGAGTGCGATGGCATGATCTTGGCTCACTGCAAGCTCTGCCTCCTGGGTTCAAGCGGTTCTTCTGCCTCAGCCTCCCAAGTAGCTGAGATTACAGGCATGCACCACCACGCCCAGCTAATTTTGTATTTTTAGTAGCGACAGGGTTTCTCCATGTTGGTCAGGCTGGTCTTGAATTCCTGACCTCAGGTGATCCGCCCGCCTCGGCCTCCCAAAGTGCTGGGATTATAGGTGTGAGCCACTGCGCCTGGCCTAGCATGGCTTTTTCAATGTCTTTTCCATGTTTCCTGTGTTCTTTTCATTAGGTATTAGGATTGCTCATATGTTTGGCCTTCTTTCTGGCTGTGGCAGAAAGGTCAGAATGGTCTTTCCCAAGTATATGTCATTTGGCTACCAACAATGCATCCTCCCTTTCCTAGCATGGAAAGTGACAGCCCAGTCAAAGGCTATTTTCTCAACCCTCCTCATGCCCATTTATGGTCACGTGATTAGTTCTCAGCAATGAAATGTGGGCAGCAGTGATGGGAATCACTAAGGACTTAATTTTTTTGTCTGCTTTGATTGAATGCTCACTTAATTGGTGATGATTTACAGAGAAGTGGAGAAAGCAGAGGGAAGTAAGGAGTTTCTATTTGTTTATTGATTCTAAGCCCTCAAAATGCCAGGTAATCGGAAGTGTCTGAATCATGTTGGTGGTGCCACTAACTTGCTTGATGTTTGCCTTCCCCTTCACTTAAGCTCCCTGAGGCCTGGGACTGTGCCCACCAAGTGCTGCATAGTCTTCCCTAAAGCTTAGGTTATAGTAGACACTTTATTAACATTTATTGTATGAATAAATGAAATGCTTTACATTTACTTTCTGGTGACCTCATCAACTAATTCTTTTTTTTTTTTTTTTGAGACGGAGTCTTGCACTGTCACCTGGGCTGGAGTGAAATGGTGCGATCTCAGCTCAAGGCAATCTCCATCTCCCCGGTTCAAGCGATTCTCCTGCCTCAGCCTCCTGAGTAGCTGGGATTACATAACTTTTGTATTTTTAGTAGAGACAGGTTTCACCATGTTGGTCAGGCTGGTCTTGAATTCCTGACCTCAGGTGATCCGCCCACCTCAGCCTCCCAAAGTGCTGGGATTATAGGTGTGAGCCACTGCGCCTGGCCTAGCATGGCTTTTTCAATGTCTTTTCCATGTTTCCTGTGTTCTTTTCATTAGGTATTAGGATTGCTCATATGTTTGGCCTTCTTTCTGGCTGTGGCAGAAAGGTCAGAATGGTCTTTCCCAAGTATATGTCATTTGGCTACCAACAATGCATCCTCCCTTTCCTAGCATGGAAAGTGACAGCCCAGTCAAAGGCTATTTTCTCAACCCTCCTCATGCCCATTTATGGTCACGTGATTAGTTCTCAGCAATGAAATGTGGGCAGCAGTGATGGGAATCACTAAGGACTTAATTTTTTTGTCTGCTTTGATTGAATGCTCACTTAATTGGTGATGATTTACAGAGAAGTGGAGAAAGCAGAGGGAAGTAAGGAGTTTCTATTTGTTTATTGATTCTAAGCCCTCAAAATGCCAGGTAATCGGAAGTGTCTGAATCATGTTGGTGGTGCCACTAACTTGCTTGATGTTTGCCTTCCCCTTCACTTAAGCTCCCTGAGGCCTGGGACTGTGCCCACCAAGTGCTGCATAGTCTTCCCTAAAGCTTAGGTTATAGTAGACACTTTATTAACATTTATTGTATGAATAAATGAAATGCTTTACATTTACTTTCTGGTGACCTCATCAACTAATTCTTTTTTTTTTTTTTTTGAGACGGAGTCTTGCTCTGTCGCCCAGGCTGGAGTGCAGTGGCGTGATCTTGGCTCACTGCAAGCTCCGCCTCCTGGGTTCACGCCATTCTCCTGCCTCAGCCTCCCAAGTAGCTGGGACTACAGGCACCCGCCACCACGCCTGGCTAAATTTTTGTGTTTTTAGTAGAGACAGGGTTTCACCGTGTTAGCCAGGATGGTCTCAATCTCCTGACCTTGTGATCCACCCGCCTTGGCCTCCCAAAGTGCTGGGATTACAGGTGTGAGCCACTGCGCCTGGCCTCCATCAACTAATTCTTTTGGTAAACGAATTTCTGCTTAAACCAGGCCAAGACCTTTCTTTATAAGGAGCCAGGCCAGTGAATCAGGGAGTGAGATCAGAGGAAAGGAAGTCTCCCTTTTGTGTCTTTAAGTCACGTATTTTGCCTTGAGTAGCTGGAAAAGCTCCTAAATAGTATAATAGACAGAAGCTGTATATATCAGCAATAGCAAGGACCACTTGTCTGAGAACCTGGTTTGTACCAGGCACTGACCTTAATGCTTTTCATACATTGCTTCATTGAATGCTCGTAACAGCTACCACATAGATTGAATCTCCCTATTTTACAGATGCATCAACTGAGGCTCTGTGCAGTAAATAAGTTGTTCAACAACAGAGACCAAGTAAGTGGCCAAGTCAGAACTCCAATCTGTCTTCCTGACTTTGAGCTTGAATTGCCTTCCACCATACCTTATAAAAAGAATTCAGCAGCCTGAGGTTCAAAGTTCAGCTGCATGATACCGAGAATTCATTTAGTTTCTCTGAGCCGCCATCTCCTTATTTGTGGAATGGAGATAATGATGGCACTGATTGATTCTCAGCTCCTCACAGGGTTATTGTGAAGACAAATGAGAGGATGAGTATGTGTTTTGCAAGCGATTAAATTCTGCAAACACAAGTCACTTTACTTACAGTATACTGGAGACACTTACATTAGACTTTTAAAAATTTATATATATATACACACATATATATATGTGTGTGTATATATATATATTTATACAGCGTCTTACTTTGCCACCCGGG
Source organism: Mandrillus leucophaeus (assembly GCF_000951045.1). Taxonomy (NCBI): domain Eukaryota; kingdom Metazoa; phylum Chordata; class Mammalia; order Primates; family Cercopithecidae; genus Mandrillus; species Mandrillus leucophaeus. Next base: position 1,387,953 of record NW_012103643.1, on the reverse strand, counting down.
CTGGACTGTAGTGGTGCAATCTTGGCTCACTGCAGCCTAGACTGGACCCAAGAGGTCAGATCCTCCCAACTCAGCCTCCCAAGTAGCTGGGACTACAGGTGTGTGCCACCATGCCTGGCTAATTTTTTTTTTTTTTGTATTTTTTTGTAGTGATGAGGTCTTGCCATGTTACTCAGGCTAGTCTTGAACTCCTAAGCTCAAGCGATCCATCTACCACGGCCTCACAAAGTGCTAGGATTACAGGTGTGAGCCACGGCTCCTGGTCAGACTGTTTTTTTTTAATTTAAAAAACTTTATTTTTAAACTTTAATTTTTGAGATAGGGTCTCACTCTGTCACCAATGCTGGGGTGCAGTGGCGTGATCGTGGCTTACTGCAATCTTGACTTTTTGGGTTCAAGGGATCCTCCTGCCTTAGCCTCCCAAATAGCTTGGACTACAGGCATGTGCCACCATGCCCAGCTATTAAAATAATTTTTTTTTTTTTTTTTTTGTAGAGACGGTGTCTTGCCATGTTGCCTAGGCTGGTCTCAAACTTCTGGGCTCAAGTTCCCACCTTGGGCTCCCAGTGTTGGGATTACAGGTGTGAGCCAATGCGTTGGGCCACATTAAACTTTAAAGTTTCTGAATTTGAGGATATGACTTTATGACAGGCAACCTCTCACTTTTTCAGAATAGAAATAATGCTCTTAGTCACGTGAGAGACCAGTGTCTTCTATTCTAAGTAGTCAATTTTCTCTTTAGTGTTGTTTGTATGTGGGCAAACCCTACCCAAGTTTCAGTTCCTGAAATCAATTTCTTAATTTGCATTAGGCAAAAGTGTTACATAATCTTATTTTATTATTATCCAGCTTTTTATAGATCTTCGCTGAGAGACAATACGGGCTTATTGAAAGAGGCCCTGATTGGCTGTCACAAGCCCTGGGAGGGAGTCCTAGCCCTGGCACTTAGCAGCTGTGGGACCGTGGGTGAGCTACTTCACCTCCCTGCTTCTCAGGCCTCTACATCTGCAAAGTGAGAACAAGGAGCGCTCTTTCCCTAAGGGCCCTTTCAGTGTACTACTTAAACATGATTGCAAAGAGTCTTGTGTTAAGCAAAACCGAACACCTGCTGTCAATGTCTGCACTTCAGCAACATGACCCACAGTGGAATCTATATTTAGTTGCATTTGGATAATCTTCCCTTCCCCTTTTGCTTTAGCGCTTCCTACCTTCAATTATTTCTTTATTACAGCGATGCCCCCTTTTTGCTCTACTGACATGGGTGAGATGCAAATGGGCCTTCTGAGACTCTTGCTATGTCTCCTGGGCCCCAGATGGACAAATGGGAGACAGAACTGTTGTGGAGTACATCTTGGAGCTGATAGGTTTGAGGGGCAGGAAGTGTTAGTCAACACACGAGAAAAATGGGGTAAACAGCTGGAAAAGGCTGAGCATTAGCTGACAGGCTCTTTAGCCAACAGCCCCGGGACTGGATCAGGGCCTTGTGCATGGTGGGAGAGACACCTAGGACCTGTGGAAAGGACAGGAAGCCAGACCCAAGAAGCCTCAGGCTGCAATCTGGCCCTCACTTATTACCACAAAACTTACAAAGGTGTGAGTCTCGTGAATCAGCTGCAATAGATTGTTGCCTTCAGTACAAGACAGTCTAAACAACTAAAAATTAGCCAGGTGTGGTGGCTCATGCTTGTTATCTCAGGGTTTTGGGAGGCTGAGGCAGGAGGATTGCTTGAGGCCAGAAGTTCAAGACCAGCCTGAGCAACACAGTGAGACTCCCACCCCCAACTTCTACAAAAAAAATTTTTTTTTTTTGAGACGGAGTCACGCTCTGTCGCCCAGGCTGGAGTTCAGTGGCCAAATCTCAGCTCACTGCAAGCTCCGCCTCCCGGGTTCATGCCATTCTCCTGCCTCAGCCTCCCTAGTAGCTGGGACTACAGGCGCCCGCCACCTCGCCCGGCTAGTTTTTTGTATTTTTTAGTAGAGACGGGGTTTCACCGTGTTAGCCAGGATGGTCTCGATCTCCTGACCTCGTGATCCGCCCGTCTCGGCCTCCCAAAGTGCTGGGATTACAGGCTTGAGCCACCGTGCCTGGCCCTTGAGCCACCGCGCCCGGCCCAAAAAAATTTTAAAATTAGCTGGACATGGTGGTGCACACTTGTAGTCCCAGCTACTTGGGAGGCTGAGGTGGGAGAATTGCTTAAGCCCAGGAGTTTGAGGTTGCAGTGAGCTATGATTGTGTCACTGGACTCCAGCCTGGGCAACAGAGCAAGATTCTGACTCAAAAAAAAAAAAAAAAAAGAAAAGAAAAACAAAAAAACCCAAACCCAAAAAACAAAAACAAAACAAAACAAAACAAAAAACAAAAACCACATATACACAACTAAAAATTACTACAAAATAGCCTGAATTTGGTAGATCCATTTCTTACACCAGGCATGGTGGCTCACATCTTTAATCCCAACTGAAGTAGGCAGATTACTTGAGCCCAGGAGTCCAAGACCAGCTTGGGCAATATAGGGACACGCCATCTCTACGAATTAGCCAGGCGTGATGTCATGGGTCTGTAGTCCTAGCTACTTGGGAGGCTGGGGTGGGAGGATGGCTTGATCCTGGAAGGTAGAGGCTACCGTGAGCCAAGATTGCACCACTGCACTCCAGCCTGCGTGACAGAGAGAGACACTGTATAAAAAAAATAAATGAATAAATAAAATAAAATAAAATAAAATAAAATAAAATAAAGAAAGCATTTCCTGAATACCAGGAAACCCAAGATATGACGGCTGATGCACATGAAGCCGTGTCCCTTCGTGCAGTGGGGTGGCAAGGCCTGAACAGGCAGATGTGGCCTCTCAGGAAACTTGCCTATGATTTCTGCCTTCCTCCCCTGCGGCAGTCCTGTTTGGTTGTGCAGGAGGCAAAGGAATCTGATGGCTTGGGAAATGTCCTGTTGATACAAAACTAACCTGTTTAAAATGTAGTGAGATTCGCGTTGTCTCGGAAAAGTAACATTTAGGCTAGTCACATTGGATCATGCTTCCACCCTACCATATGCATAACCTACTTACAAGCAGCACTCAGCATTTACATCTGGTTTTATAGGGACCAAGGACCCATTACCATTAATGATCTGCCAAGCCAGACAACAGTTCTGTGGAGGCAGATAATGATGTCCAATTTACAGACACAGAGGATTAGATTTGAAGATGCACAGTACTCTTCCTGGGGCCAGATCCTTTTACCAGACACAGGGAAATATGTTAGAATTTTCAAGTGTGTAACTCTTTGCTTTTCTGCAAGCCATGCATCCTGTTGGGTGCATTCCAAAGATTGCAGATTCTATTGGTGGATACCAACTCATACACAAAAGAGAAACTATAGGAGTTCTGTCCAAAAAGGAGCCAGTGTCTTGCTAGGCCCTCGGGTCTCTGTAGGGATGCACCTGTTGATGTCCTCTGGCCTCTTGTCCATCTTACCTGGTAAGGGGCTTCTCCCCTCCAACCCCCCTCCCCCCACCTAATGGATCTTCCTTAAACCCAGCTTTTATCTGGTCAGTCCTTTGCTTGGAAGTTTCCAGAGTAAGAAATATGAATAAAGGAAACATGTGTACACAACGAGGGGGACAGTGAGTCCATTCAATCATTTCAGAAAACAATTTCAGAGAATCTAGGAAAACTGGAGGTGCCTTGCCATCCAGAAGCCCTTGCACATTCGCAACAGACAACACACATAAGAATGTCCTGGCAGCATTTTTATGAGAGCAGAAATTTGGAAATCAATCCAAAGTTTCATTAATCAGATGAAAAAGTATGAGAGATGTTCTCTCGTGGTGCTGGGGAACAATGGAGATGATATGTTCTCTAGTGGTCCCGGAGAACAATGGAGATGAATGAACCTGAACCAACACCTCACCGTGGGTGAATCTCTAGAACACAAAGTTGAATGAAGAAGGAAAGTCATGGAAAAATATGCACAGTATGATCCTATTTGTATAAGGTTCGGAAATAGGTGAACTCAACAGTATCTGTGGGGAACAGACAAATGCAGTGAAACTATCAAAATAAACAAGAGAATGATGAGAGTCTAAATCAGACTGGGTGGTTTCCTTTGAGGTGGGAGGAACAGAGACCAGGGAGGGGTCTGCAAGAGTTTACTGCTTTGGTGATGTTCAGTTTCCTAAGCTGGGTAATGGGTCCCTAAGGATTCATTTCATTATTATCCTGCAAATCTTGCAGACTACACACACACACACCTGCACACGTAAGTATTCTTCACTTTGCATGACATAGTAATGAAAAAAATACACAGATAAACCACCTCTAGGAAATCTTACCTTTTCCCATAGCACCTACATTTCTCTGTCTAACTGGAAGACCCTTCCCAGTCTGGCAGCTCTGGCCTTGTAACATCAGCCAACGCTAGTATTATATTGTGCCAGGACCTGTCTTACGTGCTCTATGTCGTGTTGCCATATTCAATCCTAACAACTCGACAAGACAGGCGCCATTATTATCTGCATTTTATACATGAGGAAGCTGAGGCCCAGAGAGGTGAAGTCACCAGTCCGAGTTAACATGGTTAGTTCATGGCAGAGAGAGTATTGGAACCTATATGGTCTGATGGAAGAGTAGGAATATTGCTGATTTTTTCCCTCTAGCTTTCCCCTCCTCTCTGGTTTTGACTTTCTTCTTACTATTTCATGCACATTCCCACCTTTCCCACCCATACTCGCAAGTGCCTGGTTCTCTTTGATCAGAATGGTCTTTCTCAAGTATACGCCACAAAACATCACAACCGTGAGATCCTCTGTTTATAAAAAATGGGAGTGTCACAGTCAGATAAATGGGGCAAACGCTGAAAAGTAAAACCCACTCTCAGAAAATTACAGCGGTCATCAGCGATTAGATCTTCTAAGATGTTCTGGAATACAGACGCCTCATGAACTTTGCTTAACCCAGCATTTTCCAAACTTGTTTGATCATGGAAACTCCTCCTCGCCACCCTCACCCCCAACAGTATTTGATATTGAACCAGTGCTCCAAGGAACCCACTTTGGAAAATATTGGCAAGCGTCCTCATCACTCTCTTTTATCCAGTCATTCCTCTTCTTTTCCAGTCCTCCTTTATTCCTGTCTCCTCTGAAATCCTACAGCCCCTCTAATTTGTATTATGAAGCAACTTGGCTCTGATCTATCTAGTGTTCGGTTTGGTTTCAGGATTTCTCTGGTTGGACAGCTTTTTATTCCTCAATGAAACATTAAATTCCTGTGGGCAGGGACTAGATTTTGGGCTCCTTCTCTGCCTCTCTCTGCCACTAGGCATGACTACAGTGCTGGGCACTTGGTAAACTCTCTCTTTTTTTTTTTTTTTGAGACAGAGTCTTGCTCTGTTGCCAGGCTGGAGTGCAGTGGCGCGATCTTGGCTCACTGCAACCTCCACCTCCTGGGTTCAAGCGATTCTCCTGCCTCAGCCTCCCGAGTTTCTGAGATTACAGGCGCCTGCCACCACGCCTGGCTAATTTTTGAATTTTCAGTAGAGATGGGGTTTCACCATGTTGGCCAGGATGGTCTTGATCTCTTGACCTCGTGATCCGCCCACCTCGGCCTCCCAAAGTGTTGGGATTACAGGCGTGAGCTGCCGCACTCGGCCAGTAAACTCTTAAAGCATGAAAAACGGTGGGAGCGACTTGAGCAACAAAGAAAGAAAATCGCATGTTTAGTGAAGGAACTTGGCCATTCAAAGCCTGGCATTAAGGGGTCTCTGAACACATCCAAGAGACAGAGCACTTTGTAGAAAATGCTTTCCCATCACTTGAAGGAGACAGATTCGGAACACCTACTTGGGTCAGACAAAAATACCTTTGGGGTTTTAGGGTCACACCTCTGCCTCCCTCCTCCTCCAATGGCATGTTCCACACATTGCATTGCCCCAGTGGAAGATGGTATTTACCTTTAGCCTCTTGTGGATACACAGACCTCACCTGTTACTGCCTTGTCTGCTTCTGTGAACTCCCTATGATCTCCACTAACGAGCCCAGGAGACTGCCGAGACCAGCTCGGTCGGGGAGACCCTAACCCAGCGGCGCTAGAGGAATTAAAGACACACACACAGAAATATAGAGGTGTGAAGTGGGACATCAGGGGTCTCACAGCCTTCAGAGCTGAGAGCCCCAACAGAGATTTACCCACATATTTATTAACAGCAAACCAGTCATTAGCATTGTTTCTATAGATATTAAATTCACTAAAAGTATCCCTTGAGGGAAACCAGGGGACAGGCCGAATTCATTGCAGCAGGAACACGCCCTTAAGACACAGATCGCTCAGGCTTTTGTTTGTGGCTTAAGAATAAAAAAAAAAAAAAGAATGCCTTTAAGCGCTTTTCCGCCCTGGGTGGGCCAGTTGTTCCTTGTCCTCATTCTCGTAAACTCACAACCTTTCAGCTTGGGCGTTAGGGCTGTTAAGAACATGTTATAGTGCTGCAGAGATTTTGTTTATGGCCAGTTTTTGGGAGGCTTGCTCCCAACAGGAGACAGTGGCATGGCTGGCCCCAGTGGCTCATGCCTCTAATCCCAGCACTTTAGGAGTCCAAGGCAGGAGGATCACTTGGAGTTCTAGACTAGCCTGGGCAACATAGCGAGACCCCCACTCTCTACAAAAAATTTTTAAAAATTAGCCACGTGTGGTCATGCACACCTGTAGTCCCAGCTACTTAGGAGGCTGAGGTGAGAGAATCATTTGAGCCCAGGAGTTAGAGGCTGCAATAAGCTATGACTGCACCACTGCACTCCATCCTGGGTGACAGAGACAGATCCTGTTTCAGAAAACAAACAAAAGAAAAGAAAATGGCATGCAGAACACACACACACACACACACACACACACAGAGTATATGTGAGGAAAAGATTCTGGATTGGTGAAATACTGAATATTGTGCTCTATTTGCTCTCCCCCTTCCTTGGATTTCTAATGTGAGGGGAAAAAATCTTCCTTCTCATGATGGTTAATATTGAGTGTCAACTTGACTGGATTGAAAGATGGAAAGTATTTTTCCTGGTGTTTCTGTGAGGGGTGTTGCCAAAGGAGATTAGCATTTGAGTCAGTGGACTGGGAGAGGCAGACCCACCCTCAATCTGGGTGGGCACCATCTAATCAGCTGCCAGCACGGCCGGAATAAAAGCAGGCAGAAGAACGTGGAGAGACTAGGCTTGCTGAGTCTTCCGGCCTCCATCTTTCTCCCATGCTGGATGCTTCCTGCCCTCACACATCAGACTCCAGGTGCTTCCGTTTTGGGACCAGGACTGGCTTCTTTGCTCTTTAGCTTGCAGACAGCCTACTGGGGCCTTACCTTGTGATCAAGTGAGCCAATGCTCCTTAATAAACTCCCCTTTATAGATACCTTTACCCTGTTAGTTCTGTCCCTCTAGAGATCCCTAATACACTTCAACTTCATTTCTTTACACCCTCTAAGATTTTCCTATGCCTATCAAATTTATGCTCAGTGCAAAAATATAATTCATTCCTCTGTTCTGATTCCGTATATTCATCTTCTATTGCCACTCTAACAAATTACCACAAATGTCGTGACTTAAAAAAATACCAATTTATTATCTGACAGTTCTAGAGGCCAGAAGTCTGACACAGGCCTCCAGGAACTAAAATCAAAGGGTCGGCGGGTCTGTGTTCCTTCCAGAAGGTTCCAGGAGAGGCTGTGCCTCTTTGCTTTTTCTAGTCTCTGGAGGCCTCCTGGGGACCTTGGCTCCTGGCCCCTTTCTCTGGTTTCAAAGCCAGCAATGACCAGTCAATTCCTGATGCTGCCATCTTTCTTTAAAAATTTATGGGATTAGATTGGGCCCACCTGGATAGTCTGGGATACTCTCCCCATCTCAATATCCTTTACCTTAATCACGTCTGCAAAGTCCCTTCTGCAGTGTAAGGGAAACTATTCACAGGCTGTGAGGATTAGGGCATCCTTATTTTTGGGAGCCATTAATCTGTCTACCACATTACCCCAACTTTCAGGAAGATTTTGAGGAGTGAGCAGAAGTCACTGTGTGACCAGGGAACATAATTTGGTGCAGAGTCAGCTGTGTTCCCCAAGCTCACTATGAGACCCTGAAAATCCTAAGTCCAAGGAAATCCATGGGGAGTGTTCGTGATATGGTTTAGGCTCTGTGTTCCCACCCAAATCTCCCCCTGAGTTGTAATAATCCCTACATGTCATGGGAGGGACCTGGTGGGAGGTAATTGAATCATGGGGGCGGGTATTTCCCATGCTGTTCTCGCGATAGTGAATAAATCTCATGAGATCTGATGGTTTTATAAAAGGGCAATTCCCCTGCACACACTTTCTTGCCTGGTGCCACGTAAGACGTGTCTTGCTTCCCCTTCGCCTTCTGCCATGATTGTGAGGCCTCCCCAGCCCTGTGAAACTGTGAGTCCACTAAACCTCTTTCCTTTATAAATTACCCAGTTTCGGGTATGTCTTTTTTAGCAGCATGAGAACAGACTAATACAGTTGGAAAGGAGAGTTTTGGAGGAGCCGTGTTCCTCTTGTCTTGGTTTGCGGATGCCTCATTAAGTATGGGAGGGTTTGTTCTTTTAGGGGAAGTGTTGGTCTGTACATTCGAAGTATTTGGAAATTTGTATTGTTAACTTGTTAACTAGGAAATTTGCCTAGTTAACCGTCACGGAGTGGGGCAGACTGGAAGTGTCTGGGCGGAGGCAGTTCTCTGGTGGATGCTAAGGAAGGGTCTGTATTTGGGGCTGGCCAGAATGCCAAAGGGTAGGGCAGGGTAGTCTGTGGTCAGTGCCAGCAGATGGGTCGTGGAGTATGATATGGGGATTGGTGTATCTGATGGGCCACTGGGAGCACTGAGTACCCAGCAGGTGGGCAGTCAGGCAACAGGCCATAGGGAAGCCTGTGGAGAAGGACTCTGGTCCTTAGGACAAAAGGGAGTAAACCAAGACAGCACCCAAGACCTACAGGGACGTTGCTATAAGGCCCTTGGCTGAGACACGAACTCGGGCACAGAGAACACAGCGGCAGCCTGTTTATCAGACTGGGATCCGGGGGGATTGTGGCAGCGTTCCTCAATGGTGGGTCTGCTGGGTTACAGATGGTTCAATTCTGCATTGTGTGGCTATTTCCTGAATATTGCAGGATGTTTGGTATCCCTGGTTCCCACCCACTAAATACTGGTAATCACCCTAAGTCATTTCATCAATCATTTTGGGATAGTGCCCTAAGACATTTTCAAATGTCTCCCTAGCGGGTGGGAATGCTCTCAGGTCATACTGAAATATGACCAGCCTAAGGTTGGAATGGATCCCAGGACTAGGGGCAGCTGTGAGCCTGGGGAATAACCCGCCAGCCCTAGGAGTAAGCCGATGTGTATATAGAGGTAGGTCTCATACGTATGACAGACGCTGTTGTTTTGTGTTGATACAATGGAACTTATTTTTCCAGGCTTTTTGTAGTAATTTATGTTCTGCTTCCTCCGTTCTCCCAACCATCTTCCTTTTTTCCCCTTCCTACTAGCAATATTATTATTTTTTCTTTTCCATGGTGACTACCCTAGCTGGGGTCCTTGTTGTGTCTATGGATGGTTGTAAGAGGCCCCTGAATGACTATTCTTTATCCTGTCCCTTCATTGCATCAGCTGCTCTACATTTGCCTTCTGGAACATTCTTTCAAGCTTGGATCTGATCATGTGTGTCATTGTCCAGTTAATGAGTCTTTTGGGGTCCCCACTGCCAGCCCAGTGAAGGCCAAACTTGGCTGGTACTGAAGATCCTCGGCCAGTCTAGCTGGGTGGTCTTCCAGCTTTATGTCCCAGCTCTAGAATCTACGATTCTTTTGGTTTCAAGGTCTTCATTCCCCCTGGCACACCCTTGGCCATTTGCTTCCACAACCTCTACATCATCAACGACCTACCCCTATCTTTCCCTTTATGCATCTCCATCCTTTAAGGACTGATTCAAATGCCACCCTATCCATGAGCCAGTGAAGCACATTAATAGATATGATAAGGGTTCTCAAAAAAAATTTTTTTTTTTTTGAGACGGAGTCTCACTCTGCAGCCAGGCTGGAGTGCAGTGGCATAATCTCAGCTCACTGCAGCCTCCACCTCTCAGGTTCAAACAGTTCTCCTGCCTCAGCCTCCCAAGTAGCTGGGACTACAGGCATGCGCCACCATGCCTGGCTAATTTTTGTATTTTTGGGAGGGAC
>NW_012103643.1:1373164-1376724 GCF_000951045.1 Mandrillus leucophaeus | reverse complement strand
TGTAGCAACTTTAAACCGAGATCCAAACGGTAAATATTATTAATCAGTAAAACTACGGAAGTAATAACAACTTCACAAGATTGCTGTAAGATGAATGAGCTAAGCCACACAGAGGTGTCTGCAAGCTGCAAGCTGCTGCTCAAATGCTTATTTATTTTACTACTTTTTAAACTGCAGTCTCAAACTCCTAGGCTCAAGTGATTTTCCCACTTTAGCCTCCCAAGTAGCTGGAACTACAGGCGTGCGCCACCACACCTGGTACAAATGCTTGTTGTTCGTTGCCTGCTTGCAAGGGGCTGTTAGCTCTGTGTTTCCAGGCCTGGGCTCTCTCTAAAATTCCAGGGCTGCATCTATAATGTTCTGCCTGGAATCCCTTCTTAGTGTCTAATAGATATCTCAAAATTAATGGAGCTGAGACTGAACTCTTGATCCACTCCCTGCCCCACCTCAAAGAGAAAAAAAAAAATCAATTACTCCATCCCCGGTCTTCCCCGCCTCCATCAATGGCACCCAGCTGCTCAGGACACGCATCAAATTTTTAATTCCACTGTTTTTCTCATTTTGCTGAATCCAGAGTAGGTCTTGCCCACTCTCATTCTGAGGCACATCTCAACTTTGCCCTCTCTCTTCGTCCTCTGTGCTTCCAGCTAGCACAAGGCGCCACAGTTGCTCGTCTGAACTCCTGCCAAGAGCCTCCTAATGGTTCTCTCTTCCTCCTCCAATCCGTTCCTCAAACGCAGCAGGGTGTTCTTTCAAAACAAATCACATCATGCCACTCCCTTGCTTAAAACCCTCCCAGGTCTTCTCCATTGCACTTAAAATTAAAACCACCGTCCTTAACCGCCGTCCTTTCCTTGGCTGAGAAGGTCCCACCTGGTCAAGATCCTTCCTACATTTGCAGACTCATCTCCCACCATGCTCCATCCTCCACCCCACTCCAGCCCCTCTTGTCCATGCTGTGGACACAGCAGGCATGGATTCCTCATCTTTTCATGACTGATTTCTTTGATGCATCCCATTCTTAGCTTAAATGTCACCTCCTCAGATAGGTTCTCCCTTGTCCACCAATCTAAAGCAGTGACCCATTCTCTCTTTCTTCATTCACCCTACCTGAACGCTCTGAAACATTTCCCAGTAGTTCGTATTACACACCAACCGCATCATGTCCTTAATAAACCATTTACATTCATATTTCATCTAGTGACATAATTTCAGTAATGAGATCATTGAGATGGTGTATCATACCTCTTTGGGATTTCAGAATACAAGAAAAGAATACAGAAAATGCTTTAAAAAAATAAGCAATGACATGTGTTGTAATAGAGATAGCCACAACCTGTTAGTGTTCCCCCACCACTCAGAGAATCAGTGACTTTAGAATGTTGGGGGAAAAGGCCAGGTGTGGGTGGCTCACATCTGTAATCCCAGCAATTTGGGAGTCCAAGGCAGGCAGATCACCCGAGGTCAGGAGTTTGAGACCAGCCTGGCCAACATGGTGAAGCCCTGTCTCTACCAAAAATACAAAAAATTAGCCAGGTGTGGCAACGGGCACTTGTAATCTCAGCTACTCGGGAGGCTGAGGCAGGAGAATCACTTGAACCTGGGAGGCAGAGGTTGCAGTGAGCAGAGATTGCGCCATTGCACTCTAGCCTGGTCAACAAGAGTGAAACTCTGTCTCAAAAAAACAAAAAACAACAACAAAAAAAGAATATTGGGGAAAAAATCCACGCAAAATATGACTACAAATGAGTTATGCATGGAAACTAAAAGAGACTGACAACATCACCAGTGTCAAACCAGACTTCTTACTTTAGGAATATCCCTGACTTATTTTGTGCGCTCTTCCCTCCAGTTATCATCAAATATTTATCAAGCATCTACTCTGCCAAATGCAGAGGAAATCATGAGAAATAACAGCAGCCCACTAGGACCACTTCCCCTGTACCTTTTTCTCTCCCCTCTCCATCGCTCCTCTCTTCCTTGTGTGAAAACGTAATTTGTAAATACACAGAATGTTCTAAGCCTGTTCCTAAATGCATGTTTTGGTTATTTGGGGAGGCAGCAGCAATTACTAGGCAGTTGAAACAATGATGATAATGATTTGAAATGACAATTTTAACTAATACATGGTCTTGGGGAAGTGCTATATTTGCCTTTTAAAAAGTGAATCCATTGTAGTCCTGGAAAAATTAACCAAGTCTGTACATGCCAATGGCAGTCTCTTGGAAAATTTGCAAGGCAAATAACTCACATGTTTGGGACCCGCTCACCTTCAGACATCCTCTTCCTGACCCAGATGTGTCTGCCTTCTGGTAAGCCCCTCCATCTGCAGAATCCCCTCCGCGACCCGCGCCCCCCACCACCTGAAGGGAAACTATCCTTCTTCAGAGGCTTCTCCTCCAGGGCCACGTCTCCTTTGCCATCTTCAGTGAAAACTCCTGAGTATTTGCAGTAATGTTTGATTAAGGTCATCTATATACATGTGTGAATGACTGATAGTCTTATCTCACCAGGTTATACTTTTTCTTTGAGAGATAACTTTAATGAAACTCTAATTAGGAAAAAGCTATTAGCAAAATATTTTAGAGCAAGGTATTGGGACCCTCTCCATTTCTCTCTGCTTATGAGCTGTATTACCTTGGGCAAGTGACATAACCTCTCTGTGCTTCATTTTCTTATGTGTAAATGGGGATTGTAAAACTCATAAGGTTGTTGTTAGGATTAATTAATGTATATAAAGCACTTAGAATAGAACTGGGCACAGAGAAATACTACATATATATTAGCTATTACTGCCATGGCCATCATCACCATCACCACCACCATCACCATCATTATCATCATCATAATCACAGCCATCACCACCATCATCACCACCACCACCATCATCACCATCATTATCATCATAATCATAGCCACCACCATCATCACCACCACCACTGCTATCACCACCATCATCCATTATCACCACCACCACCATAAACACCAACATCACCACTATCCCCATCACCACCACCGCCATCATCACCAACTACCATCATTCCCACCACTATTATCATCACCACCACTACCACCACCATCGTCATCATTACCAACCATTACCATCATCACCACCACCATCATCATGACCACCATCATCCTCATCACCAACTACCACCATCACCCCCCACTATCATCACCACCACCACCACCATCACCCCCCAACCACCACCATTATCATCACCACCACCATTGTCACCCCCTAACTACCACCAGCACCACCGTCATCACCAACACCATCATCATCATCACTGCCACCACCATTATCACCCCCCAACTACCATCACCATCAGCACCATCACCGTCATCACCACCACCATCACCACCACCATCATCATCATCACCATCACTGCCACCACCATCACCCTCCAACTACCACCATTATCATCACCACCACCATTATCACCCCCCAACTACCACCACCAGCACCACCACCAGCACCATCACTGTCATCACCATTATCACCTCCCAACTACCACCATCACCACTACCATTATCACCCCCCAACCACCGACACCACC
>NW_012103643.1:1370145-1372039 GCF_000951045.1 Mandrillus leucophaeus | reverse complement strand
GCATCCACGTTGATGCAAGGACCATATCTAGATTTGGGTAGTTAGAGGTGGAAAAAACTAAGTCTCAAATATGAAACCATTTTGTTTCTTTCTCTCAACGCTGTTTTCTTCAAAAATAAAATATTGAGTTTTCTAATATGAAGGTGGTATTTTTTTCTGTTTTGTTTTTTTTTTGAGACAGAGTCTCACTTGTTCTGTCACCCAGGCTGAAGTGTAGTGCTGTGATCAGAGCTCACTGCAGCCTCCACTGCCCAGGCTGAATTGATCCTCCCACCTCAGCCTCCCGAGTAGCTGGGACTACAGGATGTGCCACCATGCCCGGCTAATTTTTTATTTTTGGTAGAGATGGGGGTCTTGCTATGTTGCCTTGGCTGGTTTCGAACTCCTGGACTCAAGTAATCCTTCTACCTTGGCCTCCCAAAGTGTTGGGATTGTAGGCATGAGCCACCATGCTGGAGTTATTTTTAACTATGACAAGTTAAACTATTTTTAAAATTGTTGGTCATTATGTAAGATATCTACCCCAGGAGCATTTTACAAAAGTTAAAGAGAAGTCTCATTCAATAACTTTCATACTGTTGAGTTGAAAAATCTCGAGTAATGGATAAACCCACTCTGAACAGCAGAGGGCTCTTATGTACACACAAAAAATCTGACTGCTTTTAAAGAGCATCAGCACAGGTGTGAAAATCATGTGTTCTCATCTGTGTGCCTCTATAGGTACAAGTGTCAACAGGTGTAATGACCGCTCACGGCCACCATCACTCATACCTTTCTATTTCTCAGTGTTGTTAGAAAGAGCCAAATGAGACAAACAGCCTGTAGGGAAGTATTGTAGCAACTTTAAACCGAGATCCAAACGGTAAATATTATTAATCAGTAAAACTACGGAAGTAATAACAACTTCACAAGATTGCTGTAAGATGAATGAGCTAAGCCACACAGAGGTGTCTGCAAGCTGCAAGCTGCTGCTCAAATGCTTATTTATTTTACTACTTTTTAAACTGCAGTCTCAAACTCCTAGGCTCAAGTGATTTTCCCACTTCAGCCTCCCAAGTAGCTGGAACTACAGGCGTGCGCCACCACACCTGGTACAAATGCTTGTTGTTCGTTGCCTGCTTGCAAGGGGCTCTTAGCTCTGTGTTTCCAGGCCTGGGCTCTCTCTAAAATTCCAGGGCTGCATCTATAATGTTCTGCCTGGAATCCCTTCTTAGTGTCTAATAGATATCTCAAAATTAATGGAGCTGAGACTGAACTCTTGATCCACTCCCTGCCCCACCTCAAAGAGAAAAAAAAAAATCAATTACTCCATCCCCGGTCTTCCCCGCCTCCATCAATGGCACCCAGCTGCTCAGGACACGCATCAAATTTTTAATTCCACTGTTTTTCTCATTTTGCTGAATCCAGAGTAGGTCTTGCCCACTCTCATTCTGAGGCACATCTCAACTTTGCCCTCTCTCTTCGTCCTCTGTGCTTCCAGCTAGCACAAGGCGCCACAGTTGCTCGTCTGAACTCCTGCCAAGAGCCTCCTAATGGTTCTCTCTTCCTCCTCCAATCCGTTCCTCAAACGCAGCAGGGTGTTCTTTCAAAACAAATCACATCATGCCACTCCCTTGCTTAAAACCCTCCCAGGTCTTCTCCATTGCACTTAAAATTAAAACCACCGTCCTTAACCGCCGTCCTTTCCTTGGCTGAGAAGGTCCCACCTGGTCAAGATCCTTCCTACATTTGCAGACTCATCTCCCACCATGCTCCATCCTCCACCCCACTCCAGCCCCTCTTGTCCATGCTGTGGACACAGCAGGCATGGATTCCTCATCTTTTCATGACTGATTTCTTTGATGCATCCCATTCTTAGCTTAAATGTCACCTCCTCAGATAGGTTCTCCCTTGT
>NW_012103643.1:1362183-1364925 GCF_000951045.1 Mandrillus leucophaeus | reverse complement strand
CACCACCACCAGCACCATCACTGTCATCACCATTATCACCTCCCAACTACCACCATCACCACTACCATTATCACCCCCCAACCACCGACACCACCACCAGCACCATCACTGTCATCACCACCATCATCACTATCACTGCCACCACCATCATCACCCCCCAACTACCACCACCACCACCATCACCATCATCACCATCACTGCCACCACCATTATCACCCCCTAGCTACCACCACCACCACTACCACCATCACTGTATTAGTCCATTCTCATGCTGCTAATTAAGACATCCCCGAGACTGGGCAATTTATGAAGGAAAGAGGTTTAATTGACTCATGGTTCAGCATGGCTGGGGAGGCCTCAGGAAACTTACAGTCATGGTGGAGGGGAAGCAAACATGTCCTTCACATGGTGGCAGGAAGAAGAAGTGCCGAGCAAAGGGGGAAAAGCCTCTTATAAAACCACCAGATCTCGTGAGAACTCACTCATTATCACGAGAACAGCAGCATGGGGGTGACTGCCCCCATGATTCAATTACCTCCCACCAGGTCCCTCCCAGGACATATGGGGATGATGGAAACTACAATTCAAGATGAGATTTGGGTTGGGACACAAAGCCAAATCGTACCAAGCGCTCTATCATCACCCCCGACTACCACCACCACCACCGTCATCATCATCACCATCATCACCACCACCACCACCACCACCATCACCATCACCATCACCAGAGCAGCAGTCAAAGCTTCTTTTCTTCATTACTTCAGAAGGTCCTGGGGCAGCGGCTTTATTTCCACTTTCCTTCGGTAAATTCAGTCGTGTGTGTCTGCTGCTCGTTAACATCTCCACCAGGGGGCAGGCTGTGGAAGAAAAAGTTCAGTGCAAGACTTCTATTCTGTCCTTGAATTTCGGAGCTGCCAGTGTGTGAATTCTTCCAGACTCTCCCTGACACAAACCGTACTTTGTATATCTGCTAAGCAGTTCTATTTTTTAATTTCTCTGTCACAGAGAGTTCCTCTTGTTCCGCGAAGTATGTACGGTTTTGAATATTTGAACCCGATGTTTTCCTCTTTGCTCTAACTTCTGAAATGTTTCGCCAAATGTGGGAAAGTGAAGCTTGATGTGAGTCAATAGAATTTGTTTTTTCCTGCTAAAAAGTGATTTCAATTTTCAGCTGCAGACATAGGCAAAAGGTGTCTAGAATAAGAGAGTTTACATTTCTGGGTGGGCAAACGTGGTGGCATGCGGGCCACCCTTCCCTCCTCTGTGCTCACGGATGGCATGGTTGATAGATGGTGGCAATATTCCTCGCTGAGTCCAAACGCAGTTCTAGACACTTTCTCAACACAGCACTTCAGTCAGCTTCTAGCGATCAATGGCACTTGAGATAAAACCAACTTAGCATTTCTGAGATGTTCTACGTCACACTCCTTCCATCACTCTCCATTTGAAGCATAGTGTTTGGGTCAGGGCATTCTATTTTCAGAAGAGTATTTGTGCAGTGATGCTTAATGAGGGCAGCTCTGCTCCCAAGGTGTTTTGCAAATCTGTGGCCATTTCTTAGTAATCACAGCCAGTGGGGACACACCTGGCACATGGTAGGTGGGAGCCAGGATTGCTTACTCACCCTGCAAGGTGTGAAGTTTTCCCTCATGATGAAAACTTGTCTCCCAGTCTGCACTAGTTTTCAGTATTTTGTTGGTCATTTATATAGGTGAAAAACCTGTTGATAATAATCTAATGCTAGACCTGAACTCTATTTGTATCTAACACACATTGTTTTCCTGTGCTTTTAATACACACGGAATTTTCCAGTTGTATAACCGTCACATAAATTGAAATCTTGCACTCTGTTTTGCAGAAACTTCCCCAAGAGTTGCTTCTACCATTTCTGAAAATTGCCTCACCAATGGCAGCACTGCCCATGGGATCTGAGTTGCCAAAGCAGCACACTGGGTTCAGCATGCACGTGTAGTGGTCCTGTTCACAGGGATTTTACATGCAAGGCACGCATCTGACTTCTTACTGACGCCTTCTATTGTAGTCAGGCTTGGGCATTGACATGGATGTGTGGTGGTCATGCTATTTATGGATTCTATTTCAGGACAATAAAATAGGTGGTTCCAATATTTGGTCTAGAAAGAGAGTCCACTAGGCTGGGTGTGGTGGCTCACGCCTCTAATCCCAGCACTTTTCGAGGCTGAGGTGGGTGGATCACCTGAGGTCAGGAGTTTGAGACCAGCTTGGCCAACATGGTGAAACCCTGTCTCTACTAAAAATACAAAAAATTAGCTGGTGTGGTGGCAGGTGCCTGTAATCCCAGCTCCTCAGGAGGCAGAGGCAGGAGAATTGCTTGAACCTGGGAGGCAGAGGTTGCAGTGAGCCGAGATCATGCCGTTACACTCCAGCCTGGGTAACAAGAGCGAAACTCCTTCTCAAGAAAAAAAAAAAAAAGAAGGAGCGTTCACTAGATAGAGACAAAGGGTTGCTTTTCTTATCTCTGTTGAAGAAGGGGGTGCAGGCATTATATGCTGGTCTTCGTGTAAAATGCTAAGCAGGGGTGGATGTGCATGAGTGTGTGTGTGTGTTTAGTGTTTTAGTTTAGTTTAGTTTTGTTTTTTTGTTTGTTTCTTGAGACAGAGTCTTTCTCTGTTACCCAGGCTGGAGTGCAGTGGTGCAATCCCGGCTTACTGCAACTTCTGCCTCCCAGGTTCAAGTGATTCTCGTGCCTCAGCCTCCTGAGTA
>NW_012103643.1:1361506-1362133 GCF_000951045.1 Mandrillus leucophaeus | reverse complement strand
CACCCGCCTTGGCCTCCCAAAGTGCTGGGATTTCAGGCATGAGCCACCGTGCCCAGCCATCTGCAGGCTTTTCAAACCTGCCTGAAAGTGACAGCATTCACTACTTGCCTGTTATCATAAATCTTGATTCTCCCCCAAACCAAAGTGGTCTGAGGAAGCAAAGGCTAATTATTTACAATGGATCAGGGCATTGAACACTTAAGTCTTTTGTGGCAGAAGTAGAAATTCAATTAATAAAACCTTTTTGTTGTTCTTGGCTTGTTTGTGACACTCCTGAGTTTCTGGTGAAGAAGCAGGACACAGATGCAAATACAATGATGATGTGTTGATCAACTCATGGATAGACATTGTTCTAAGTGCTTCACGTGTGTTATCTCATTGAGTTTTCACAACAACCCTATGAAGTATTATCCCTCAAGGTATAGAGAAGGTTTCACATTGCTGGTGTAATCCCAGAGTCTGACTCATCAACATCGTTCTAGTCTGACTCATTGACATCATTCTAGCTGTGGTCTCAAATGAGTTTATTCAAGCGCATTTTTGGCAAAGAAGGACATGAATAAATAGTACCAAGAAATGGGTGGGGTTTTTTTTCTCTTAAAATGATGGCAGGGGCCAGGCACGGTG
>NW_012103643.1:1356678-1359716 GCF_000951045.1 Mandrillus leucophaeus | reverse complement strand
AGTGCTGGGATTACAGGCGTGAGCCACCACACCCTCCTACTTTACAGCCCACTTCCTAGCAGGCCACGGACTGATACCGGTCTGTGGCTCGGTGGTTGAGCATTCCTGTTTTACAGCTTGATAAAAGCTATTTTATACATTTGGACATAGATTCTCAAAATGTTTCTGTTGATAGGAAGAAGATTCAAATGCACACCTACGAAACGGTCTTCCTTCCCCAGCAGATTCATGGATTGCAGTATTGGCGTCAAGTCATGTTTCTTTTTAAAAAATTACGGTTCTTATTTTTCTTTTTGTAGTCACATCTCAGCAGCAGGAGGAAGAGTCATGCCTTCTTAATTTCAGGTCAGCAGTCAGTCCACATTTACTGGACACCCACAGGGTATGGCACATTTTACTAGGTGTGGGGGTGAACTAAAATAAATAGAAGCTTAATTCATGCCTTAAAGGAGCTTTTAACTTCCTGGAGACACAGAACACTCCTGCTGAACACAAATACACTAATAATAAGGAAACATTTCATGTGAGATTTAGAGATAAGCCGTCTAACGTATTTGGTGAAGGACGATATATTTTGTAATGAAGTGACTACAGAGTAGTGGGATGGCCAGGACTGGCCTTCAGACCTCTTCACTCCCTATGGACCTTTTCCCATCAGGTCACCCTGCCACCAACCCTAACGAGCCCCATCTTCTGCCATACAAATTTGTGCCCTAAATATTGAGGGGGAGTCGAAGAAAAGAAAACAAAATCAGATCTTTTTTTTTTTTGAAGAAGTCTCACCATTTCACTCTGGCTAATGTGCAGTGGTGCGATCTCGACTCATTGCAGCCTCCACATCCCAGGTTCAAGTGATTCTCCTGCCTCAGCCTCCTGAGTAGCTGGGACTACAGGCAATGCGTCACTACACCCAGCTAATTTTGAAGTTTTTAGAAGAGGTGGAGTTTCACCATATTGACCAGGCTGGTCTCAAACTTACCTCAAGCGATCTGCCTGCCTCGACCTCCCACAGTGCTGGGATTGCAGGCGTGAGCCACCATGCCCAGCAAAATCAGATCTTGGTATCATGAAAAGCATATCAAATGCATTTTGGAGAAAATAAGAAACATGGATTAAAAGGAAAGATCAGGGAGCATGAGCTAAGAGTTGGTCTAAGAGTTGGCTGTGTAGAGTGGTACAGAAAGCCGGGAGTTCCTCTCAAACCAACCGAGGGAGATGGTTAAGGCCGCGGGAGGCAGGAGAGGTTCTTCCGTGGGAAAGGACAGGTCTGTATGAGCTCAGGGAAGGGGCTGCCTAGAGTCAGCACAGGACTGAGACCAGCGCGAGGAGGTAGAGGTGAGCCTGGCAGAAGTTGGGGTGTCACAGCCCCCTCCACATTCCATAGCTTCTTTCATTGCAACTTATTTCTTAGTTCAGTTAGTAGAAATTCAGTCTTTTCTTGGGGACGCTGAAAAGTCCATGAGTATTATTCCATAAAATCCAGAGCAATGGAATGGATTTGCTTTGGCATACGTGTAATTATGTGTGTAAGTGTGTGTGAGTGACTGTGTGAGAATGTGGGTGGGCGGGAATATGCATGTATGTGAGTGTGACTACGTAGAATGTGAGAAAGCACATATATATGTGTGTGTGTTTGTGTGTGTTGTATGTGAGAGTCAGTGTATAGGTACATTGTCCCTAGAGGTCACTGTATTTTTTTCCTATTGCCACTGTGACAAAATTACCACACATTTAGTGGCTTGAAACAACACACGTTTGTTATCTCACAGTTCTGGAGGTCAGAGGCTGAAATGGGCCTCACTGGGCTAAAATCAAGGTGTGAGCAGGACTGCGTTCTTTCTGGAGGCTCGAGAGGAGAACCTGCAGCCCAAGAATCTGGTAATGCTTTGCACCTCAGGTTCTCTCACTGTCCAGCAAGAGTGGCCAACAAAGTGCTCCACTCAAGCTTCCATCCTCTAGGATGAGTTCCCTTTACCCACAGCCTTTAGGGCCATTCAAGAGTGAGGATATAGAGCCAGTTGTTTACTTCTGGTTGGAGCAAGTGGATTAAGCAGATCCATCTGAGGCCACGCTTTGCTTTAAGCTGTCAGGGAACGCCCCATGAGGCTGGAGGTGTGAGTGGAGAGAAGGATGGCGGCGTGGCAGGGGTGAGGCTGCTGCTCATGGAACAACTTGTGTCATCACAACCAGATTAAGCACCTGCTTGACTGTCCCTCTGCCATTGATGATGGAGCTCTGTGGATCACACCAGACTTTTGTTAAGGCAGAAAAACTGACCACTTCAACCAGGTCAATCCAGATCATGTGGCCATTTGGCATTCAACAAGGCCACCAAAATTGTTGAACTGCTGGTTAGGATCTAGTCTTTTTTTTTTTTTTTTTGAGATGGAGTCGCACTCTGTTGCCCATGCTGGAGTGCGGTGGCATGATCCTGGCTCACCGCAACCTCCGACTCCTGGGTTCAAGATATTCTCCTGTCTCAGCCTCCCGAGAAGCTGCAACTGTAGGCACATGCCACCACGCCCAGCTAATTTTTGTATTTTTAGTAGAGATGGGGTTTCACCATGTTGGCCAGGCTGGTCTCGAACTCCTGGCCTCAAGTGATCTTCTCCTTATGTCAACCTCCCGAGAAGCTGCAACTGTAGGCACATGCCACCACGCCCAGCTAATTTTTGTATTTTTAGTAGAGATGGGGTTTCACCATATTGGTCAGGCTGGTCTGGAATTCCTGACCTCAGGTGATCCACCTGCCTCGGCCTCCCAAAGTGTTGGGATTACAGGCAGGAGCCACTGCGCCCGGCCCAGGAACCAGTCTTACTGCAACAGTTTGCACCACCAGCAAGGATTCACTGTCATCCCCACTTGCCTGTATCACTTGGTCTTAAAGCAAATTGCACTGTGATTATACAAGGCCCAGGCAACCTAGGATCACATGCCTCCCCCTGACTGTGAGGGCAGCTGGGAAAGAAAATACCTTGTGTTGGCCGGGCGCGGTGGCTCAAGCCTGTAATCCCAGCACTTTGGGAGGCCGAGACGGG
>NW_012103643.1:1346892-1354753 GCF_000951045.1 Mandrillus leucophaeus | reverse complement strand
GATGGCAGGGGCCAGGCACGGTGGTGGCTCAGGCCTGTAATCCCAGCACTTTGGGAGGCTGAGGCGGGCGGATCACGAGGTCCAGAGATGGAGACCATCCTGGCCAACATGGTGAAACCCTGTCTCTACTAAAAATACAAAAATTAGCCGGGCATGGTGGTGCGCACCTGTAGTCCCAGCTACTTGGGAGGCTGAGGCAGGAGAATTTCTTGAACCTGGGAGGTGAGGTTGCAGTGAGCTGAGATGACACCACTGCACTGCAGCCTGGTGACAGAGCTAGACTCTGTCTCAAAAATAAATAAATAAATAATAAATAAATAAAATGATGGCAGGAAGTATAACTCCTTTTGGGAACCATAGAAGCCCCTAGCTATTTAGAACAGGTTGAAAGACCTTTAATGATTTCTTTGGGAGAAGAGCTTCTTGGCAATTCAGGAAGACAGGTTAGTAACTTGGGGTTTACAGAGAATCTGTTTGCCCTGTTCTTTCTTCTTTGGCTCTAGAAACCAAAACAGGGCACCTCCTGAACCGGAATGAGAGAAGTACTCTCTGACTCATTCCACTGACTCTTGCCTCAATCCTCCTTTGACCTGGGCTTCTTATCTGATCAGGAGAGAGGAATATCTCATAACAAACCTCCATTTAATTGACTCCCCAAATTAATGAACACTTTTCACGTCCTCCCAAGAACACACACTAAGCAAGTTGAATGCTCATAGCTAGTCAATGACTCTCATGCACCCGTGCACCCACCTGCTGATTTACCTGCTGCGCTTACCAAGAGTCAGTTCCATTAGCTCCCAAACCTCTTTCTGCCATTTATACTTATTGTTGTAACTAATTCATTTAATTATTAGGTGAACCACTTTATTTAACAAATTGAACATCTACAATATGCAAGGCAATGTTCTTCATGCTTGGAATAAATCAGTGAACAAGAAAACAAAGATCCCCTTTTTCATGTGACTTATATTCTATGCAAAAAGATATAATAATCTACTTCATAGAGAATTAAGTTGAATGCTTTGGTAAGACCCAACACATGTAAGTTGCTTAAAATTTTTGCTTAATTTGGTGTGGTTGAGACAACTGTAAAAAGATTGAGAAAAATATTGCAAGGCTCTGGAAGGATTCCACACTCAGGATACTTCACAAGTGTCTTTAAATTCTTGTTCTATTTTAAAGAAATCATAACTAGAAATATACAGGCATGATTTATACAAGAAAAACAACGAAGAAATCCAATGAGCAAATCCAAAGGAAGGCCTTGGACTTACATCAAAAAAATTTTTTTACTTGTTTTACATTAAAATGAAATGTTTAAGGTTAAATATTTATCTTTTTTTTCTTTTTAAAAATGAATTTTCACTGTAAGTGGCTTTTTTGATTGACAGTCGACAACTAGTCCCAATAGAGCTGGATGAGAGTTTCTACTCTATTTTTCTTTTCTCTTTTTCTGTTTTACTTCTGAGACAGGGTCTTGCTCTTTTGCCCAGGCTGGAGTGCAGTTGCATGATCACGGTTTACCATAGCCTCCACCTCCTGGGCTCAAGTGATCCTCCTACCTCAGCCTCCTGAATAGCTGGGACTACAGGTGCATGCCACCATGCCCTGGCTATTAAAAATTTTTTTTTTATATATAGACGGGGTCTCACTATGTTGCCTCGGTTGGTTTCGAACTCCTGGCCTCAAGGGATATTCTCACCTTGGCCTCTTGAAGTGCGGGATTACAAGCATGCACTACTGTGGCTGGTCTTACTCTTATTTTTCAAGGACTGCTGGAATCGGAATCACCAGAGCGCTGCAGGCCTGAATTGGAAGTTCTAGGGTGGGCCCAGAACAAACTCTCTAGGGATCAACTCAGGAGAGTTCTTCTGACTATCAGGGCAAACTTCCTGAGTCCTTGGTCTGGACCTTCCACCTGGAGGATTAAGGCTCAAGGTACCATTTGGTGGGAAGGCCCTATCCTGTCTCCAGACGGAAAAACCTTTTAGGGAGTCTTATTTTGACTTGCGTCATAGCAGAAACCTAGTATTACAAGAAAGGAAGTTGGCTGGGTGCCATGGCTCACTCCTGTAATCCCAGCACTTTGGGAGGCTGAGGTGGGCAGATCACGAGGTTAGGAGTTTGAGACCAGCCTGGGCAACATGCGAAACCCCTTCTCTGCTAAAAACACAAAAATTAGCTGGGCTTGCCTGTAATCCCAGCTACTCAGAAGGCTGAGGCAGGAGAATGAATTGAACCCAGGAGGCGGAGGTTGCAGCGAGCTGAGATTGTGCCACTGCATTCCAGTCTGTGTGACAGAGCAAGGCTCTGTTTAAAAAAAAAAAAAAAAAAAAAAGAAATGAAGTCAACATGTAATTCTTTGTGCCCAAAGTAGATATTCCAAGGAGATGAAGAAAGGACCTTGTTCTTGAGTAGTTTATAATCTTGAGAAAAACTCATTACAAATTACTAGGTTATATTACTAGACAGCAGACAGTATTATTAGTAGCAAAATCATACGCAATGCATCCTCTAGAATGGTGAGAGTCTT
The DNA here is from genome assembly GCF_000951045.1 of Mandrillus leucophaeus. Classification (NCBI taxonomy): domain Eukaryota; kingdom Metazoa; phylum Chordata; class Mammalia; order Primates; family Cercopithecidae; genus Mandrillus; species Mandrillus leucophaeus. The sequence continues at coordinate 1,352,217 of NW_012103643.1, read as the reverse complement.
GTGGTCCCAGGTTGCCCAGGACTAAAGGGTTGACTGCTACACAGGGCTTTCAGTATTAAACTGAGATAGTCCCAGGCAAACACGATGGTTGGTCACCATGGAGAAGGATCGATTTGCGTGCAAGCACAGCTGGGGAAGGCTTTGTAGAGGAGGGAGACATCTGAGTGGGCGTTCAAGTCTAGAAGAATGTAAAGCAGCCGGGAGCTAGGAGGGGAGAGGGAGAACTGTAATTTGAATGCATGAGCAGCCTCAGAGATTCCCAGCACTATTCGTTTAAATCCAGGTATTTAAAACCCAGTGTGTTTTTAGCGATCCCTTGGCATGTTGCTACAAGAAGTATGACGGAGCTAAGTGGTTCTGCAAGCAGAAGTGGTAACAGTTCATACGCACACCCACCTCTGAGTACAGGTTAATTAGCTTGTGTTGGCAGAGCCTTTGAGTGTGTGCAGCACGCCCTAAAACCCAGATATTATTAGCCAGTTAGCAACACCTTAAAAAATACCACATTGCTGCAGTCCCTTCAGCTCTTGTTTCTTCCCAATTTCTCTGAAATAGCTGGATGCCTGCAGATTTCCGCATGAGCTTCTCACTGGTACTGAAGTGGACACAGTGCCCGACACCTGCGTGAATGTGATTACAAACCAACCCCGAGCCTGGGCTGTTACTGCTCCGCTGCGGGGCCAATTTCCAAACAGTATGCTGTTGCATTCCTGTTAGAACAGGTTGCGTTTATCCTCTCTGCCTCTTCTCTTGTTGGCCTGTTCATAGACATGGTTTCTACACACACACACACACACACACACACACACACACACACACACACCCCTTTTATATGCCATACATGTGATATCATAGACCATAGGATATTACATCATACATCTGATAATGAGAGATATGCTAATGTCACTGAATGACCACAAACCCTGGACCACAAACCCTGCTCTTGTCTGAGCTCAGGCTGAGTTGTATGTCCCTTGGGTGGGGCAGAAGAGGGCAGGGCTTCCGCACAGGTGCCTTCCTCCCTGTCCAGAGCTGCTGCCGCAGGAGTTAGGGGGTGAGTTGGGCCCCACCTTGGAGCCTGCTTCCTATTCACAGGCAGCTTCAAGCTTAGCCAGGCAGAATGACCGTGGTAATGGCTGAACTCTCAAAAGCATGTAAGTGTGGATATGTGTATGTGTGTGTGTGTGTGTGTGTGTGTGTGTAATGGGTGTGTATGTGTATATATGTATGCATATGAGTTTGGGGGCATATGTGCTGTATGTATGTGTTTGGAGAGGGTGTGTGTGTGCGTATAGGTGTGTGTGCGGGAATGGAATGGAATGTGTATAATGTGTTCATGTGATCCCAAGAGTTGACAGTTGTGCTCTGAGCCCCAGGAGATGCAGAAGTTTGTCAGCCCTCAGATGTGGGTGCAGAAGACATTCCTGGTTCCCTGTTCTGGCAAGAGAGTAGGTGACAGCCCTGCAGGGGGACTGGAGGACGGGGAGTCTGGGAGTCCGAGGTATGGAGCACAGGAAGGGCGGGAGGCGGGTTTCCAGGCCTGGGCGAGCCTCCCATCCTCACCCCTCTCCCAGTTACAGTGAGAGGCAGAGGGAGAGACGGGCTGATTTTGCTGCTAGCAGTAATCAGTCTCGGACCTGCTGACAGTCTGCGGAGCTGCTATAAGCAACTCCCCGGCCATTGTCGCTGAGCAGTGACACACGGATCGGATGGGATCCTACGCTTTGTGGCTCCACCCTCGGCTGGGGTCTCCTGAATAAGAAAGCACACGCCCAGTCAGGTCCGCCTCAGTCCTGCTCATGGGGGGCCTGCCAATTCCAGAGCTTCCCTGGATGTGGCTGCCCCTCCGCCAGCCCACCACGCAGGTAGGATGGAGTGAGCAGTCAGCAGAGCCGATTTTCCTCAGAGCTTTTATAAAGCATGAGTAAAAACAAGCTCAAAATGTTATTTCTATTCTCTTACTCCACAACAATCAACATAGAAGACTTCTGAGACCAAATATGTGTGGGTTTCCCCCACACTCCAAGCAAGCAATCAGTCTGCAGTGGACACCAGCTAGCTGTACTCCAGTTCAATGCCGTCTACCTGGAGCTAGCATCAGATCCCACAGGGGCAGGAGCTCAGTACCCCAAGGTTGTCCCCCTCTTCTGATGCCAATCATAAGCCCTTGGTTATTTTGCCTGTGCTTGTGACTCACCGGCTATAAATTGGGGTTCCCACAATCTCCTCCTTTGCTTGAGCTGCTCACAGACCTCAGGAAATACATTTCCCAGTTTATTACAAAGGATGTTTTAAAAGATACAAATAAGGCTGGGCGTGGTGGCTCACACCTGTAATCCCAGCACTTTGGGAGGCTGAGGGTGGCGGATCACCTGAGGTCAGGAGTTCGAGACCAACCTGGCCAAATGGTGAAACCATGTCTCTACTAAAAACACAAAAATTAACCAGGCGTGATGGCGGGTGCCTGTAATCCCAGCTACTCGGGAGGCTGAGGCAGGAGAATTGCTTGAACCCCAGGAGGCAGACGTTGCAGTGAGCCAAGATTGTGCCACTGCACTCCAGCCTGGGCGACAGACTGATACTCCATCTCAAGAAACAACAACAAAAATAAACACTCAGATGAAGAGATACACAGGGGAAGGTCTGGAGGAGTCCTGAGCCCAGAGCTTCTGTCCCTGTGGAGTTGGGGTACGCCACGGTCCAGGCACATGGATGTATAAGCCCCGTGTGTTTGGCTATCTGCTGGCTCTCTGAACTCAGTCCTTTCGGGTTTTTATGTAGGCTTCATTATGCAGGCATGATTGATGACATCACTGGGCATTGGTGAACAACTTAACCTTCAACCCCTCTCCCCTCCACTGAGGTTGGGAAGGGGGCTGAAAGTCCCAACCCGCTAATCCTGCCTTGGTCTTTCTGGTGACCAGCCCTCATCCCAAAGTTACCTAGGGGCTGCCAGATATCAGTCAAATCATTTGCATACAGAAGACATCACTTTGGAGGGTCTGAGGATTTTAGGAATTATATGCCGGGAAAGAAGATGAAAACCAAACATGTTTCACAATGTCGTAGGATTCCAGAAATGGAGGCTACTCTTGCAGGACTGTCTACACGAAAAATCCTTGTAAAATCAATATGGCAGTACAATACACACTAGCCATTTACTATTTGGTAGTGGAGTGAGGGGTGGAGTCTTACCAAGCAAAGCGGAGGTTTAAAAACACAGACAGATGGAGACATTTGAGCCCTGGAGTCTGAATGTCAAAGATTCCTGGAAATTACAGATTCTTGGGGTTTGTCTCCTGACAGGTTTAGACAAGAGTTCCTTGGCCTCTGGGTGTCCCCCCAACCCCCATCCCAACAGTGGTGCCCTCATAAATTATTGCACAACTGACCCAGGGTGGTCTTAAGAAAAGGGGAAGATGTGTAAATAGGGGTTAAGGGCTATTTGCAGGGAACAATCTCCTCCCTCATATTACGTCTTTTAAATTGATTCACCAAAGGCCAGCATGGCTTGTGACCCTGTGCCTGCAGGCTCACATGTACACATTTTCCAAATGACAAAGTGCTTGCTGCCTCCCGACAGGATTTCAGACAAGTCAACCTCTCAGGTCATTGTTTTTTTTTTTTTTTTTTTACCCCCTTAGAAATGATGGGTTCCCTTGGTCTTCGGTGAGCCCCGTTAGTGCTGATAACCCTCTGCTTATTCTTCCTTTTTTTCTCTTGGTCTTTCATTCTTTTCTTTGACTTGTGTTGACAAAGCACCTAGGAATAATTCTTTCGAAAAAATTGTTTTACTCTTACTGTAGTCAGCAAAGTTCACTTTATATTTTCTCATTTTAAAAGTAGAAATTTCTCCAGGCACACTGGCTCATGCCTGTAATCCCAGCACTTTGGGAGGCCGAGGCAGGTGGATCACTTGAGGTAAGGAGTTTGAGACCAGCCTGGCCAACAGGGTGAAGCCCCATGTCTACTAAAAATACAAAACTTAGCCAGGCGTGGGAGCGGGCACCTGTAGTCCCAGGTACTTGAGAGGCTGAAGCAGGAGAATCGCTTGAACCTGGGAGGTGGAGGTTGCAGTGAGTCGAGATTGCACCACTGCACTCCAGCCTGGGTGACAGAGTGAGACTCAGTCTCAAAACAAAAAACAAACAAACAAAAAAAGTAGAGATTTCTGATATTGGTCTTTCTTAAAAGCATTACTTACCTTATAGATCAGAGCGATGCACTAGAACTTTTCAAAATGTTGGGAATGTCCTGTATCTGCACCGTCCTATTGAACTAGCCACCAGCCATCTGTAGTGCTTGAACACTTCAAATGTGACTAGTGTGATTGAGAAACCACGTTTTCAATTTTACTTAATTCTAATCAATTAAAATGTAAATAGCCGCACGTGGCTAGTGGCTGCAGTAGCTAACCGTGTAGGTAGGAACAAGTACGGATCTCCAAGGTGCTCCTCCTCCTAATCCCAGCAAATTCAGATTGCTTTTTCCTTGAGCAGTCCAGGCACACTCCTTCATCCCTCTCTCGGCCCCCTTGGCATGAGAGGAAGCACGCAAACACTCAGCTTTTTGCTCTGCTGTTTCTACAGCTCTCAGAGCCCTTCACACAGTGAGTAAGAGATTGGGTTGGGAAAAGCTCGCTGAAATGTCAGTAATATGGGTGAGAATATTTCAGTTCTTCACCAAGCATTTTCTTTCTTGACACAACAGGTTTACCTGCTTATGCGTAAAGGAAAGCAATGGTTAAACCCTGAAATGAAATGCCTGGGTCCCAGGTGACTCATAGTTCTATTTCAATTTAATGCATGTTTAAATGAATGTGAGTTATTAGAGTTATGTATGCTTGAAGGTACTATATGATGCACATTTTGGGAGAAAGTCTATGGGAATTACAGTTACATAACCGGAGAAGAATTTGAAGAGTTTCAGGTTTGCATGGAGGAAAGAAGCTCAGGGCTGCATTTAAGCTTCCAACTAAGGCACTGTCTCTCTAAGACATTGCTGGAATCTCACTGTAATTGGGTGATTGATTGTTGGCAAAGACCTAGGATGAGGGAGACGATTAGGAAGCATCTGTTTATACAAAGAGGACAAAGGGACAAGGCATTTCAGGGTAGAAAAAAAACTCAGACTTTTTAGCAAAAGTCAAAGGCAATGGTGAAACCCTGAAAGGAGGAAGTGGCTGGAAATCTAGTGCAGACAATGGTGTACACCTGGAAAGGATCTACGAACCCAAGAGAGCTCATCAGTGTCAGAAAACAAGATCAATGAGGCCTACCTGAGCGTGGGTGTCAGACAGAGACTATGTATGGGAATGATTCCCAG
>NW_012103643.1:1335220-1346212 GCF_000951045.1 Mandrillus leucophaeus | reverse complement strand
ACCTTAACAAAATAGCATACACTGGGTGGCTTAAACAACAGAAATTTATTTTTAAACAGCTCTGGAGGCTGAGATGTCCAAGATCAAGGTCAGTTCCTGATTCAGTTCCTGATGAGGGCCCACTTCCTGGCTTGCAGAGGGCTGCCTCCTAACCATGTCCTTAAATTGTGGAGAGGGAGAGAGGGTGAGCTCTGGTCTCTTCTTCCCAGCCTCATCACCTCATCTAAACCTAATTACCTCCCAAAGACCCCGCCATTTCCAAATACCATCACATTGGGGGTTAGGGCTTCAACATGTGAATTTGGGTGGGAAACAGACATTCAGTCCACAATACCAACCATGCAATTAATATTTATTGAGTGCCTACTATGTGCTAGGGTTGTATCAGAGTAAAACACCTTGTCTTCCTCTAGAAACTCATTACAAACAACCACAACTCAAAGAAATAAGCAATAAAGTTCTGGAGTGCACAGAGGATGGGGGAAAACACTGCATGGGGATATAGAGAAGACTTCATGGGGAGGTGACATTTGAATGGGGTCTGGAAGGACAAGGGAGACACAGAGGGGGTGAGTCCAAGACAGAAAAGACAGTATGTACTAAATCAGGGAGAAGGTCAAGGCAATGTGTGTTGAGGTCAGTGTTGATACATTGGGTTGTGGGATTAGAAATGATGGACGGGGTAGGATAGGTAGGTAGGAGATGACATACAGAGGCAGGCTGGGGTGGGGAAGAAGGGTTAAATGTGTCATGTTAAGGAATTTGAACCTGATCCCAAAGGAAATGGAGAGTCTGAGGGCTCTGGAAATGTTTTAGCTAGGAAAGTGTGCTGATTTATGTGTAGGAAGCTAGTGGGCATTGTATTAGTTTGCTGGGGCTACCATTGAAAAGTACCACAGACTGGGTGGCTGAACGGAATCTTGTTTTCTCAGTCCTGGAAGTTACAGGTACGAGACTGAGGTGTCAGCAGGGTGGGTTCCTTCTGAGGCCTCTGTCCCGGGCTGGTCGATGGCCACCTTCTCACTGCGCCCTCGTGTGTTCCTTCCTGTATGTGTGTTCCTGTTTGTGTCTAAATATCTTCTTCTTACAAGGACACCAGTCATGTTGGATTAAGGCCCACCCTAAATGCTTCATTTTAACTTATGACCTCTTTAAAGGCTCTATCCTCAAATACAGTCACATTCTGAGGTGCTGGGGATTAGGACTTCAACATATAAATTTTGGCAGGATGAAATTCAGCCTTGTCAGGCATCTGTGTTGGGGGTGGACTGGGTAGGAAGGACTGGTAGGTGGTGAGACAGTGATAAAGCTCTTTTGTGCAAGTCCACTTGCTGAGTGAAGGTGGAGACCTGATGGGGAGCGGTCGTGGAGATAATCAGGAGGCAGCAGATGGGGAAGGTATTCAGAAGGTGGATTCCAAGTCAATAATGTGGGGAAGAGGAGATAGTGATTTTGGGCCATTTCTAGCATGGACCTTTTAAGAGGAGGCTGGCAGCTTAAATGAATGGCTGGAATTTAGTAGAGGGAATAAGTTTGGAGGTCTTAACTAAGAATTCTTAGCTACTGTCAATGAATTATTGACAAATAAATGAGTACAGGTAAAATCCTATGAGTTCAGAATGTAACAGACACTCTGTTGCAAAGTGATGAGCTCCAGCTCTATATAGCACCCAGCATGTGTTGCTTACACGAAAGTTTGACATTTTTGTGAGTGATTTCTTATCCCAGAACTCTTCATCCTGCTAATAAATGCTTGCTTCTGTATGTGCCTGAGACCTTCAGCACATGCTTTAACCAGGCCAAAATAAAGGGACCAATATATTTCCTAATATCCTAAAGAAGACATTGGTGACAGATCTGATTTCAGAAACAGGGACATGTAGGAAAATAACTGAAAGGACTTAGATGCAGTCAGAGTGACCCTTTTCCCTGCTTAAACCTCATTATTCCTATCTGTGCATTCTCAGCATTGTAAGGCCAGCCTGTATAACATTACTTGTGTTATATATTTGTTCTTGAGTCAATGCCAGGGGAAAATGGACCTGGGAGAGCTCTGCTTTCACAGCTCCCAAGCCTGATTAACTTCTAACACGAATCCTCTAAAGCCTCCCCTTTGAGTCATCACTGCAGAATCAAAGTCTTCCACCTTTTCCTTTTCCATCTTCCTTTATGAAGCTGGGTCATCACCAGGGTTATTTTCCTCTAAAATGCCTACTGGCATCTTGAGCATGGTACCACTAAACACTAGGTAAGGGGCAAAGGCAATTAAAATGGGAGTGGCAGAGTCAGGAGTTTACAATTTTGTGAAGGGATAAGACAAGGACAGGAGGCTAAAATGAAACTCTTGTCTCAGTTTTGGCTGAAGCCTCAAGTCAATAGGTGGAAAGAACAATGGTGTTCCAAAGTCAGGGCGTGGTTTCTGATGCAGGACTTGGAGGTGGTTGAAAACTGGCTTTGAGGGCCACCAGTTGACCACCCAGCTGCCGCCTATATACCACATGGAGAGGCTGAGAGAGGGGTTGGAGATTAAAGAAATGATTTCTTGGAATAGAAATCATCAGTGTGTAATAAGTTTTATCCCTTCGGGGAGGGAGGTTACTTCCTCCTTCACGTCTCTGAGCATGGGTTCAGAGACACCTTTTAGAGGCATATTAGGTGTCCCCGGAAACTTAGGTAACTTGGGGTACTGGAGGCTGACTTCACAGGTACAGTCTAAAGGGGGAGAGGCTGGCCGAAGTCATAGAGAAGAGAGCTGTGTGCCTGCCCTTCCACTGGCCACAGACCAAAGATGCATGTTCACTGTGGACCAGAGGTGGGTCATGTGAGAGAGAGCCCTGCCAGGGTTATCAGATAATTCCCAGAGCAGAAGGAAGCTAGTGGTATTGCTAGATGGCCAGGGACCAAGGGAGAACTCTTAAGTGGCCGTGTTGATGGAATGATTCTGCCTGAGTCAAAAGCCTGACAGATGAGAAATATTCCCAGTGGTGGGGGACAGGAGGGAGAGCCAAGGGAAAGAGTTGGTGTTCTACATGAGCCATGGCCTGGGGAAAACCAACATCAGATGTGTGTTTACCTCTGCCCCTCCCCCTGTCTAACCATGGAGAGGGCAGAAGGTGCAGCTAGTGAGGTGAGGGAAAGAGACAAAAAGCCAACCACGATTCCCAAGGCGCCAGCCAGAAAGAGGCCTAGGTTGACCCAGGGAGGGGCATGGACTTGAAAATAGAGATTTGGTGATTCTGTGGGCTAGATGTCATGAATGCATTTTTTGTGAGAGTGAGTAGTAAGCCACAGGGACCACCTGTGATTTCTTCCCAGAATGGTGAAGGACTCAGTCTCACAGAGCAGGTGGAACAGGCCCTTTCAGGGGAAAGAAAACATCATTTTCTGATTGTATCTTGCTATGATTTGAATGTGTCCCCATGTGTTGGAAGCTTAATCTTCAATGCAATAGTGTTAGATATGGTGCCTCATGGCAGGTGTTTAGGTCATGAGGGCTTCATCCTCATGAACGGATTAATGCTGATTATAAACGGGCTTGAGTTATTCTCTCTCTGTCTTCCACCCTCTCCTTGCCCTTCTGCCATGTGATGCCTTCTGCCATGTTATGACACAGCAAGAAGGCCCTCACAGGATGCCATCCCCTTGATCTTGGACTTTCAAGCCCCTAGAACTGTGAGAAATAAATCTCTGCTTATTATAAATTACCCAGTCTCAGGTATTCCCTTACAGAAGCACAAAATGGACAAAGACACACCTAGTTAATTCCTCACATTCAAGTTCTAGTTATATGCACAAGCAATGGTAATCTCAGGCAGAATAATGTGCATAGTCCTCATCCTCTCAATGCATACCTATCAGACATCTGCTGTGTGCCAGGCACTGACCGGGCTCTGGAGAACAGCAGGGAATAAAACCAGGCAAAGTACGGACCCTTCACAGAGCCGACAGTTTAGTAAAGGAGACACTAGGCCTCCTGAGACAAAGTTACAGTGTGCTTTGAGAATCTGACAGGGGAAAAATTACAGGAGGGTAGAGTGAAAAGAGGAAAGCTAAGTGGAAGAGTGATGCTTGGGGCTGGATCACACAGAAGCTGTCAGACTTGGGTGGGCAGTGATGGCTGGGGTGGGGAGGCGATTCTAGACAGAATGACTGGTGTTCTGCACCTGGGGAAAGAGAGTGGTCAGTTTCATGAGAGCACACGGTAGATAGAATGAGTATGATTCCTTTTATATGAAATAGAATAGAAGGGGCAAATCTATGGAGACAGGAAGTAGATATGAGATTGCCTAGGGTTGAGGGGTGGGGAGAAATGGGAAGTAACTGCCAATGAGTACAGGGCTTCTTTTTACAGTGATAATATTTTTCTAACTTCAGATTGTGGTGATGGTTGCAGTTAATATGCCAAAGCCACTGAATTGTAGACTTTCGGTGAGTGAATTGCTGTGTGAATTATATCTCAAATAGGCTGAGAAACAGGGGAAGGAGAATCTAGTTACGGCAAAATAAATGTGGAATGATACAGTCAATAGAAAATTCAGAATTTGGCAACGCCGAGCAAAAATGTCATTCAGAACTACGTGGTAGGACTCTAAGAAAATCAAGGCAATCATTATGAACATGTCAGGGGTGGGTTAGCTCAAGGAGGCGGGAGGGGAAAATGCTAAGTGAGGGAGCGGAGGGGAATGGCTAACAAACTCGACATATTTGATGATTTACTGTGAGAGGTGGTTTTGCAGATGTGGTCTTTAGAACAATAATTTGTGCAACTCTTAGGAACACTCTTTTGAATGTATGACAGGTTTTAAAATAAAGAAAAAATGGGGAGGATGGTCAGAAATATATATGGAGAGGGCGTGCAGAGTTCAGAGTTCCAGGCGAGACATTCGTGTTTAACGAAGGAGACAGGGAGCCAGCGAAGACACTTGAGCAGGCACCCGAGTGGATGAGAGCAGCAGGCTAGGAAGGGATCCAGGCTCTGTATGCAACATACATGGGGGCAGGGAGGGACCAGTGGTGGGGAGAAGCCCTAGGAGACTGGTGATAGGATCTGTGTATCTCATAGGGGAGCAGGGATGGGAGTGCTTTGTGGGAAGTCTGAGGACCACCGGCAGCAGGGTAAAGTTGAAGATGAAAGATCAATTATGGCACCTTGGGCAGAGATATGGGTTCAGGAGGAGCAGCCGGAATAAACAGAAGATGAATAGTTTAGTCTTGGACATGCAAGAAGTATAAGAAACTGTGGGGAGATTGTAACTATAACTCTTGGCAAATTGCAGGTTCCCAGATAATTATGGGGCCTTTATAAATTCTTTCTGTGCTCTTTCTGTGCTTGGTTCCTTGAGAAATCTGCTCTTTATGGTAGTCCTATCTCGAGAACTCCATACCCCCTCTGATCTGCAGTCCTGGCTCCCACAGCTTTCCAGATACAAGAACAAGATGAGTCCTGTCACATTTCTTTCTTTCTTCTTTTCTTTTCTTTTTTTTTTTTTTAGACGGAGTCTCACTCTGTTGCCCAGGCTGGAATGCAATGGCGCAATCTCGGCTCACTGCAACCTCCACCTCCCGGGTTTAAGTGATTCTCCTGCCTCAGCCTCCTGAATAGCTGGGATTACAGGAGCCTGCCACCACGCCCAGTTAGTTTTTGTATTTTTACTAGAGACAGGGTTTCACCAGGCTGGTCTCAAACTCCCGACCTCTGGTGATCCACCCGCCTCAGCCTCCCAAAGTGCTGGAATTACAGGCATGGGTCACCGAGCCGGGCCATCCTGTCACATTTCTCAGGGGCTTCGCCTGGGGCCCTGGCAGTGCAGACTTGAGAGGATGCTTTCCTGTTTCCCAACTCCAGAAATTCTCTTTGAATACTTTCTTCCTGAATGCTTTGGCTCCAGACTTCTTGTCTCCCTGGGAACCTAGCCGGGCTACTGTGTGAGAAGAATTGAGGCAAAGGCCTGTAGGGGAAAGAGACTCCTAGACAGGACATGAAGGGTGAATGGAAGATGTCATCCACACTGGGTGGGAGGAGCAGGTGTGCAGCTGCCCAAGGCAGAGACAGCATGATTGAAGAAACAAGGGAGAATCCCAAGAGGTAGGAACAGGCCATGTTATTCAAGCAGTTTGTACTTGAACCTTCACCCTAAGTGTAACTGAAGCAATTGAAGGCTTTGAAGCCAGGTGGTGATATAATCGGTTTCTGCCTGCATATAATGAGCATTTACTGTGTGCCAGGAGTCATTTGGTCTTTCATATACATTATCTCTCTCTTTTTTTCTTTTCTTTTCTTTTTAGACAGAGTCTTGCTCTGTCCCCAGGCTGGAATGTAGTGGCGCAATCTCAGTTCACTGCAACCTCTGCCCCCTGGGTTCAAGCGATTCTCCTGCCTCAGCCTCCCAAATAACTGGGACTACAGGTGTGCACCACCATGCCAGGCTAATTTTTGTATTTTTAGTAGAGACAGGGTATCACTGTGTTGGCCAGGATGGTCTCGATCTCTTGGCCTTGTGATCCGCCTGCCTTGGCCTCCTAAAGTGCTGGGATTACAGGTGTGGGCCACTGCGCCCAACTCATATACATCATCTCATTTAATATTTTCAGTGGTTCCATGGGGGTAGGTGTCATCCTTCTGTCCATTCATCTGACAAGTTTTAAAATTAAGGGACCACTTTGTGCCAGTCACTATATTTATGTTCATTGGACAAATGAGGAAACTGAAGAGTTCTCACTCCCAGAGGGTCAAATCAATTCCTAAAAGGCTATAACCAGAAAGAGGCACAGCCAGGATTCAAACCACGAAAGCAGATTCCAGGGCTTGTCCACTGGGCCTGAGGCATGGTTCAGCCAAACCCCCTCCCTGGGGTGGAGGTGCAGGTCCTGGGGGGATCTTAAAGGCAGCAGGGTCAGCGAGAGCCAGGTCCTGAAGTATGAACTGATCTCCGGTAAAAAGTGGGGGTCAGTGCGGCTACTACAGCTATCAAAACTATTCAAAGGCAGAGACCGAGACTTTTCCTCTGTGCTCATGAGGTCACTACAGATGCTTTGCTTGTTTTATTTAGTGCCTTACAGGTGACGTGAAGAGGATAAAAGGCACTTGGGAATGAAGTTGGAAGACCTGGGCATCTGCCGTTTCTCTGCTTGCTTTCTTGCTCACGGAGCTCTGATTTTCTTTTTCTTGGTGGTTGGGTTGAGGGGTTGGGAGGGTGGGTAGTCATGTGTCCAGCTCCTGTGAATGAATTGTGATTGGTTTTAAGCCAGTCATGGCTATGCTAATACCATTTGCCAGCTATTCACTTTGCCGCCCTCTCCTCTCGTAGCTAATGGGAGCCATTTGACCAAATTTCAGTCAATGAGACGAAAAGGAAGTCTGCTGAGGGCTTGTGAAAAGTATTTTTGATCCCTGCCATAGGAGGCAGAAAAGAGGAGGTCCTATGTTATCTGGCTGCCTCACTGTATGCTGACTTTGAATGCAGTCATGATTCTTGGCGCTGTGGCAGCCATCTTGTGACCGTGAAGCAATAATCACAAAGACAAAAAGCCAACAAATGAAAGGTGGAAGCCTGGAAAGAGCTAGACACCGAATGAGCCTGAGAAGCTGAACTGATGGCAGCAAATTTTCCTTCCAGACTTCTTAGTATGTGAAAAAGGTAAATTTCCAGGAGCTCATGTGTTTTCATTACTTCTAGCTGACCATGTGCCAGCTGCTGTAATAAGCACAGTGGAGATGAGGTAGGAAGGAACGGTAAACCTATTTGGAGTACACGGTGATGTGTTAGGAACATTGCTTTGTTTTCTAATTTTTTTTTTTTTGAGACAGAGTCTTGCTGTGTTGTCCAGGCTGGAGTGCAGTGGTGTGATCTCGGCTCCCGGCAACCTCTACCTCCCAGGTTCAAGCGATTCTCCTGCCTCAGCCTCCCTAGTAGCTGGGATTACAAGTGGCTGCCGCCACACCCGACTAATTTTTTTTTTTTTTTTTTAAATTTTTAGTAGAAATGGGGTTTCGCCATGTTGGCCAGGCTGATCTCGAACTCCTGACTTCAGGTGATCTGCCCGCCTCAGCCTCCCAAAGTGTTGAGATTACAGGGGTGAGCCACCGGTGCCCCACCTTCTAATTGTTTTATGTGTTGCACATCTTGAAGACAGAGTAACCTTTCCTTTTCTGTTTTCCCCTTTCCACTTGTACTCTCCTCACCTCGTCTTTTCCTCCAACCCATATTAAGCCCATATGCTCAGTAACCATTTTTTTGAATAAAGAAATTTCTCCTCTTTAATTCTTATTGTACTTCTATGAAGCTATCAAAAATATTCAAAGGCAGAGACCTAAACTTTTCCACGGTGCTCATGAGGTCATTACAGATACTTTGCTTGTTTTATTTAGTGCCTTGAAAGGAAGCTGGTAATTTCTTTGATGACAAAAATACCTAAAGGAGAAAATGTCATAAAAGACTTTGGGGTGGAGAGGAGGGCAGGTATAAAAATAAAATGACAAAGACAATGGAAGAATGGGAAAGGGAGGATGAAAAGAAGTCTTTTGTATCACTGGTATTTCAGGGTTTTACACCAGCAGTCTCTTCTATCAATGAAGACGTATTTTTGAGGTCTCTAATTATAATGGTTTCCTATGGCAGACACTATTAATTACCCTGCAAACAGCTATCTCCCTTCTTTTACTTGAACAGAATCCCATTTTTATCCTCTAGAGTGTGGCAATGTTACTCACATTAGGATGGGCCTTACAGAGGCCCCAGACTCGGTGTAGGGAATCTTATCCTTCCCCAGGCAGGGACTGGTTTATGAATGGTCATGTGACACAATTTTGGCCAATGAGATGAGAAGGGACTCCCACAGGGGTCTTTTGGGAAATTTCCTTTGCTTTTCAAATATGACAGCAAGCTCCTTTTTCAGCTTCTGGTGTGCATAGGTGAGGAGGTGATGCCTAGAACTATGGCAGCCTTTTAGGGGCCATGAGAGAGAAGCCCACCCAAAAGGATAAGCCAACACACTGAAGCTAGTGAAAAAGAAAAGCAAAAATAATCTTGAACCTTAACTTCGTTTAACCTCTGCATTAATAAACTCTTGTTATATCTGTTAATACTGATGTAAATAAATGATTAGATAAATAAATGAAGAATAAAAAAATCTCCTGTGCAGAATAATCTCAAATAATTTACATAGCTACCCTGTCCTCAAGGAGATAGAATGTACCCCCGCACTCCCGAAGCGTGCAGTAGATAGTGTGGCTTCTTTCTGATAAGTACACTGGGTGGAGAGAAGGGTCACTGTATGGTAGAGAAGCCTGACAAACACGCCTCAGTTGGTGATGACGATTAACGTCAACAGTGATAAGTCATGTCGATAGTATGTACTTCTGACATCGTGTGATGAGAACGGCACTTTATCTCTCTGGTCTTGTCTGATCTTTCCCAAACCCACAACTCTGTCTAATTCATGAGAGAAACAGAAGACAAACCCAAGTCGAAATATGTTCTAAACGAAATTTCTTGCCAGTATACTTCAGAACTATCAAGGAAAATTTGAGAAACTGTGACAAGAGGCACCCAAGGAGAAATGATTGCCAACTGTAATGTGGCATCCTAGATGAAATCCTGGAGGAGAAATAGGACATAAGGTAAAAAGAAAGAAAATCTGAATAAAGTACGGACTTTAATGAACAACAGTGCATCAATCCTGGTTCATTAATTATGACAAATTTACCATACTCATGTAAGATGTTAATAATAGGGCAAAGTGGGTCTGGGATTTATAAGAATTTTCTGTAAATCTAAAACATTTTAATATTAAAAGTTTATTTTAAAAATAGAGACATTGATATGAAGAATGAAAGGTTCAATTCTAATGAAAGGTCCAACTCCAGATTCTATAGAGATTAAAAGAATAATATTATTAACAATTTTGTGCCAATATATTTGATAAAAGATGAAAAAAAATTGTTAAAAGACATAAAGCTCACTGAGGAATAAATAGGTAACTTAAAAATTCCCGTGTCTCTTAAGGGCATTAATATCTAGTTAAAAATTTTCCCACAAAGAAAACTCAAGGCCCAGTTAGTTCTATTGGGAAATTCTGCCAAATAATTTAGGGAAAAATTAAACCAATTCTACACAAAATCTTCTAAAAAATGGAAGAGAAAGGTATGCTTCCCGACTGTCTTTGTTATACAATGGAATACTATTTAGTCATAAAAAAGAGTGAATTTCTGTCATTTGCAGAAGCGTGGATGGAATTGGAGATCATTACGTTAAGTAAACAAACCAGGCACAGAAAACCAATTATTGCATATTCTCACTCATAAATGGGAGCTAAAAAAGTGGACCTCATGGATGTAAGCAGTAGAATGATGGTTACCAGAAGCTGGGAAGGGTCACTGGGAAGGGTCAGACATGTGCAGTGAGGTTGGTTATTGGGTACAAACATAACAGTTAGATAGGAGGAGTAAGTTATATTGTTTGATAGCACAGTAGGGTGACTACAATTAACAATGATTTATTGTATATTTCCAAATAGCTGGAGGAGTTGAAATGCTGTCAGCACAAATCTATGATAAATGTGTGAGGTGATGGATATCCTAATTACTCTGACTTGATTATTATAGACGGTAAGCACATATCAAAGTATCACATGTACTGTACAAATATGTACAATTATTATATATCAATTAAAAAATAGAACTATATGATCCAGCAATCCTGTTTCTGGATATATGCCCAAAAGACATAAAAATATCAAAGAGATATCTGCACTCCTGTGTTCATAATTGACAAGCTATGGAATCAATTTGTGTTCACCAATGGATGAATGATAAAGGCAATGTGGATAGAACCCTATTGAGCCTTAAAAAAGAAGAAACTGCTGTCATTATGGATGGACCCGGAGGACCTTATGCTAAGAAAAATAAGCCAGGCATAGAAAAACAAATGTTGCCTAATCTCACTTACATGTGGGATCTAAACATGTTGAACTAATAGAAGCAAAGAATGGAGT
>NW_012103643.1:1331164-1333618 GCF_000951045.1 Mandrillus leucophaeus | reverse complement strand
TTGGCCAGGCTAGTCTTGAACTTCTGACCTCAGGTGATCTGCCTGCCTCAGCCTCCCAAAGTGCTGGGATTATAGGTGTGAGCCACTGCGCCAGCCACAATCCTAATTTTCAAATGGGCCAAAGATTTGAACCGACAATTCACCAAAAAGATATATGGATTATGGATAAGCACATGAGAAGATGCTCCACATCTTTAGTCATTAAGGAAATGCAAATTAAAACCACCATGAGGTGCCATTACACACTTACTACAATGGCTAAAATTAAAAAGGCCTGTCATGCCAAGTGACGATGTTGTGAAGCAGCTGAAACTCACATGCACTGCTGTGGAAATGTCAAATGGTGCAACTACTTTGGAAAACAGTTTGGCAGTTTCTTAAAAGTTAGAAGTTATCTCTACCATCGGTCATTCCAGCCTTACACACTTACCCAAAAGAGATGAAAACGTATGTCCATACAAAGACTTGAATGTGAATATTAATGTCAACTGTATTTGTAATAGCCCTAAACTATAAACAACTGAAATGTCCATGAACAGATAAATGGATAAACAAATTGTGTATAGTACGTTAGAATATTACTGCACAATAAAAAAAGGAAAGGAGTATTGAATTGATGCATGCAACAACATGGATGAATCTCTAACGATGTAAGTGATAAAAGCCAGCTGAAATAGTACATACTGCATGCTACTAATTTTTATAAAATTCTAGAAAGGCTAATCTATGCTGACAGAAGGCTATTTAATGTATTGAGTTGGGGGGGGATAGAGAGAGGAAAGGAGGCACAGGGAAAATTTGGAGGTAACGTATCTATCCATTATCCATTATTGCTTCTGGTGCTATTTTCATGTATGGTTACATATGTCAACATGTCAAATTAGACACTTTAAATATATACAGTGCATTGTATTATAACTCAGTACCATTCTATTATTGGGAAATAATCACAGACACCATAAAAATTTATTTGTAAGGATGGTCATGGCAGAAATATTTATACTAGCATGAAAAAAATCAGAGGCAGATCAAACATCCAGTAGTAAGAGGATATAAAGTATTCTTCTATCATAAAAATAAGTATTACACATTTAGATAGTATGAGATTTGTGATGAACTTTTATGGACACAGGAGAAGGCACACAACATGTTAATGAAGAAAAGCAGGTTATAAAACCTTGAAATGGAATTCCAATTTAACCATCTTCTCCTCCTTACACCCACTTGTAGATAAAATTCTTGAAGGAAATGTACTAAATTGTCTATAGGCAGTAATATTATGAGTGATTTTTATATTCTTATTTGTTCTTTTATCTCCTCCTATTTTCCAAGTCTTTTTAAAAAAAATCACACAAGTAACATTTTTACCCAGGAAATAACACTTTTTTTTTTTTTTTTTTAAACACAAAGAATTACCCAGATTGGTGACAATATTGACTCAAAAACCATCAACTGGATGTTTGCTCCCGTGTATGGCTGGATTCCCACTTGTTCACTATGTCTGCAGTAGGTTACATTTTTGGTCACAGTGATTTGTTCCCTCTCTGTAGGTGGAGGATGTTGGCGTTCCTAGTCATGTGACTTGCTTTAGCTAGCACAATGTTAGCAAACATGATGGAGGCCACATTGGAGCAAAATGCTTCAGATGCAGTTGTCCGGTTTGGCTTGGCTGCTTGTGCTCCTGCCTTCTGCAAGAGAAAGGCAAGATGTCTTCTCAGAATTGCTAACTTAAAAATTACACAATCTGACCAGGCGTGGTGGCTCATGCCTGTAATCCCAGCACTCTGGGAGGCTGAGGCAGGCAGATCACCTGAGGTGAGGAGTTTGAGACCAGCCTGGCCAACATGATAAAACCCCTGTCTCTATTAAAGATACAAAAAATTAGCTGAGCATGGTGGCACACCCCTGTAATCCCAGCTACTTGGGAGGCTGAGGCAGGAGGATCACTCGAACCCAGGAGGTGGAAGTTGCAGTGAGCCAAGATTGTACCACTGCACTCCAGCCTGGGCAACAGAATGAGACTGTCTCAAAACAAACAAACAAACAAAACAACAAAAATTACACGATCTGTATATTTAGAAAAATGAGAGCTTTATTTTGTATCAAGGTCATATCCTGCAAGGTGGCTGTTCTGACAGGTTGGAGAGAGGAGTCTCCTGTTGAAACTATTAGCAGGAACTTCAAGGAAAGGAGAGGAAAGACAGGAGTTTAAGCTGAATAGGTTGGGCTTACATACATATTCAACAGGATATAGGAGGAGCTATGAATATTCATGAAAGGGGGTTGTACACATGCATGACAAGCACACTTGTGTTCCAAGTGACCCATGTTCACTTTGGGGTGGAGACTCAACATTTCAATGAATGACTGTTAGGCCCTGTATGTCAAAAGGTGATGTGGGCACTCAGTGTGTAGCCTCTGTAAACTGGCTGGAACCAGTCCATACGCAGTGGT
>NW_012103643.1:1327464-1331114 GCF_000951045.1 Mandrillus leucophaeus | reverse complement strand
GCAGTCTGATTCTCTAGTTCACAGCAGACTGGAACAGTAAATGGGAAAATCGAGCATGCTGACAAGAGCAAAGACAACATCTAATGGAATAATCAGAACAGTGACAACCAAAATATTACAGCTAGACTTAACAACCCGGGAAGGCATCTCCTGGGGCCATTTAGTGCAGGAAGAACCCACCCTGCATACCTCGGTAGCCACTGAGGGCACGATGGTGTTTCAGACCCAAAGACATCTTTGAGTAATCAAGAAGGAAAGCCATGACGCCACTGAGTAATGCCAAAGACTCTCTATTTGGCCAAAATTTAGTCAGGCTCCTCCAAGCCCTCTTTTCAACTAGGCTTCGGCCTTGGCCACTGTTCTTGCTAGGCCTGCCTTGCCCAGTTGTAGCAAGAATCCTGCTAAGTCCGTTTAGACAGAGTCCCCCAACCTTTGCTATCTGATCACCCTGGCCTGCCTTCAGCAAGCATCCTGTTAAGTCAGTTTAGAGAGTCCTCATACCCTTGGTGTCTCCTCGCAGTAATTTCCCTTCCACTGACCTTATCCCCTGCTCATCTGGCTGTAAATCCCCAGATGTCTTCGCTATATTTGGCGATGAGCCTAATCTCCTTCCTCTATTGCGGTAGTCTTGACACAAATTGCAATAATCCCAATAAAGTTTTAACAAGTGTCAGAATAATTTTTTTCTTCAGTAGTAATCAAGAACATAAACTCATTGCAGCAGCTTCAATGCAGATGTTTCAGCTATTTGCTGTCCCAGTTCCAGGAAATATAGACAATAGCTCCTGCCCATTTTCCTCTGGATAGTACAAACCTGAAAGAAGAGCTAAGATAATTATTATTTTACTTGGTTTTTCCAAAGGCAAGGGTGTGTAAGTTGTTGACAAGAGTCCCCAGCTGAACCTAGCCCACACCTGTTTGGCTTGTGTCTTGCTCTTGTGTAGAGCTGTGTCCCCAGAAGGGATGCTTTTTTTTAATCTTTGCAGAAGCACTCTCAGTTCACCGAAGTGTGCACCTGTTGGGCCCATTCCCGTGGAGGGTTGCATTTAAACACCGGTTCCAGATGTGTTTTGGAAAAATAGTCAGAACACAAGTAAAGGAATGGGTAAGACAGGGCAAAAGATTAATTTGCTCACACACATTCAGTATCAAATCAACTGTAACTAAAAGAACAATAACTATCTGCAAGTTGAGTCATCTACCTGCAGGGCAGTGCTTCTCAAATCTCAGTGTGCATCAGAATCACCTGGAGGAGCAGATTCCTAGGTTAAACCTCAACTTTCGCTGAATTCATTTGCACTAGACTGGGGCCCTGGGACCTGTGTTTTAAATAAGTACTGATGTGACTTAGGCGCCCGAGGCTCTTGGACCATACTTTGGAAATCACTGTCTGGAAAGACTGTAGGATCCACTTAGGCGGAAAAATAAAACAAAAAACCCTGCTGTTTTGGTTTATGGGAACACCTTAGTAGGCAGATTTTGGTTGTCCACCTCTGTGGCGAGAATTTGGAAGAGGAGATGTGAGCAAAGAGAGTACTGCATTGTTATGTGTGATCAAGCAATAAGAATCTAGAATTGCTAGAAGTTTCTTCTTCTTCCTCTTCTTCTCCTTCTCCTCCTTCTTTCTTCAACAAGGTCTTGCTCTGCTACCCAGGCGGGAGGCAGTGGCATGATCATAGCTCACTGCAGCCTTGAACTCCTGGGCTCAAGTGATTCTCCTGCCCCAGTCTCTCTAAGTGTTGGGATTACAGGTATGAGCCATTATGCCCAGCCTAGAAGCTTCTTAAAAGTGGAAGAGACTCTCTCATGAGAGAGGAGGAGCCCAGTGACCTGGTAGGAGGCCAGAACCAGAGGAAAACATGGGCTGAGCAAAGTTCCCAGTGGTGGGAATAAACAAGAAACTTTTCAGAACTGTGATGTTGCATATTTAGGTTGTTTACCGTTATAAATCATAGTGCCCTTCAATCGCCCTCCAATCCCCAGTAAATCTGTTATACAAACTGGTCTTGGGCCAGAAGTGGGTGAGGAGGTGATGGGTCTTCGGGGAGAGTGCACAGAGAGGGAACTGAGAGCCTTGGTTGGGAGGCAGGAAGGCAGGGAAGCTGGCTGAAGCAAGCCCCAGTCAAAGCAGGGAGGAACACACCCTTTCTCGCCAGAGGTACTAAAGCAGTGGTGTCTTACCATTTCTGCTCGGGTGCCTCTATCAGTAAAGAAAAATTTGAGGCCTGGATATTATAGTCTATTTTATGGAATTGACTGATTCTACATTAAGTTTGCTCAATGTGAGGATGATGAGAATGAAGATCTTTATGATGACTTACTTCCACTTAACAAATAGTAAATATATTTTCTTATGATTTTCATAACATTTTCTTTCCTCTAACTTACTTTATTGTAAGAATACAGCATCTAATGCACAGAACATACAAAATTAGTATTAATCAACTGTTTATTTTATTGGTAAGGCTTTCAGTCAACATAGGCTACTGGTAGGTAAGTTTTTGGGGAGCGAAAGTTATAGACAGATTTTAGACTGCATGGCGAGGTCAGCCCTCCTAACTTCCACGTTATTCAAGGATGAACCGTATAACTATATAACACATATAAGATGCATGCTACTGTACTAATATATTATTGGCATTACAAAAAATATGTAAAAATAGAGGGTAAAAATAAGAAATCAGAATAAAAGTTCTAATAATGTACTTTTGTACCCCAGTCAACTGAGTTGAGTAGCCATGGAGCACATGGACTGTATATTGAAAAGCCTGATCTTATCCTAAGTGAACTAACACAGTCACAGAAAATCAAATACTGCATGTTCTCACCTATAAGTGGGAGCTAAACATTGAGAACACGTGGACACAAAGAAGGGAACAACAGACATCGGGGCCTGTTTGAGGGTGGAAAGTGGGAGGAGAGAGAAGATCAAAACACTACCTACTTGGTACTATGCGTCTTACCAGGTGATGCAATAATCTGTCAACAAAACCCCAGTGATATGCAATTTAGTTTTATGACAAACCTGCACCTACTAGGCACAGGTACCCCTGAACCTAAAATAAAAGTTAAAAAAAAAAAAAACCACACACACATTAGTTGATTAATTAATTAAAAAGAAAGTAGGGGAAGCACAGCCTTTACTGTTATATGAATAGGGCCTGTTTAGTTACCAGACACTTGGATTACTCAGCCACCCAAATTGAGAAGGGTTTCATGATTAGACTCAATTTTGGGGTTAAAGCATGGTGCTTTTTGTGCTTCTCCAACATTGGTCTGTAGATCTTGTCAGAAAGCAAGCCCAGGAGAAAAATACCTCAATTATAACAAATCATGATCATGAATGAAAAGGGAGGGGAAAACCTCAATAACTTCCTCAGGGCAGCAACTTTAAGACACTCCATTCTTGTAGCTAAGCATTAGCTCAGAGCTCTTGATCAGGAATCCCTGGATTCTCATGAAGACAAGACCAGGACGTCAAGAGAGGTGGCTGATATGGTTAGGCTTTGTGTTCCCAGCCAAATCTCATCTTGAACTGTGATCCCCAGGTGTTGAGAGACCTGGTGGGAAGTGAGTGGATCGTGGGGGTGGTTTCCACGATGCTATTCCCGTGATAGTGAGGGAGTTCTCACGAGATCTGATGGTTTTAT
>NW_012103643.1:1316113-1320064 GCF_000951045.1 Mandrillus leucophaeus | reverse complement strand
TGAGCCACCGTGCCCAGCCATGCAGTGGTCTTCTTATCAGGAGAAAGTTATTGAAATCTGTCTCTTGTCCACTCAAAGCTGTAGTTATGGCTTGTGGAACAGGGGATTATTTAGTCAGCATCTGGAGGTGGATGAGCTGTAATTGTTTCAATATTGCTTATCTTGAGGCCAGTGCTTATTTAACTGCTAGAGACAAAGAAAAACCTTGTGGTAGTTGGAACATGCTATATTCTTTAAGTGGAAGCTGTGTGACTTAACCCTGCCTGGCGTGGCCTTAGGTTCTGTTTACAAATTGGCATCCCATTGCCACAAATAGTCTGTTCTTATGTCTTATCATTTACATTTTAACATTAATGACTGTCAGTGTTGTGTCTAAACTGAAAAAGGGGCTGGGTGTGGTGGCTCACGCCTATAATCCCCTAGCACTTTGGGAGGTTGAGGCAGGAGAATTGCTTGAGCTCAGGAACTTGAGACCAGCCTAAGCAACATAGCAAGACCCCATCTCTACAAAAACATTGAAAAATTAGCTGGGTATGGTGGTGCACACCTGTAGCCCAGTTACTTGGGAGGCTGAGAGAGGAGGAGAATTGCTTGAGCCCAAGAGGTAGAGGCTGCAGTGAGCTATGATTGTGCCACTGCAGTCCAGCCTGGGTGGAAGAGTGAGACCCTGTTTCAAACCACAAGGACAGCGAGAACAAAACTGTAAAAGGGAAAGGGCATCATGAGGCATGTGTGACCTCCCATCCCATCATGGTTAAGAACTCTGTTTTTAAGGTTTCTTGGACAAGGGGGGATCCCTTAAGTTGATTGGAAGGCTTAGTATTTTAATTTTGGCTTACAGAATGAAGGGGCTGTTCCTTCACCTTGGGGCCCAAGGTGAAAAGGTATACAGAGCCAACCTGAAGACATTCCAACCCCTGGAGCAAAGCCATGGCTGACCTGCCGCCTTCATGTAACCAAAACAAGAAATTGAGGTTTGATGTGGTAGCCTCTGAGATTTTAGAATTGCTTGTAATCCAGCAATACATTTTTCTATTATAGATGATAATATCTCATAAAGCATAGCACAGCAGTGTGTTTACTACAAAATCTTGAATCTGGGTTAAGAGCATGCCCTAGATTCCACACCGTGGGGTAGAGGTGAATGGGCGAATGGGTGAGGACTTAGGGGCGGTGTTAAAAAATTCAGGAAGATGCCTCTAAAAGGCACTATTATGGGAGAAGGCAAATAGAACTTCGGAAATGGGGTGGTGGGATGAGAGAATGGGGTGAGACGGTAGAGATGGAAAAAAGTGCACGGGAAAGGCATAATGCAAGTTTGCATGCAGGCCTGGACAAGATGGAGAAAGAGAGGAAGATGCAGAGGAAGGAAGGCCCACGTAGTTCAAGAATAGTAGAGAAATGCTTTTCTCAGCCACCACTGGTGTCCTTTCTCTTCTTAAAAATGATGCTGGCATTACTTCTTTCTCAAGTGCACTTCTCACCTCATTTCCTTAGCCAGTAAGTGGAAAGTACTCCAATGTGGGTTTTGGTGAACGTGTCTGCAGCCCCAGCTGCTGCTGGGTGCACCAAGCTGCCCATGTTTCTTCCTTTCCAAACAAGGGCTTCAGAACTTTTAGGTTGTGATATGGTTTGGCTGTGTCCCCACCCAAAACTCATCTTGACTTGTAGCTCCCATAATTCCCACGTGTTGTGGGAGGGACCCAGTGGGAGGTAATTAAATCATGGGGGCGGGTAATTCCCATGCTGTTCTCGTGATAGTAAGTCTCTCGAGATCTGATGGTTTTATAAGGGGAAACCTCTTTCACTTGGCTCTCATCTTCTCTTGTCTGCCGCCATGTAAGATGAGCCTTTCGCCTTTCACCTTCCACCATGATTGTGAGGGCTCCCAAGTCACATGGAACTGTCAGTCCATTAAACCTCTTTTTACTTACAAATTACCCAACCTTGGGTATGCCTTTATCAGCAGTGTGAAAGCAAACTAATACAGATTGTGTTGTGTCCATGGCTTTTTCTGGGTACTTGCCTTTGAATTTTCATTTTTTCTTAACCTAGGGGTTTCCAAATCTTGGGTCTACTCTTTCCTCTTCTGTGTACATAATTTCTCACAGGGAACATACC
Source organism: Mandrillus leucophaeus (assembly GCF_000951045.1). Classification (NCBI taxonomy): domain Eukaryota; kingdom Metazoa; phylum Chordata; class Mammalia; order Primates; family Cercopithecidae; genus Mandrillus; species Mandrillus leucophaeus. Next base: position 1,317,943 of record NW_012103643.1, on the reverse strand, counting down.
AACATCTTCAGCTTTGTATACAACACCTTTCTTCCTTTTTTGGAGAGTGAATAATTTGATGTCGTCAACCCAAGACACTTCACTGAACATAGAGATGTAGGTGGCAAGAATTTAAATTCATACCTAATAACCAGCTTGCTTTTTTTATACTTTAAAGACTTTTTTTTTTTTCCAAAAGAAAAAAATCTAATTATGCACAAGAGCAATTCACTCAGAATTAATTCACTAGGAATTAAATTGAAAAAAAAAGGCAAGGATGTTAACAATCCTTTTAAAAATAATTCAAATTAGAAACACTAATTATAGGAACTCCTTTATATAACATGAAACACAGTTCTCTGAGGCATGGTGAAGAGGGCTGGCTGTAAAGCAAACTCTCAGAGAACAAAGTTTCTGATTTCTGGAGGAATTTATTTGAACAAGGAATACAGTTTCCTTTGAGGAGTTACTGCTCAGATCTGTGATCACTGTCTGATTGTTTCTGGGGAGACCACAGGACATAGCATGACCGACATTTATTTCTGGGATCAGAGTCTAAGGGCTCACCATTTTGAACTTAGGAAGTCAGAAAGGAAAGAAGACAAATGTTTGGGTGGCTCCTCTAATTGCAGCCCTTCAGCCTTCTCACAGAACAGGAGCATGCAGCGGGCGATAATAGCAAGATTTCTCTCTGGGGGTGTTTCACCCAAAGCTTTGTTCTTTGTATTTCAGCAAGTTTTCTTGAGGACAGGCAAGGATTGGGATCTGAGGGCCATTTTTCTGACTCCTTATTAAGGTTTTATTTGGGCCTGGCTCAGTGGCTCATGCCTGTAACCCAAGCACTTTAGGAGGATCACCTGAGGTCAGGAGTTCAAGACCAGCCTGGGCAACATCTTTATTAAAAATAGAAAATTAGCTGGGTATGGTGGTGCACATCTGTAATCCCAGTTACTCGGGAGGCTGAGACATGAGAATCGCTTGAACCTGGGAGGTGGAGGTTGCCATGAGCTGTGATCACGCCGCTGTACTACAGCTGGGTGATAGAGTGAGACTCCATCTCAAGAAACAAAAAAGGTTGTATTTGCCGATTACTAGGCCAAAGGGCACAATCAAAGTGATAACAGTGCTTTTCAAACTGTTGGGTTGTGTCCCAGTTTTTGGATTGTGAAATCAAATTAGCACAACTCAATATGTAATTCTGAAAATCAGAATAGAATAGAAAATGCCAGACTGCATTGGATACATGCATAAGAAGTGTTATGGGCTAAATCATATCCCACGAATTCATATGTTGAAGTCCTAACCCCAGTAGCTCACAATGTGAACTTATTTGGAGATAGAGTTTTTCAAGAGGTAATTAAGGTCAAATAAGGTTATTACAGTGGACTCTATTCCAATATAACTGGTATCTTTATAAGAAAGGGAGATTAAGACACAAACGCCCATTGAGGGAAGACCATGTGAGAACACAGATTGAAGATGACCGTCTACAATCCCAGGAAAAAGGCTTCAGAAGGAACTACCCTTGCTGACACCTTGATCTTGGACTTCTAGCCTCCAGAACTGTGAGACAATCACTTTCTGTTGTTTGAGCCACCCAGTCTGTGATGCTTTGTTATGGAAGCCTGAGCAAACTAATACAAGGGGTAAGTATTATTTTGTGGAATTTAAATTTTTATTTTACATACACACATACACACTCATGCACACACACACATCCTTAAGATTTATAGCCTAAAAAGACTGAAAAATACTGGGTTAGAATGAGCCCACAGTGTTTCCATATTCAGGGGGCAACCAGAGAGATGGTTTACACTCATCCAGGTGAGGACAGTGAAGACAGGAAGTAAA
>NW_012103643.1:1307811-1312153 GCF_000951045.1 Mandrillus leucophaeus | reverse complement strand
CTGTGATCCCCAGGTGTTGAGAGACCTGGTGGGAAGTGAGTGGATCGTGGGGGTGGTTTCCACGATGCTATTCCCGTGATAGTGAGGGAGTTCTCACGAGATCTGATGGTTTTATAAATGCCAGTTTCCCCTGGCCTTTTCTGTCTTTCCTACCACCTTGTGAAGAAGTTACTTGCTTCTCCTTTGCCTTCCGTCATGATTGTAAGTTTCCTGAGGTCTCCCCAGCCATGTGGAACTGTGAGTCAATTAAACCTCTTTTGTTTATAAATTACCCAGTTTCAGACGGTATCTCTATAGCGGTGCAAGAATGGGCTAATACAGTACCCACACCGAAAGGTTGGAGGTGATACCTTTTACCAGGGCTCTGGGTCTCAGCTTTTGGGCACCTTGCTTTTGTTTGTTTGTTTATATTTATTTATTTTTATTGTGGTAAAATATATATAACATAAAATTATCCATTTTAACCATTTTAAAGTGTCGTTAAGTACATTCACAATGTTGTGCAACTGTCACACTACCTATCTGGTTCTAAAACTTTTTCATCACCTTAAACAGAGCTTCCATATCCATTAAATAGTAACTCCCCATTCCCTCTCCTGTGATCCCAATAACCTCTAATCTACTTTCTGTCTTTATGGATTTGCCTACTCTAGGGACCTCAAGTAAATGGAGTTATATGTTATTTGTCTTTTTGTGTCTGGCTTATTTCACTTAGCATAATGTTTTCAAGGTTTGATTATGTTGTAGCATGTGTCAGAACTTCATTCCTTTCTTTGGCTTAATAATATTTCATTGTATGGATAGACCATATCATGTTTATCCATTCATCTGTTGATGGACACGGGTTGTTTCTTCTACCTTTTGACTGTTACGAATAATGCTGCGATGAACACTGGTGTACACGTATCTGGTTGAGTCACTGTTTCCACTTCTTTTGGGTAAGGAATGGGATTGCTGTGTCATATAGTAATTCTATGTTTAGCTTTTTGAGGAACCACTGAACTGTTTTCCACAAAGCCTGCACCATTTTAAATCCCTACCAGAAACGTATGAAAGTTTCAGTTTCTTTACATGCTCTACAATATTTGTTCATTTCAATTTTTAAAAATGGCATCCATCCTATTAGGTGTGAAGTAGTATCTCACTGTGGTTTTAGTGTGCATTTCCTTAATGACTAATGACATTGAGCATCTTTTATGGGCTTATTAACCATTTATGTAATTTCTTCAGAGAAATGTATACTCAAGTCCTTTGCACATTTTTAAATTGAGTTGTTTGTCTTTTTGTTGTTGACTCATAGGTGTTCTTTATATAGGATACTAAACCCTTGTGAGATAAGTAATTTGCAAATATTTTCTCCCAATCTGTAGGCTGTCTTTTCACTTTCTTGATAATGTTCTTTGATGAACAAAAGTTTCAGATTTTGATCAAGTCTAGTTTATTTATGTTTTCTTTTGTGGCTTGGGTTTTTGGTGCCATATCTAAGATGCCATTGCCAAATTCAAGGGCTCAGAAATTTACCTCTATATTTCCTTTGAGGAGTTTTATTGTTTTAGCTGTTATATTTAGGTCATTGATCTATTTTGAGTTAGCCTTTTTATATGGTGTAAGATAAGGGTCCAACTTCAATTCATTCTTTTACATGTGAAAATTCAGTTGTTCCAGCACCATCTGTTGAAGAGACTGTTATTTTCCTATTGAATGGTCTTGGCATCCTTGTCAAAAATCAATTGGCCATATATGCATGGATTTATTTTTGGACTCTTAATTCTATTCCATTGGTCTATATGTCTATCCTTATGCCAGTACCACATTGCTTTGATTACTTTTGTTTCATAAGTTTTGAAATTGGGACTTGAGCCCTCTGATTTTGTTCTTTTTTTAAAGAGTATTTTAGCTATTCAGAGCCCCCTTGCAATTCCATATAAATGTGAGGATCAGTTTTTCTATTTTTGCAAAACAGTTTGTTGCAATTTTGACAGGGAGTGCTTGGAATCTGTAGATCACTTTGGGTACAGCTCTGTTTTTTTTTTTTGTTTGTTTGTTTTTTTTCCTGGCCTATTAGAATTATTGGGAAGGCTCCTTACCTGGTTCCAGAGGTGCTAACCTTGAATCTCCTTAGCCAGGAGGCTTAATAACCTCTCAGCACTCTGTACATGGTAAGGTTGGAGCAGGCAAACCAGTCAGAATGTTCATTGCCTATCTTCTCCCAGAGCTGGCTGAACACATCATTCAAAATACCAACACATCTCTCCTGCATTTGTTCCAGCCTGGAGACCACACTTTAGAACCCACTGTCTTAGTGGGTTGATGAATCAGCATCCAATTGAGGAACTGAAATTGGACCAGCTGGGTGTTTACAAGCTCAATTGGAAAGCAGACATTGAACTAGCTCTTAGATTTCCAGTAAGTTTTCCCCTTTTGTGAATGTACTTTATCACTTTTGTAGTTAAATATATTTTGCAGCTCATATATATACATACATATATATATATATAGGCTAGGAATGCATTCAGTTGCATGTAACAGAAGATTTATTTTTTTCACACAATGGAAGTCCAAAGGTAGGTGGCTCTTGGCATTAGTTCAGGCACTCAAAGATCTCAGTGCTGGCATCCTTGCAGTACTTTTTGTCTTTCTCTCACGATCTCAAGATGGCTTCACCACTCCAAATATCACATCTACCTTCACAACAGGAAATGGTGGGAGAAGCACCCCAGAGCTTATGTCGAGAAGATAGAAGCTTTCCAGGAAGCCCTAGAAGATTTCCCATTATCTTTTGTTAATTAGAATTGTATCCCATGGCTCTCTGTAGGTGAAAAGGAACTGGAACCTTAGGGAACAGGATTGTCATGATTGGCTTTAACCAATCCTGATCCATTGCCTGAAGACGAGCACATCACCTTCCTAAATACAACTGGTATTTTGTCGGCAAGGAATAAGGAGCAGCAAGATATCAGTGTACTACTTAGGCTTATACACTTACGTGGTTATTTTATTATCTATTTTCTTAAGCACTTTCTACCTCTGAGGGCCTGTTCTCATCCCAGATATTCTAAGAATATAGAATAACCAAAAATTGTCTCGTCCTGTCTATTTTCCATTTGGTCCTGGATGGTGGCTTGGTGCATACTGAAGTTAGTTGTAGAGATGGCAGGATGTGGCATTAGGCTGTAAACAAATGTGAGGAGGCTTACAGGCACTGTGTCTTTAAGGCCCCGAGTTCACACTGTTCATGATATGTTTCCTAATTATTTCCTTTAAATGTTGAAAGCGCTTTCTTTTCTTGCCCTTTAGGGGAAAAACCAAGTTTCAAAAAAGCATCTCACCAATGATTCAATCAAAGAAATGTCATTAATGAGAAGACAGAAAAAAAAAAATCCTCCAACATTGTATTTGGGTAGATTTCAAAAGTTAATTTGTATTTCAAAATGTGAATGTAAATTAAAAGGCTAAATACTTGAAAGTCAAAAATATTCCTCATTTGACATTAAAGTCAGTGAATTGATCACATTTGCTGAATGTAGCTAGTAAAAAGTGCTAATTTATGGCTAAGTAATTAAACAGGGAGACAGATGGAGAATCGAATGAGTTTTCTTCACATTCAATTTGCATACTGTTTCTGATGGTGCATACTCTTATTGCTCTGTGTGGTGCCCTCCAGTATTAGAAGAACATAAAGAGCTATTTATGTCAGCTTTGCTCAAGCAACCCCAAAGAAAGAAAAGGGGAATTATATCAAGTCCTAGACTTAGATAAAATACAGAGCTCAGTTAGATGTTCTCTTCTGTTTCTTGCTCATTCATCATTTTTGCTTCCATTTCATAGTGGGTAGAATAGGCAGCTGTCAAATAGTGGAATTTTCTCCTTTCTCCATTGTATTATGGAAAACGCCATGGTCTGGGAATCAGAAGATGGTCTAATTTTAGCTTTCTCAGTAACTAGTTGTGTGACATTGGACAATTCTGTTCTCTCCAGTCGTAGTTGCCTCATTTGACATTTGAGTTGAATGTTGCCTAGATTATTTCTAGGCAGTATGGCACAGTGGAGAAAGCAAGGACTCTAATTTTGATCTTGGATCAACCACCTACCAGCTGAGTGATCTTGGATAACTTAGTTTAGCCACTCTGTGCTGCAGGTTCTTATTAGCAAAATGAGGATGTTTGGTGATCATTTTATGCAAAGCCCTTAGAATAGTGCCTGGAATATAAGCACCCCTCGATGTTAGCTGTTTTGTTTGTTATCTCTAAGATTCCTTAGTATGCTAAGAATCCTCGAGTCTGTGTTAAAGCATGAAGGAAGGTGACCTAATGACAGCTAATCCAGCTTGCTTGCACCCTGT
>NW_012103643.1:1297360-1300441 GCF_000951045.1 Mandrillus leucophaeus | reverse complement strand
TTTTAAATTTAAAACATGTGAAAAGCTATTGTATTTGTTGGCCAAAATCCGGGTGGAGTCTTTCCTTTAGTTCCAGCGAATTCTTGGGGATGAGATAAATGTTGTAGGATGCCTGCAGACATAGATTCCTCGGAGAGTCATTTTGCTCTCTCTTTATTTTCGTTCAGAAATTATAGTACATCTTTCAGGCTGGGCGCGGTGGCTCACGCCTGTTATCCCAGCACTTTGGGAGGCCGAGGTGGGCGGATCACTTGAGGTCTGGAGTTCGAGAGCAGCCTGGCCAACATGGTGAAACCCTGTTTCTAGCAAAAATACAAAAATTAGGAGGGCATGGTGGCGTGTGCCTGTAATCCCGGCTATTCAGGAGGCTGAGGAAGGAGAATTACCTGCACCCGAGAAGCAAAAGTTGCAGGGAGCTGAGATCGTGACATTGCACTCCAGTCTGGTCGGCAAGAGTGAAACTCCACCTCAAAAAAATACATCTTTTAGCTGTAATCACACAGAGCTCTGCTCTGTTGGTGAGATCATTTATGCTCGCATGAGTCTAAGCAACACACGAGCCACCAACTTGTAAGGGAGTCTGAAACTGGGATCTGCTCAGAAGGAGGGAAAAGCTGGAACTTTCAGGGCCTCTCTTGGGGCAAATGTGACTGACAGCTACAGCATCTAATCACATCTCCGAGACTAGGCCTGCCCTTTTTTGGTCTTTGGGACAGATTTCTTGCACAGGCTTTGCAAGCATCTATGTGTTGAATTTCTTGCAGTGCTGTGGAATTTCTGTCTCTGAACCAGGTACGTACGGTTCTTATTCCTTAAATACAACATCTATCTGGGTGTTAATTTGTTCTTTTTTTTCCCCCAGAGTGAGAAGGGGGAATTATAAATGGTGAGAAGTAGCACTAGGCTTTTAAAAGGGAATTTGGCCCAGCGTCTCTCAGAATAAACAACCAGAATTCTAGCATCCTCATTCTATCATACCAATTCGACATATTTCACACATACCCAGCAGTCTGATTCTCTAGTTCACAGCAGACTGGAACAGTAAATGGGAAAATCGAGCATGCTGACAAGAGCAAAGACAACATCTAATGGAATAATCAGAACAGTGACAACCAAAATATTACAGCTAGACTTAACAACCCGGGAAGGCATCTCCTGGGGCCATTTAGTGCAGGAAGAACCCACCCTGCATACCTCGGTAGCCACTGAGGGCACGATGGTGTTTCAGACCCAAAGACACCTTTGAGTAATCAAGAAGGAAAGCCATGACGCCACTGAGTAATGCCAAAGACTCTCTATTTGGCCAAAATTTAGTCAGGCTCCTCCAAGCCCTCTTTTCAACTAGGCTTCGGCCTTGGCCACTGTTCTTGCCAGGCCTGCCTTGCCCAGTTGTAGCAAGAATCCTGCTAAGTCCGTTTAGACAGAGTCCCCCAACCTTTGCTATCTGATCACCCTGGCCTGCCTTCAGCAAGCATCCTGTTAAGTCAGTTTAGAGAGTCCTCATACCCTTGGTGTCTCCTCGCAGTAATTTCCCTTCCACTGACCTTATCCCCTGCTCATCTGGCTGTAAATCCCCAGATGTCTTCGCTATATTTGGCGATGAGCCTAATCTCCTTCCTCTATTGCGGTAGTCTTGACACAAATTGCAATAATCCCAATAAAGTTTTAACAAGTGTCAGAATAATTTTTTTCTTCAGTAGTAATCAAGAACATAAACTCATTGCAGCAGCTTCAATGCAGATGTTTCAGCTATTTGCTGTCCCAGTTCCAGGAAATATAGACAATAGCTCCTGCCCATTTTCCTCTGGATAGTACAAACCTGAAAGAAGAGCTAAGATAATTATTATTTTACTTGGTTTTTCCAAAGGCAAGGGTGTGTAAGTTGTTGACAAGAGTCCCCAGCTGAACCTAGCCCACACCTGTTTGGCTTGTGTCTTGCTCTTGTGTAGAGCTGTGTCCCCAGAAGGGATGCTTTTTTTTAATCTTTGCAGAAGCACTCTCAGTTCACCGAAGTGTGCACCTGTTGGGCCCATTCCCGTGGAGGGTTGCATTTAAACACCGGTTCCAGATGTGTTTTGGAAAAATAGTCAGAACACAAGTAAAGGAATGGGTAAGACAGGGCAAAAGATTAATTTGCTCACACACATTCAGTATCAAATCAACTGTAACTAAAAGAACAATAACTATCTGCAAGTTGAGTCATCTACCTGCAGGGCAGTGCTTCTCAAATCTCAGTGTGCATCAGAATCACCTGGAGGAGCAGATTCCTAGGTTAAACCTCAACTTTCGCTGAATTCATTTGCACTAGACTGGGGCCCTGGGACCTGTGTTTTAAATAAGTACTGATGTGACTTAGGCGCCCGAGGCTCTTGGACCATACTTTGGAAATCACTGTCTGGAAAGACTGTAGGATCCACTTAGGCGGAAAAATAAAACAAAAAACCCTGCTGTTTTGGTTTATGGGAACACCTTAGTAGGCAGATTTTGGTTGTCCACCTCTGTGGCGAGAATTTGGAAGAGGAGATGTGAGCAAAGAGAGTACTGCATTGTTATGTGTGATCAAGCAATAAGAATCTAGAATTGCTAGAAGTTTCTTCTTCTTCCTCTTCTTCTCCTTCTCCTTCTTCTTTCTTCAACAAGGTCTTGCTCTGCTACCCAGGCGGGAGGCAGTGGCATGATCATAGCTTACTGCAGCCTTGAACTCCTGGGCTCAAGTGATTCTCCTGCCCCAGTCTCTCTAAGTGTTGGGATTACAGGTATGAGCCATTATGCCCAGCCTAGAAGCTTCTTAAAAGTGGAAGAGACTCTCTCATGAGAGAGGAGGAGCCCAGTGACCTGGTAGGAGGCCAGAACCAGAGGAAAACATGGGCTGAGCAAAGTTCCCAGTGGTGGGAATAAACAAGAAACTTTTCAGAACTGTGATGTTGCATATTTAGGTTGTTTACCGTTATAAATCATAGTGCCCTTCAATCGCCCTCCAATCCCCAGTAAATCTGTTATACAAACTGGTCTTGGGCCAGAAGTGGGTGAGGAGGTGATGGGTCTTCGGGGAGAGTGCACAGAGAGGGAACTGAGAGCCTT